>NC_072430.2:136237500-136541500 GCF_028878055.3 Symphalangus syndactylus | reverse complement strand
TTTTGCCTGTTCTGCTTCTGTAAAAATTGCTTCAGCTAAACTCCCCCTCCCCTAGTTAGACCACGGTATAAAAAGAAATCTAGCCCCTTCTTCGGGACCGAGAGAATTTTGAGCGCTAGCCGTCTCTCAGTCGCCAGCAATAAAGGACTCCTGAATTAGTCTCAGAGTATGACGTTTCTCTATAACTCGTTTGGTTACAGCATCCTGACCTCAGGCTATCCACCCGCCTTGGCCTCCCAAAGTACTGGGATTACAGGCGTGAGCCACCATGCCCAGCTCACATCAAGTTCTTGATAGGAATTGCGTTAAATGTATTTATAAATTTGAGGTATAAATGACACTTTTATATTAGCAAGACTTTCCATCCACAGAAAGGATATTGCATCTTTTCATTTACTCAAGACTTTGGTAAAAAGTTTTGCCATTTTCTTTAAGCATGGCATAAACATTTCTCATGAAGATATTAGAGCATATATAATATACGGCTTCTATTGTCATATAATTCTATTAAAAATATTTCCTAACTTATTTCTGATATATGAAAAGGCTCAATTGTTTATCTTGTACTGACCACATTATGTAAATTGTGTATTGCTTCAATACTTTATTAAGTGATTTTATTTACTTTTTAAGAAGATAATCTTATCTGGAAATCATTTTTTTTTTTTTTTAAGATGGAATCTCGCTCAGTCCAGGCTGGAGTGCAGTGGCATGCTCTTGGCTCACTGCAAGCTTTGCCTCCTGGGTTCACGCCATTAATCTTATCTGGAAATCATTTTTTTTTTTTTTTTTTAAGACGGAATCTCGCTCAGTCCAGGCTGGAGTACAGTGGCACGCTCTTGGCTCACTGCAAGCTTTGCCTCCTGGGTTCACGCCATTCTCCTGCCTCAGCCTCCCGAGTAGCTGGGACTACAGGCACCTACCACTTACACCCGGCTAATTTTTTTGTATTTTTAGTAGAGACAGGGTTTCACCATGTTAGCCAAGATGGTCTCGATCTCTTGACCTCGTGATCCGCCCGCCTCAGCCTCCCAAAGTGCTAGGATTACAGGTGTGAGCCACCACACCTGGCCTATCTTTTTTTCTTTCTGAGAGACAGAGTTTCACTCCTGTTGCGCAGACTAGAGTGTAGTGGCATGATCTCAGCTCACTGCAACCTCCACCTCCCAGGTTCAAGCCATTGTCCCACCTTAGCCTCCTGGAGTAGCTGGGACTACAGGTGCGTGCCACCACACCTGGCTAATTTTTTTTTTGTATTTTTTATACAGACGGGGTTTCACCACGTTGTCCACACTAGTATCGAACTCCTGGGCTCAAGCGACCTGCCCACCTCCGCCTCCCAAAGTGCTGGGATTACAGGCATGAGCCACGACGCCTAGTGTCATAACTTATCTTTTATTTTCAAACATTTTTGTCTCAATTTCCTTTTTCTTATCTAATTTTATTGCTTATAACATCTAGAGCTATTGGATAGTTGAAAATGATAGTGGGTGTGCCTGTTTTGTTCTTGATTTAATAAAGTTATCTATTTTTCCTTGGTGAAGTATAACGTTGGCTGTTGGTTTCTAATACATACTTTTAACCATGCTAAGAAATCACCCTCCTTTTTGGGGGCTTCTGAGTATTTTGGTCAGAAATGAATGTTGAATTGTATCCAGTGTCTTTTCAGCACTTACCTAGATCAGTGGCTCTCAATACTAGTTCACACTAGAATCACCTGGAATCTTTTAAAAATACTGTCATCTGGGTGCCCCTTCACCCAGATATTGATTTAATTGGCCTGGGGGGAACCTAGGCACCAGTACTTTTAAAGCTCTTCTGGTAATTATAACAGCTACCCAGTGTTAAGAATTGTTGAACTAGATCATTGCTTCTGGAACTTTGATGTGCATATGAGTCACCTGGGGATCCTACTAAATGTAGAATGTGGTTCAGCAGGGTCTGGGGTGGGTGGGGCGTGAGATTCTGCATTTCTTGCCACTAAAACTGAGATCCTTAAATCAGCAGCATTGGCATCAACCAGGAGCCTTTTAGAAATGCACGCACTCGGCCAGGCGCCGTGGCTCACGCCTGTAATCCCAGCACTTTGGGAGGCCGAGCAGGTGGATCACTTGAGGTCAGGAGTTCGAGACCAGCCTGGCCAACATGGTGAAACCCTGTCTCTACTAAATAATACAAAAAAATTACCCGAGTTTGGTGGCAGGCGCCTGTAATCCCAGCTACTTGGGAGGCTGAGGTAGGAAAATCGCTTGAACCCAGGAGGTGGAGGTTGCAGTGAGCCAAGATCGTGCGACTGCACTCCAGCCTGGGCAACAAGGATGAAACTCAGTCTCAAAAGAAAAAAAAAGAGAAAGAAATGCACACACTCAACCCTGTCTCAAACGTACTGATTTTGAATATGCATTTTTTTTTTGTTTTTGAGATAGAGTCTTGCTCTGTTGCCTGGGCTGGAGTGCATTGGCGTGATCTCGGCTCATTGCAACCCTCACCTCCTGGCTTCAGGTAATTCTCCTGCCTCAGCCTGCCAAGTAGCTGGGACTACAAGCGTGAGCCACCACACCTGGCTAATTTTATTTTACTTATTTATTTATTTATTTATTTATTTATTTATTTATTTATTTATTTATTTTGAGAGGGATTTTTGCTCTTGTTGTCCAGGCTGGAGTGCAATGGCGCAATCTTGGCTCACCACAACCTCTGCCTCCCCGGTTCAAGTGATTCACCTGCCTCAGCCTCCCGAGTAGCTGGGATTACAGGCATGCACCACCACACCCAGCTAATTTTGTATTTTTAGTAGAGATGGGGTTTCTCCATGTTGGTCAGGCTGGTCTCAAACTCCCGACCTCAGGTGATCTGCCCGCCTCGGCCTCCCAAAGTGCTGGGATTATAGGCGTCAGCCACCACGCCCAGCTAATTTTGTATTTTTAATAGAGACAGGGTTTTGCCATGTTGGCGAGGCTGGTCTCAAACTCCTGACCCCAAGTGATCCACTGGCCTCAACCTCCCAAATGCTGGGATTACAGGTGTGAGTCACTGAGCTCTGCCATGAATATGCATTTTTTTATTCTTATATGCATTAAAGGATCCTCAGGTAATGCTTATAGACATCAAAGTTTGAGAAGCATTGAAGATAATTATGTATTTTTTATAACCTTTATCCTATTAATGCAGTAAATTACAGGACCAAATTTTCCAAATTTTTAACTACTCTTACACTCCTGTGATAAAACTACAGCTTAAATATTGATGAACAGAATTTGCTAATATTTTACTCAGGATTTTTATATCAATATTCAAAAGTAAGAAAGATTGATCTGGCTGGGAGGCCTGTAATCCCAGCACTTTGGGAGGCCAAGGTGGGCAGACCGCTTGAGCACAGGAGACCTGCCTGTGCAACAAAATGAGATCCTGTCTCAACAAAAAATAAAAAATTTAGCTGAGCATGGTTGTGCACCTGCAGTCCCAGCTATTCAGGTGGCTGAAGTGGGAGGATCAATTTAGCCCATAAGGTTGAGGCTGCAGTGAGAGGTGATTACACCACTGCACTCCAGCCTGGGTTACAGAGCAAGACCCTGGTTCCAAAAAAAAAAAAAAAAAAAAAGAAGAAGAAGAAAAGAAAAGAGGCCGGACATGGTAGCTCATGCCTGTAGTCCCAGCACTTTGGGAGGCCGAGGTCGGTGGATCACCTGAGGTCAGGAGTTCGAGACCAGCCTGACCAACGTGGTGAAACCGTCTCTACTAAATACAAAAAATTAGCTGTGCATGGTGGCGGGTGCCTGTAATCCCAGCTACTTGGGAGGCTGAGGCAGGACACTTGCTTGAACCCAGGAGGTGGAGGTTGCAGTGAGCTGGGATCGCACCACTGCTCTCCAGCCTGGGCGACAAGAACGAGACTCTTTCTCAAAAAAAAGAAAAGAGATTGATCTGTATAATTTTTTGTGCCAACCTGTCAGGTTTTGGTACCAGGGGTTATTTCTCCATATTCATTTCTAATTGTGTATACTTTTTCATGGTAAAACTTGTCAGGTTTCATATAATAGTATCGGTTGTTTTCAAGGAATAAGCTTCTTTTTCCCTTTTATGTTGACTTCCTATGTATCTTAAAGTCTATTAAAAAAAAAATCTATTGGAACTGCTCCTTTTTTTAACCACTTCACACTGTTTCAACTATTGTAGCTCTATGAAATATTTTATTATTTGTTACCAGAAGATTTTGGTAAATCCACTAAGCCTTCTGAAACATCCTTTTTCTTTCCAACTTTCTTGCTCCCCTACAGGCTCCTGGTAGAACGTCAGGAGAAAATGACATCATCTTGGAAAGGTCTCCCTTTGTGCCGCTCAGTTGACCGGCGGCTGCTTGCTGTGTAGGTATGCGGGCTCCAATCTGACAGGCCTGAAACACACTTACCTTCGCAAATGTCTTTACCACATGCTAAGCGCTCCTGAAAAGCAGCCTGGGATTCTGGGATCAACGCAGCCAAGAACACTCTGTCCCATCTTCCATCTTCATAACCAAACGCTGACTGCCTGCTAAAAGATGCACAATTTATTTTAAATATATGAATAGGATGATTGTTTAAAAAGAGTTCCAGCTGGCTAAATTTAAGTTCCTGCAATAAAATTCTCCTCCAGCATTCTCTGGCTTCGGGCCTCGAAGGGCTACAGGCCCTCTGCTCTGAATCGTGAACTGCAATCTTGCGCGTTCAGGTTTTCCGGTAGTGGCTTTGCTGTTCTAAGTCAAGGCATCAGTGACTACCTTGGCCTCAAGAGGACTTCTTCCATTATTTGAGCAATCTGCTTCTAGACCATTCTTGCCAGTTAGGAAAAGTTTTATTCAGTAAAATATTTTCAGTGAACCACTGGACAAAACCAGGTGGCTGCTTTCCTTTGATCAGAGAAGTCCTCACTCCCTGTATGAGTCTGTTCTCACACTGCTGTAAAGAAATACCTGAGACCGGATAACTTGTAAAGAAAAGAGGTTTCATTGGCTCATGGTTCTGCAGTCTGTATGGGAAGCATGAGGTTGGCATCTGCTCAGCTTCCAGGAGGCCTCAGGAAACCTACAATCATGGCAGAAGGCGAAGGGAGAGTGAGTACCTCACACGGCCGGAGCAGAAGCGAGAGAGACAGCGGGGAGGTGCCACCCACTTTTAAATGAGCAGATCTCACGAGAATGCACTTACTATCACGAGAACAGCACCAAGAGGGAAATCCACCCCCATGATCCAACCACCTCCCACCAGGCCCCACCTCCAACACGGGATTACAATTCGACAGGAGATCTGGGGGGGACACGGATTCAAACCATATCTTTCCCCTTCTTCTTTGAATGTATTCGTTTCTTGACATCCACCTGCAAGGGGAGAATGGCCTTCAGGAGCTCGAAGCGGCCACAGGTGTCAAATCGGGGCTTTCCCAGGCCTCCTTCAGCAGCTTCTCAGGTTCATTAACAAACGTGTCCTGGCCTCCAGGTCAGTCTCCATTAACGCCTCAAGGCTGCCTGGACTCTTCTCTGCCTCTGTTGCCCCTGCAAGGAAACATTCCCTCAGCTTCCAACATCCCCCTTTGTGCCAGGAGTCACCTGGGTCCTGTTAACACAAGGATGGACCAGGGAGGGTGCCCAGAGCTGACGTGGGGTAACAAAGGGCACTAGGACTGCATGTCAGAGAGATCTGGGTAAGAAGCAGGTAGGTACCACATCCTACTTCTAACCCAGAGGGATGGAGCCGAGTAGGGCGAAGGCACCAGAGTGACGGAGAGGGTGTGAGAGTGAATCATGGGTGGGCCCCGTTCCTTTCTGACAACCTGTGTTCGGAGAAGTGGGAGATGAATGGGATGGCTGGTTGTCTTCATGAAGTTTAGGAGTTAGGTGGAGAAAGACGGTCAGGAGCAGAAATTTACACATGGTTTAAGAAAGGCTGCAATGGAAGATTTTTGTATTTGTTTTTGTTTTGGGTTTTTTATTTCTGTTTTTTTTTTTTTTTTGAGCCGGGATCTCACTCACTCTGTCATCCAGGCTGGAGTGCAGTAGTGCCATCATGGCTCACTGCAGCTTCGACCTCCCAGCCTCAAGTGATCCTCCCACCTCATCCTCCTGAGTAGCTGCGACTACAGGCATGTGCCACCACGCCTGGCTAATTTTTTTATTATTATTTGTAGAGATAAGGTCTCCTTATGTTGCCCACATTGGTCTCGAACTCCTGGGCTCGAGTCCTCCCGCCTCAGCCTTCCGAAGTGTTGGGATTACAGACAAGAGCCACTGCTCCTGGGATGGAAAATTTGTTAAGGGAGGAGGGGACAGGTGAGGAAAATTTGGCTGCAGTTCAAGTGAGAAGAGCCTTCACTGTAAAGCAAAGGCGAGTGGACTTAAGTATACAGGCAGTGGGGGAAAGGCGCGATGTTAGAAGTTTATTGGGACAGCAGCTTGTAGGATGTCTGGAGCCGTGTACTCTGCTGTTCATGCTGTGATCACCCTGTTGAGCCTAAAAACATTGTATCAGCCAGGTTTCTGCTGAGTCCTACTGGATAACAAACTCCACAATCCCTGTGGCTTAGAGCAGCAGTCATCTATATCGCACTCACAAATGTGCCTGCTGGCCAGAGCAGCTCTCCTTCAGGCCCTGGGTTGCATTTAGTTCTCTTCATGTGTCTCTCATGCTGAGGCCAGTGGCTACCTGCGGTATGTTCTTCCCATGGTGAAAAGCAGAAAGTGCAAGAGGAGTGGGTGGCAGCACTGACACTCTTCGGAACCAACATACTGTCACTCTGCCCACACTCCAGTGGCCAAAGCACGTCATATAGCCAAGCCCAACATCCATGGAGCAGAGAAATACATTCTGCCTACTCTAGTGGGAGACACTTTAGCGTCTTGCAGCAAAGGGCATGCACATAAGATTGGAAATAGATTGAAAGGCAACAGTTCATAGAATTCCTTTCAGCCATGATGCTTGGGGGAAGCAAAGACCCATACAGAGATGCCAGTAGGGATGCTTGCACGCCCCAGACCAGGCAGCTCCAGGAAGCTCCTTTTCATACCTTTCTCTGGAATGCACAAAATGTCTAAGGTTGTTATCCAATAAAAACGCAACTCCTTTCTATCCTCTACTTCACTGTAAAAGTAGCTAATATTTACTAAGCAGTTACCATGTGCCAGCCACTACTCCAGTAATTAGCATAAATCATCTCCTTTAACCTTCACAAGTCTATTAGATGGTTACTATTCTTTCTTTCTTTTTTTTTTTCTGAGACGGAGTCTTGCTCTGTCGCCAGGCTGGAGTGCAGTGGCGCCATCTCGGCACTCTGCAACCTCCAACTCCCTGGTTCAAGCGATTCTTCTGCCTCAGCTTTCCAAGTAGCTGGAATTACAGGCGCCTGCCACGACGCCCAGCTAATTTTTGTATTTTTAGTGGAGACAGGGTTTCACCATGTTGGCCAGGCTGGTCTCGATCTCCTGACCTCATGATCCGCCCGCCTCAGCCTTCCAAAGTGCTGGGATTACAGGTGTGAGCCACCACGCCCGGCCAGGTAGTTACTATTCTTATCCCCACTTTGCAAATGAGTGAAACCAAGGCAGAGACTCTAGATCACACAGCTAGTAAGAATGAGAACCGGATTCAGACCCAAGTAGCCTCGGTTGGAATTTCCTCTATGAACCGCCCTTTTTCGTGGAGGAGGTTGGGGTACAGAGCTCTCCATCGGAACTCAGGACAAACACTTAGGGATCTTAATTAGGGGAAATTAGGACTATTGTGCAGGTGCCTGGAATAGGAAGTAACCATGAGACTAGAGGAAGAGAAAGAGGTTGGGGGAAGGCAGTTTTTAAAAACAAAAATAAAGCAAAGGAACAGAAAGCTTTAAAAGCCCTTGAGGATTTCTCTGAAATACTGAACTATGGAGTTTCAAGAGCTGCTAATATCATTGCATTCCTACTTCAGCCTCTACCTGGCGAGGGACTTGCATTTCCTGTGGGTTCTGGGATGGTTTTTATCCCATTCCCGGCTCATCTCTCACGCGGACGAGCCCGCGTGTGGAGCCAGGTGTGGAGCCGGAGCACAGCTGGCTCTAATTTGAGGGGCTTTCTGCCTTTTAAGATGACCTCACTCCATTCCCTTGACTTTTTAATGTGCAATTCATGCCACTTTTCCAAAATTTGGGTAATGATTTATTGGCTTTCTTTCCTGCATTATCCTGTAGCGTAAGGGACTTTTGTTTGTTTAGGGGCTTAATAACTGTTTTTGATAGACGGTTTGTAAATGTGTCTTCTATAGAAGTGATCAAAAATAATACTTTATTTCCACCATCTGGCCATATTTCAGTCTTGGCCAAAGAATTTCTTTCCACCCTCCTGTGTCTCCTACATCTTGCTCTGAAAGGCCAATGTAGAATAAAGGACAGATGGCTAAGGGCCTTTGGTGTCAACAGACCAAGATTTGAAACTTGCTTCTGACCCTTAACAGCCATATGACTTTGGGCAAAATAGGCAGACGGCACTACTCAGTCCTTTCCAGGAGCAGCAGCGAATCTCACTCTGAGAGGGGCACTCACCCACTCAGCCCTTGCTGGAAGAAGCAGCGTCAGGTTGTTGCTAGTGAGGGCGGCCATGTTCTATACTCCCCTGCCACCGCTGATTGGCCACAGCAGGAATCTGACCTCTGAGTGCCTGACCTGAAAGGGGAGTGGGAACTGATTGGGCCAATCAGGTTCTCTCTCAGAAGTCTAAACTGAGGAAAAGGAGTGAGTCACACAGTAGAGGGGTTATCAGGTCCTGGGGTCAGGGTCCAGCCCATGCTGAAGTCCGAGGGAAGTGGGTAGATGGACAGAAAGAAGACTTGGAGGGCTGTAGGCAGGTGAATATGGTTTTATTCAGCAGCCGCTCTCTTACACAGCTGACTCAAACTAGCTCTTTTACACTGTCTGCCATGTCTTGGCTGCTTAGTCCTGCAGCTCCCATGCACACCTGTGCGGCCAGCTCTCCACTGCCTTCAGGGTCAGCAGCTTAACTCTTTCTCTCTCTGGGGATGAGCAAGCCGAACTATGTCCTGGCTCCCTCCTGCCCATCTGCAAGACGGAGAGCTTTGGCTCTCTCTCTATCTCTTTCTCTGGAAGCCAGCACACCTGCACAAGAGCCATGTCCAGCCATGCTGAGCCAAGCTGAGCCTCAAGAGCCCGTGTACAACATTAGCAGGGCAATTATACCTTCTGCAGACAATAGTGGCTCAGAGCCAAGTATGAACTTAAACAGGTTATGTAACAAGCGGAGGTGTGTGCCTGCACGCCAAACTCACTGAGACATGCGGGCCTGGATATCCACCTTGCCCTATTCCTTGACGAAAGCACATCCATGTACCTTACAGGGGTAGACCAGGGTCCAGGCCCTGGTGAGTAGCTGGGCTCAGTAGGTAGTGATGGAGTTGTTTCACTGCAAAGATTCTTAGAGTCTTAACAATTTCCTAGGTCTCCATCACTAGAAACTTCCCCTTGCAGCTTCCTGAATGTGTTCCACACCCCAACATGCCCTGCTTCCATTTTTTTTTTTTTTTTAAGACAGAGTCTCGTCTGTTGCCCAGGCTGGAGTGCAGTGGTGCATTCTTGGCTCACTGCAACCTCTGCCTCCTGGGTTCAAGTGATTCTGCTGCCTCAGCCTCCCGAGTAGCTGGGATTACAGGCATGTGCCACCACGCCCGGCTAATTTTTGTATTTTTAGTAGAGACGGGGTTTCGCCATGTTGGCAAGGCTGGTCTTAAACTCCTGACCTCAGGTGATCTGCCTACCTTGGCCTCCCAGAGTGCTAGAATTACAGGCGTGAGCCACCACACCAGGCCCCTACTGTCATTTTTGAGGTCCTCCCTATGCCCCCTTCAAACTCAGCATCCTGGTGTGCTGAACAATGTAGCCCTCCCCCGCACTGGCTTCCAGGTCTCCCTGGGCAACTCCCAAATTCAAAAACATGCTCTGCTGAACAGAGGGTTCCCCATTTCTACCTTTTGGAAGCACCAAAGAGCTTCCAGAGGCACTGCCGCCCTGCTTTTCTTTCTCACTTCCCCACAAGCCCCCACGAGGGGAGAAGAGCTATATAAAGATGTGTTTCCAGTCAGGCGCGGTGGCTCACGTCTGTAATCCCAGTACTTTGGGAGGCCGAGACGGGTGGATCACAAGGTTAAGAGATCGAGACCATCCTGGCCAATATGGTGAAACCCCGCCTCTACTAAAAATACAAAAATTAGCTGGGTGTGGTGGCACGCACCTGTAGTCCCAGCTACCCGGGAGGCTAAGGCAGGAGAATCACTTGAACCCGGGAGGCGGAGGTTGTAGTGAGCTGAGATTGAGCCACTGCACTCCAGCCTGGTGACAGCGAGACCCCATCTCAAAAAAATAAATAAAAATAAATTTTAAAAAAAGGTGTAGTTCCCTGGTGATATGAAATGGGTGGCCTCCTTCATCCCCCTCCCCATCCCAGGCACAAGTGGCTACAGTTACCTGTTTTCTTTTACTTCTTTTGTGGTAAAATATACATAAAATTTACCATCATAACCCTTTTATTTATTCTTTTTTTTTTTTTTTGACGGAGTCTTGCTCTATCGCCAGGCTTGAGTGCAGTGGTGAGATCACAGCTCACTGCAACCTCCGCCTCCCAGGTTCAAGTGATTCTCCTTCCTCAGCCTCCCAAGTAGTTGGGACTACAGGTGCCTGCCAGCATGCCAGGCTAATTTTTGTATTTTTAGTAGAGACAAGGTTTCACCGTGTTGGCCAGGCTGGTCTCGAACTCCTGACCTGAAGTGATCCACTCATCGGCCTCCCCAAATGCTGGGATTACAGATGTGAGCGCTTAACCATTTAAATTGTACACCCGGCCCTTAACCATTTTAAATTGTACAGTTCAGTGGCATTAGATATATTCATAATGTTGTGCAACCAGCACCACCATCCACCTCTATAACTCTTTAATATTGTAAAACTGAAACTCTATGTCTACTAAATAGTAAGTCCCCATTCTCCCCATCCCTCAACCTCTGGCAACACCATTCTACTTTCTCTCTATGATTTTGACACTAATTTCTTCAGATAAATGGAATCACAGAGGATTTGCCTTGTTTTGTTGTTGTTTTAGAGACAGGCCTTCACTCTGTTGCCCAGGCTGGAGTGCAATGGCACAATCATAGCTCGCTGCAGCCTTGACCTCCTGGGCTCAAGCAATCTTCCCACCTCAGCCTCCCAGTAACTAGGGCTACAGGCACCCACCACCATGCCTGGCTAAATTAATTGTCCTTTAGTGACTGTCCTATTTCATTTAGCATATGTCCTCAAAGTTCATCCATGTTATAACATGTGCCAGAATTTCCTTCCTTTTGTAGACGGACCAGTGTTTCCTTTTGTATGTAATCACAATTTGCTTATTTATTCATCCATCAATGGACAACTGAGTTGCTCCCATGTTTTAGCTGTTGTGAATAATGCTGCTCTGAGCACAGGTGTACAAATATCTCTTCAAGACCCTGTTTTCAATTCGAGTATACACCCAGAAGTGATGATAATTGTCTTTTTAATTTTTTGAGGACCCTCCATAATATCTTCCACACTGGATGCACCATTTTCTTCTTTTCTTTTTTTTTTTTTTTTGAGATGAAGTCTCGATCTGTCGCCCAGGCTGGAGTGCAATGGCACGATCTCAGCTCACTGCAACCTCCACCTCCCGGGTTCAAGTGATTCTCCTGCCTCAGCCTCCCGAGTAGATGGGATTACAGGCACCCACCACCACTCCCAGCTAAATTTTTTTTTGTATTTTTAGTAGAGACGGGGTTTCACCATGTTGGCCAGGCTGGTCTCAAACTCCTGACCTCAGGTGATCCACCCGCCTCAGCCTCCCAAAGTGCTGGGATTACAGGCATGAGCCACCATCTTTTTTATTTTTTACCTTTCTCCCTAGACTACTTAGCAGAATGTACCATTTTACATCCCCACCAACAACACACAAGTGTTCCAATTTCTCCACATCCTCACCAACACTTATTATTTTCTGAGTTTTTTTTAAATGGTAGCCATACTAATGAATGTGAGGTGATATTTCATGGTAGTTTTGGTTTGCATTTCTCTTTTCATTATCTGACACATTATCTATTTCATTAAAATAGCACAAAATAGCCACTTACAAAATGCCCCAGAAGCCAGAGGACCTGGGGGTTTATGGATCACTCAAATAGACCCCTACCAGAGCCGAAAGAGTCTGCTGCAGAGCCCTGCCCTGCAGGTGGCTACTAGGACGGGGGATCTAAAGTCTAATGAGTGTCAGCACAGTGTCCAGATACTGGACGCTGATCAGTACCGATGCTGGAGTAGCCACTAGGCAGAGCATGTGGCAAATGAGGAAACAAAGAAAGGACTTCTTATTGAGATGAACAAAAAGCACCCTTGTTGATCCAGGGGCTGAGCGGGCACATGTATTTGTTAGGAGAAAATAAGATGACCCTGAAAGAGTCACCCCAGCTGTAACAAACACCGATGTCACCCTCTCAGCACGGCCTTCAATGCCTTGGACACCAAAGCAACATGAATGTGATGTCACCGAGTGGATGACACTTGTGGGGTTGTGAAGAATCCCCAGAACAATGGTTCCAAGGTAAGGGTTACAGAATGTGTCACTGTGCTCCTTGGCACGAACTCTCAGAACAACTGAGATACAAAGGCTGCCAAGAAAGAGAGGCCAGGCATGGTAGCTCACACCTATAATCCCAGCACTTTGGGAGGCTGAGGCAGGTGGATAACCTGAGGTCAGGAGTTCAAGACCAGCTTGACCAACATGGTGAAACCCCGTCTCTACTAAAAATACAAAATTAGCCAGACGTGGTGGCAGGTGCCTATAATCCCAGCTACTCAGGAGGCTGAGGCAGGAGAATCGCTTGAACCCAGGAGGCTGAGGTTGCAGTGAGCTAGATCACACCACTGCACTCCAGCCTAGGCGACAAGAGCGAAACTCCCTCTCAAAAAAAAAAAAAAAAAAGGCTGTCAAGGAAGAGAGTCTGTCTGGTCCAAGGATCAGAATCATACATTCCTTCCCCTTCAACAGAAGTGTGCTTTTCACTTATTCATTCAAGCATGTTCAAGGACTGTGACATTTCCATGCTGAACTTGACATTTCCAATCCAACGTTTACGAAGGGTGCTCTGGGTCTCTTGTGATAATCAGTGTGATATCTGGGGCATGAGGGAATCAGTAAATGCCATCCTCAAGTGTGCCACTTTGGCTTAAGAATTATTTTGTGCCAAAGTCATTTGAGTTCCTGAAATCCCTTGTCTGCCTAAAAGCAGAAGCTCCCAAAAGAACTCAATTGCCATAAATCCCCTCCGCAGGAGTACCTCTAACAGACACTGGCACAAACTATCACATCTCACATTTATTCTCCTAAGGGCTCACTTACATTTCCAAAATGTCATTTGCTTTTCCCTAAATGCCCCTTCCCTCCCTCTCTTTCTCCTACTAAGTTGGATATAGTATCTAGACTCCAACTTCTACCCCTTTGAGTTACTCATCTCCGAATGCTCCCATGTGCATGCATGATACACATGCTAATAAACTTTTTTTTCTGCCTATTAATCTGTCTTCCATTAGTCTAATTTACAGAGCCCCAGCCAGAGAACCTGGAAGAGTAGAAAAAAAAGACTTATTTTCCTTCCCCACAGGCACAAACCGTTATCTGTTCCCCAACCAATTTCCTCTTCTTCCCAGGCATTGCAGGACTTCATTTCCCAGCCTCCTTTGCAGTTAAGTGTGGCCATATGACGGAGTTCCAGCCAATAGAACATGAGCAGAAGCAACCTGTGCCACTTCCCAGCACATGAAAAGTTTTTGTGTGTGTGTGTGTGTGTGTGTGTGTATGTTCATTCCTCCATGTTCTTCACCCTCAGACAGCTTGATGTGAACAAGCATGGTGACCCTGGAAGCAACATGCTGAAGATAGCAGAGCCATAAGATGGCAGGATCCTGGGTCCAAGAATCAGTGCTGAGAGCCAGCCAACTGGCCACAGTATGCACTTTGGACTCCCTGTCATGTATAAGCAGGATATATTTTGAGGTTTATTTGTTACAGAAGCTAACATTTCCTTAAAGCCCTTTAGAAGATATGTTTAACCACTACTAGAAAATGTAATTCTGGCCAGACATAGTGACTCACACCTGTAATCCCAGCATTTTGGAAGGCAGAGGCAGGTGAATCACTTGAGCCTAGGAGTTCAAGACCAGCCTGGACAACATGGTAAAAACCCCATCTCTACATAAAATACAAAAATTAGCTGGGTATGGTGGCATGTGTCTGTGGTTCCAGCTACTCAGTAGGCTGAGGTGGGAGGATTGCTTGAGCCTGGGAGGTGGAGGTTGCAGTGAGCCGAGATGGCGCCACTGCACTCCAGCCCTGGGCGACAGAGAGAGAACCTGTCTCCAAAAAAAAAAAAAAAAAAAAAAGCAATAAAGCAATTCTGTTCTAAACCTTCGAAACTTAGATGTATTTGTGTTGTGGTAAATATCTGTTCCTTTTCTTTTTTTGAGATGGAGTCTCACCTTGTCACCCAGGCTGTAGTGCGGTGGTGCAATCTCGGCTCACTGCAACTTCCACCTCCCGAGTTCAAGTGATTCTGCTGACTCAGCCTTCCAAATAGCTAGAATTACAGGCACCCACCACCACACCCAGCTAATTTTTGTATTTTTAGTAGAGACGGAATTTCACCATATTGGCCAGGCTGGTCTCGAACTCCTGACCTCAGGTGATCCACCCACCTTGGCCTCCCAAAGTGCTGGGATTACAGGCGTGAGCCACTGCGCCTGGCCCTGTTTCTTTTCTTAAAGCTGCCCAGACTAACTTGATTTTGCCAAATGCTGAAAATTAACATATATTGCTAAGTGCATGGAGAAGAACAGTAAACTGCTTCACCTTCTTGGCATACAAAGGAATCACATCTCTGAATGTCCAATCACATGTCTACAAGCTCCTATTACCAGGAAAGTCAGTACTTCCATCCATCTTGAGTCCTCCCCACACCAGGCAGGTAGGTTCTGCTGCCATCTTTGCCTCTGCTGCTGCCCCCCAGTGTCACTGCTGAAAACTCGTCCCGCAGCCTGCAGGACACCTGTGGACCACTGCGGTGATGCCCCTGCTGTTCATACCTCAATGGTAGCCCTCGTTTGGGTTCCCAGACCCCAGTTTCCTTAGGTCACCTTCGCAGACTTGAGAGTCTCCCCAAACCTCCATACTAGCAGGGTGGGTGAGCCCTGGAACTCCCAGCCTCAGCTCACATTCTGCCAGGAGTGGTGCAGCCCTTTCAGCCAGGAGAGCTTGGCCAGAGCCCTCCTACAAATCTCCTGACTTAAGATCTTGACCTGGAAGAGACAAATGGGGTCTTCATTCTTCCCTTCCAGGAGACTAGTTTGCTTCTGCCAGAACTCAGCTCACCAGGGAGCCAGCACCTGCTAAGCCGGTTTGACACCAACTCCCACCTGGAAATGGGAGCTGATTCCCCTTCCCTTGTAAAACGAAGAGGCCATCCAGCGATTATGAGCAGAAACCAGATCTATGCCAAGATGTCCTTCTGTCCTTCTGTTTGTTCAGAAACACCGCTGGAAGCTTTATCTTCTCTATTAAAAACAATTATTGCAGATTACATTGAGTTGAGAGGAGTAGATGATGAGCCCCTGGGAAGAAAACAACTTCCATTTGGTTACAAAAACACACAAGCAGACTGCTGAGAAGCTGATCCCCTCATTTTGCTTGTAAAACATATTTTGTATTAGTTCATTCCTTTTTCAGAGTGTGTTAATTTGCATTTGCTCCTTTTTAGAATTTGGCTAATGACTTATGAATTTTTTAAAGACCAACTCTAAGGGAGTTTTCCCTTAAAAAAAAAACACAGCATTGTGCTATTTCAAGACCATCTCAAATGAATGAATAAATAAATAAACATAGCTTTAAATCCTCCAAACAACCACCCCAAAAAGAAGTTGTGGGCCCAGCATAACCAGTCTTCCCACACTAGCCACCTGTGCCCTCTTCCACCCGCCCTCATCCCCAAATGCTCTGGCCTGAGGGCAAACAAAACCGACAACTTGCCTTTTTCTCCATCAGGGTGGAATTCTGAAAAGAAATTTGACTGAAGACAAGACAGAGGGAAACAAGGTCCCTCTAAGTAGCATGAGACCAGATGGCTTTACAAAGTATGGTGTGAGACCCCTATGGGACACACGCACTGCTCACCCCGGCTTAGCACCTCTTTCTCCATGGAGGCCGCATCTGCTGGGATGCATTCCTGATTTTGAGCGTTCTCTACCCCACCCAAGTATTTCCAGAGTACTGGAACCAGCAAAAACTCCCGTCAGAAGTCCGTGGCCAGTGGGTGGCCATGGGGTCAGCAGAGCCTCATGCCTCAAACCCACCCACCTCCCAGTACGTGATGAGAAGGAAGAGCCAGGCTGCCTGGAAGGACCTGTTCCCACTTCTCCATGCTGTCCCACTCTGCAGAAGGGCCATTTCCTCCCATGTGCTACTGATTAAGTTTATCAATTCTCTCTTCTTCCTACATTTTGTTTAGATTTATTACTTCCTTTTTCTCCATTTTCTTGGTTCATAGCTTAAAGGGAACAAAGTTCATTAGGTATCAGCTTGATTTATTGTTTCTCGTTTCTCCCTCTCTAATATAAGCACTGGGAGCCATAAATCTCCTCTAAGTACTGCATTGGCAGCATCCCAGAAGTCGAGATGTGTCACTTTCCTGGTTTTGTTCTTTAAATATTCTGCGGAGTCCTGAATGTCTTCCCTAATGAAAGGTTTATTTAAGAAAAGATCCGCTTTGCTGAATGCAATAAGAAACAGCTGAAAAAGACATACAACTAGAGGAAGAAAAAGGAAACAGATAAAATTTTCATTTGTCGATAATGCAGTCTTACAGCCCCGATAACCAAATGAAAAATTCTTAGAATTTTATTGAGTGAAATTAGATAAAGTGAATGGATACAAAAGAAACATTCACAAATCACTTCCTTTCCTCTATACCAACAATTAGAAAATAAAAAAGGAGGGGAAAGACCCCCCCCCCACACACACACACACAATAGCAACTGTAAAAATCAAACACCCTAGAAATAGGCTTAACAATAAATATGCAGAAACTCTGAAAACTACAGAATTTTACTGAGGGTTTTAAAGGAAGACAAAAGAAGTGTGCTCATGGTGAGAAGCCTCAATGTTGTAACAATGTCTTTTCTTTTTAAATGGATGTATACATTTAATGTGATGTTCCACCAAAATTTTAATGGAAATTTTTGGGAAACGAGCCCAAATAATTCTGAAGCTCATCTGGAGAAATAAAGAGACGATGAGACAATTTTCCCCACCTTTCCCACTGGGGAGGCGGCCAGAGCTGGAAGAGGAGGACTGGGGTGTTGGGGAGACAGACGGGGGCAGAGGACTGACTGGCCACCACCCCAGCCCTGTGGTCCTCGTTTTCGAAGTGGTCCTGGAGCAACTCCTGGTCAAGACTTTGGGGGCCTCCCACCGAGGAGGATGTGAATCTATTTCACTCATTCACCAAATACTCACTGAGCCTCAGGCACGATTGTAGGAGCTAGGGCTGGGGCAGTGAAGAGGACAAAGTCCCTGCCCAGGGGGATCTTAGGTTCTGGTTGGGGAGGCCAATACAAGATTAGCAAATATGAAATTTCACATCAAGGATGCTGTGAGGAAAACTAAAGCAGAGTACGGGAACAGAGGGTGTGCTAGCTTAGCAGAGTGGGTAGGCAGGGGAACCACTCTTAGGAGACGGCAGAAGCCCCTTCGTGATGGGATGGGGGCGGTGGGATCATGCAGGTGAGGGCACCTTTAGAACTGGATCCATGGGAAGAAGTGGGAGGACCAGGTGGGAGCAGCTGCACCCTAGACACATCACTGCCTCCTTCAGAATATCCCATAAGGTATGGCTCCACGTGGCTCCATGCAGTCCCACCTGATTCGTGAAATCCCTGCCCTGAGCCAAGTCCGGCAATTCGTCTCTCTAAGAATTTGAAATTCAGGCCGGGCATGGTGGCTCATACCTGTAATGCCAGCACTTTGAGAGGCTGAGGCAGGCAGATCACATGAGGTCAGGAGTTCAAGACAAGCCTGGTCAACATGGTGAAACCCCGTCTCCACTAAAAATACAAAAATTAGCTGGGTGTGGTGGCACAGGCCTATAGTCCCAGCTACTCGGGAGGCCAAGGCAGGAGAATCGCTTGAACCCAGGAAGTTGAGGTTGCGGTGAGCTGAGATTGCACCACTGCACTCCAGCCTGGGCGACAAAGTGAGACTCTGTCTCAAAAAAAAAAAAAAAAGAATTTGAAATTCGGACACAGGCCTGAGCAGAGTACTTGAGTAAACGGGGCATTGAGTGGTGGGGTAGGGGTCAGTTAGGCTCTGAGGGGGAATGGGTAGGCAGGACACCCTGGCCAGTTGAAGAATGGGGCAACTGAAGACAGGAACCAGTGTGCAGAGAGGAGCTGCAGCACGGGAGGGGCCGAGGAGAGAGAGATGAAGAGACAGAGCGAGACACCAGGAGAGACAGAGGAAGACAGAAACATAGACAGAGACAGACAGAGGGGGACAGAGAGACAGAGGGAGATAGAGACAGAGAGACAGACAGAGGGGGACAGAGAGACAGAGGGAGATAGAGACATAGAGACAGACAGACAGGGACAGAGAGATACAGGGAGACAGACAGAGTTGGAGACACACACACACACACACACACACACACACACACACACACACAAACCCACCCAGAGAGAGAGAAGCTACCCATTACTTTCTTAGGGCAAGTCAGTCGTGGGTTTCACAATAAATTCCACGAGAATCCATCTTTTATCAATTGGTCACTACATGACCAACTCACCAAGCTTAGTCAGTACACTGATTTTCCAGTCACCATTTTAGGGAATATGTTTTTTACATATTTAATATTATTCTTTACTATCTTACTGGCATTTTAAGAAATGTTTAAATTGTTGAGAACGAGAGGGTCAACTTAGCTTTTTTCTGATCACACTCTTTATATAATGATATTCCAAATTGATAACATATTTGATATAAGAATCTTTCAGTTTATACTGATTTCTCTTGAATTCTTTTAAAAGTCATTTTCTGTTTTGCCAACATTTAGCGTTTTTAGAATTCTTTTTACCAGTTTCTCTGAATGACCAATTTGATGAATTTAGCAAATGGACAGCCGATTCATTGCTTCTTGCTATTTATAAAGTTGACAAGCAATTTATATTTTATGTAACGGTTTTAAAAAAATTTGAAAGCAGTTTTGATTTTGTCTTCAGATGGCATTTGAAGGAATGTTCAGTTCTGTCTCAGAGCTACAGAGAGAGGGAAGAAAACAGGAGAATCAGCACCCAGCACCTTTGGGCTGCAGATTCCAGAAAGGGATGCGGGGGCCGAGACAGGGAGAGGGTTTTGTTAGCTATGAAGAAAGAGGCAATGGATCTTGGGTCCTGGCCACATGCAGGAACAAATGAAGGTTAGAGCAGATACACAAAGAAAGGGGAGTAGTTATGGGGTGAGACCTGCAGGAAGGCCCTGGAGGAAAGACAGAGACCCCAGGGTGACTTGGTCTGGGCAGCTTTCCTGTCTCAGGCTTGGCATCCTAGCAACAAGCCCTATGTGAATCATTCTTCCTTGCAATGGGAAAAAAGAAAGTAGAGCACAAGTAATTAAATATTTACCAAACCCCAGGCACATGTACAACTCAATTGTTTCTGCTTTTATCGCCCTCTATATCAGTGTTATAGGCCAGGCATGGTGATTCATGCCTGTAATCCCAGCACACTTTGGGAGGCCAAGGCAGGTGGATCATTTGAGGTCAGGAGTTCGAGACCAGTCTGGCCAACATGGTGAAACCCTGTCTCTATTAAAAATACAAAAATTAGCTGGGCATGGTGGCACATGCCTGTGGTCCCAGCTACTCGGGAGGCTGAGGCAGGAGAGTCACTTGAACCCGGGACGCAGAGGTTTCAGTGAGCCGAGATTGCACTCCAGCCTGGGTGACAGAGCGAGACTCCAACTCAAAAATAAAAAAAAATAAAATAAAAGTTATATTGAAAATAATTGGGCATTGAGCTTTTCCCATGTTTAGAATTATTTTCTTAGGACAGTATTCCTGGAAATTAGTAGGTGAAAAAGTTAAAACATCAGCCTTCATGCCAAATGGCTTCCCCATTTGGGGTAAAGGGATTTTCCCAGTTGATCCCAGAAACATCTGAGAGAGCCCATTGGCCTATACTCTCGATGCCCACTGAGTGTTTGCTCCTTAAGAAAATCCTATGGTTGGCCGGGCACAGTGGCTCACGCCTGTAATCCCAGCACTTTGGGAGGCCGAGGCGGGCGGATCATGAGATCAGGAGATTGAGACCATCCTGGCTAACACGGTGAAACTCTGTCTCTACTAAAAATACAAAAAATTAGCCAGGCATGGTGGTGGGCGCCTGTAGTCCCAGCACTTTGGGAGGCTGAGGCGGGCGGATCACGAGGTCAGGAGATTGAGACCATCCTGGCTAACATGGTGAAACCCTGTCTCTGCTAAAAATACAAAAAATTAGCCAGGCGTGGTGGCAGGTGGCTGTAGTCCCAGCAACCCAGGAGGCTGAGGCAGGAGAATGGTGTGAACCTGGGAGGCGGAGCTTGCAGTGGGCCACGATCGTGCCACTGCACTCCAGCCTGGGCAACAGAGCGAGACTCCATCTCAAGAAAAAAAAAAAAAAAAGAAAGAAAATCCTATGGTTTAGAGATCTATAGCTGAGAACTATGGAGGATAGTTTTCATTTCGCTCTTGAAACACATATCAAGCCCTACTGCCAACACAGTCTTTCCTGTCACACATCTCACTGATTCCAACTCAGAGAAGGAGCTATGTCTTCTGGCAGCATTATTGCATTTGAGTCTCTTCTCTTTGAAATCCAATCTCCAACCACTAAACCTGGAGATCAACATCAGAAAAAAAAAAAAGGCAGTGACTATCATAATTGTATGCAGTTAACATTCTCAGGAAGTAGACTGATCGGAAAAGGAGCTCCTATCGTGGAAGGAAATAATCATGGGAGAAGCCCGGAGTATATTTTCTTTCTTTTTTTTTTTTTTATTTTGTAACAGAGTCTAGCTCTGTCACCCAGGCTGGAGTGCAATGGTGCAATCTCAGCTCACTGCAATCTCTGCCTCCTGGGATCAATCAATTCTCCTGCCTCAGCCTCCCAAGTAGCTGGGATTACAGGTGCCCACCACCACATCTGGCTAATTTTTGTACTTTTAGTAGAGACGAGGTTTTTCCATGTTGGCCAGGCTGGTCTCAAACTCCTGACCTCAGGTGATCCGCCTGCCCCGGCCTCCCAAAGTGCTGAGATTACAGATGTGAGCCACCACTCCTGGCCAGCCTGGAGTATATTTTCTAAAGTGGGAAACCTGGAAGGAGAATTACAACAAAATCCTTATGCACATTGATTTTTAAAGTGACGAGAGTGGATGGGAGACCTTTGAGTCACCTCCCATCTCTTGATTCTACTGTCTCTCTTCTGCACCAAAGAGGAACAGGTGTGTATGTCAGTTAAGGGGTTGGTGGTGGCCTGAGTGGGGTCATGAGGGTGGGGCAGGGCAGGGCCCTGTGTGGATCCTGATGTCTTGGTACAAGTGACTGTCCTCAGCCAACAAAGGACAAGTTCAGAAACTAAGTCTCAGTCTAAAAAGCCACATTGTTTTCTGCTTTGAAATGCTCTTAATTTAATAATCTAATTGAAAGGGCAGGGCATGGGGGCTCACACCTGTAATCCCAGCACTTTGGGAAGCTGAGGCAGGAAGATCACTGGAGCCCAGGAGTTCAAGACCAGCCTGGGCAACATAGTGAGACCCCCGTCTCTACACAAAAAATACAAACAAATTAGCCAAGTGTGATGGCACATGCTACGGTCCCAGCTATTTGGGAGGCTGAGGTGGGAAGATCACTTGAGTCTGGAACATCAAGGTGGCAGTGAGCTGTGATTACACCACTGCACTCTAGCCTCTAGCCTTGGCAACAGAGCAAAACCCTGTCTCAAAAAAAAAAAAAAAAGTGTATGTCAGTGCATATGAGTGTGTGCATATTCCAGTCGTGCACCTGCTTGCACCTGTGAGCGCAGGGCCTTAAGTTACAAATTCAGCACTCTCACTCAGTTACAAAAACACCCTCACACTCATTGCCCCTCTCAGCAGAAGAAAATGCTCTAAGAAAGCTTTTGCCTTCACGCTGGTACAGGGTGAGAAAGCACTGTCAACATCTGGGTGGAAAACCCCAACATTCCCCAGCCTGGAGCAGGTCTCTGCTGGAATCCTGAGAACAGGCTTTGTTCCTGTGTCTGGCTGGCTGCCCAAACACTGACACTCTACTATTCTAAAATCCTCAGCTATCACAAGGCTCTGGGTGACCAGCAGGAGTGCTCTCAGAGTTTGAGATCCCAAAAAGGGGGCAATAAGGTCTCTTTGCAGGGCCCAGGCCTGAGCCCCCCAGGATCCCCAGGGCCTCCAGACCTTTAGAAAGGGCTCTCTGCTCATCCAATCCAGGCTTCTCCTCCACTCTGATAGGGGAGGGCTCCTTCCCATCTCCTGAAGGTCCTGTTGTCTCCTGGTCTCATCTGCCCTCTGGCAGTCCTGGAGGAAAAGCCAGGAGCAGCAGGTGGAGAGGCCGAGTGCCTCCACAGAAAACTGCAGTCGGCCAGGCGCGGTGGCTCATGCCTATAATCCCAGCACTTTGGAAGGCCAAGGCGGGTGGATCACCTGAGATCAGGAGTTCAAGGCCAGCCTGACCCAACATGGTGAAACCCCATCTCTACCAAGAATACAAAAGTTAGCCGGGCATGGTGGTGGGCACCTGTAGTCCCAGCTATTCAGAAGGCTGAGGCAGGAGAATCGCTTGAACCCGGGAGGCAGAGGTTGCAGTGAGCCAAGATAACACCACTGCACTCCAGCTTGAGCAACAAGAGCAAGACTCTGTCTCAAAAAAACAAACAAACAAACAAAGAAAAAAACTGCAGTTATAGCAGGAAGCACCAGGAGCTGGGAGTTTGTTCCTTGAACCCAGGCAGCTCAGAGGAAGTCCGGCTCTCCAGAAGGAAGGGATTCAATGTCCGTTCATTCTTTCATTCATTGAACACCTACTGTGTGCCAGATACTCTGGTAGGTGCTTGTGTAACCGTAAACACAAATTTTTTTAAAAAAAATGTAAAATTGGCTGAGCGCAGTAGCTCAAGCCTGTAATCCCAGCACTTTAGGAGGCTGAGGCAGGCAAATCACCTGAGGTCAGGAGTTCAAGACCAGCCTGGCCAACATGACGAAACCCTGTTTCTACTAAAAATACAAAAAATTAGCTGGGTGTGGTGACGGGTGCCTGTAATCCCAGCAACTCGGGAGTCTGAGGCAGGAGAATCACTTGAACCCGGGAGGCCGAGGTTGCAATGAGTCAAGATCGCACCATTGTATTCTAGCCTGGGCAACAAGAGTGAAACTCTGTCTCAAAAAAAAAAAAAAAAATTAAAATTTTCCCTGATACCAAAAGTGAAAGAGAACTTTCCGCTAGAAAACGTGAAATTGACAAAGTTCGATGGCTCACATCTGTAATTTCAGCATTTTGGGAGGCTGAACCAGATGGATCCCTTGATCCCAGGGGTTCAAGACCAGCCTGGGCATCAAGATGAAACGTCGTCGCTACAAAAATTAGCCTGGTTTGGTGGCGCACACCTGTAGTCCCAGCTACTCAGGAGGCTGAAATTGGAGGACAGATCAAGCCTCAGAGGTTGAGGCTGCAGTGAGGCAAGATCGCACCACTGCACTCCAGCCTGGGCGACAGAGTGTGAGACTTTGTCTCCAGAAAAAAAAAGAAAAGGCAGGCGCAGTGGCTCATGCCTCCAATCCCAGCACTTCGGGAGGCCGAAGCGGGTGGATCACAAGGTCAGGAGTTCGAGACCAGCCTGACCAACATGGTGAAACCCTGTCTCTACTAAAAATACAAAAATTAGCCGGGTGTGTTGGCACGTGCCTGTAATCTCAGCTACTCAGGAGGCTGAGGCAGGGGAATCGCTTGAACCCAGAAGATGGAGGTTGCAGTGAGCCGAGATTGCGCCATTGCACTCCAGCCTGGGTGACAGAGCGAGACTCTGTGTCAAAAAAAAAAGAAAAGAAAAGAAAGAAAACACGATTGGAATGCTTTCTCTGCCTCTTCGAGATGCATATAAATCTTTTTATTTTACTTTATTTTGAGATGGCGTATCGCTGTTGCCCAGGCTGGAGTGCAGTGGCGTGATCTTGGCTCACTTCAATCTCTACCTCCCGGGTTCAAGCGAATCTCGTGCCTCAGCCTCCCGAGTAGCTGGGATTACAGGTGCGCACCACCATGTCCAGCTAATTTTTTTGTATTTTTAGTAGAGCTGGGGTATGTCCATGTTGACCAAGCTGTTCTCAAATTCCTGGCCTCAAGTGATCTGCCTGCATTGGCCTCCCAATGTGCTGGGGTTACAGGCATGAGCCACAGTGCCCAGTCTTTGTAAATCTTTTAAAAAGCCAAATGTAGGACAGGCACAGTGTCTCATGCCTGTAATCCCAGCACTTTGGGAAGCTGAGGCAGGTAGAACACTTGAGGCCAGGAGTTTAAGACCAGCATGGGGGGCATGGCAAAACCCCATCTCTACAAAAAATACAAAAGTGAGCTAGGCTGGTGGCGTGTGCCTGTGGTCCCAGCTACTCAGGAAGCTGAGGCAGGAGGATCACTTGAACCTGGGAGGTGGAGGTGGCAGTGAGCCAAGATTGCACCACTATACTCCAGCCTGGGTGACAGATCTTGTCTCAAAAAAAAAAAAAAAAAAAAAAAAAGGCATTAAGGCATTCTTGGTGAAAGTTAGACTAGTTTGTTTTGTGACACTCTTGAACTTTCCTGTTTGTATTTGAGGGCCATACATCTAAGAGCCATAAATAGAAAGCTTCAGTGCCAGGTAATAAACTTTCAATCAGTGTGTCATTTAGTGACAGAGATGAGGGAATTTTCGTGAAAGTACAAGTGGGGATATTGTATTCCTATATAAATTATTATTGAAGCCAGGTTAATTTTTTGTAAGGTTACATATGGATGAGAGAAAGGGTGTTTGCATTTTTATGAGGTCATGGAAGGTCAGGGCTTACTAATGTCTCTGAATAAGTATCTTATGCATGGCATTTAACCCTCTCCCAGCTACCTCTTGGAGGAAAAACCAAACAGGTGGACAGCCACCCACAGCCTGCCATTCCTGTGTCAGAGCCCTTGCTGGAAAATCCACTCTCCCATGTGGAGGAAGGCCCATGAACTCGCTTCTCACGGCACAGAATGACTGATAGTCACCCTCCTGTCTCTTGGATGCTGGGTCAGTGAGGAGTGCACGTGCCTGTCTTCATAGGATTAAAGGCACACTTCAAGTCCCACGCTCCGAGGCCCTGTTGTAGCATTAGATTAGCTCTATGAGAGTCTGCTGGCACTCCCTGATGCTTCCAATAAGGCTTTCCTCAAATCCCCAAGAACGTAGAGATGGAGAAAAGTCTGCCTTCCAAGAATGATCAAGAAGAGTCTGGAAAGGAAACTGCACAGCTATGTAAGCCCATCTGACAGACCCAGAATGGCTCCCAGACCTGGAAGGCTCTGCTAGGAGCTCCCCAGTGGAAGAGCCTATCTCAAAACAGATGGCGTCCTCCAGAAGAGTGCCGGGCATGGACGCACAAAACGAGCCCCCATGGGGCCTGCAAAGTCTTGTTGTGGGCAGCAGCTCTGCCATGGCCTCTAGCGTTCTTGCCCCCTGGGGAAGGTCACCGCTTTGAGAGATGGGTGTGTCTCCCGAGTAGACTGGATGCCACTGCCAGTTGATTCACCAAGTCTCCTTGTCCTTATCCCATCTTCCCCAAACAATCTTCCGTTTATGGTTTGCTTTTCCAAATATGGGTCAACCGCAGAGAAAACGATTCACAGATTGTGAGGCCAGGAGAGTTTTCTAATTCCTCTGGCAGCAACAGTTTCTCACACACACAAAAAAGAACTAAATTGGCTTTCTTGGGTTGATACATCAGTCTCATAAGTTTAATGAACATGAATCTGTCCCAGAGAGGATGGGCCGGGTAGACCCACTCAGGGTTCTGCCTAACCCATGCCTGACCATCCACCAACCCCTACAGCAAAAACAGCAAGTTACCATTTGTGTATAAGTTTTTGTGTGGACAAATGTGTTCGGTTCTTTTGCATGTACATCTAGAGGTGAAATTGTTGGGTCAGATGGCAATTCTATGTTTAATATTTTGAGGGAGTGCCAGGCGCTGTTTTCCAAAGTGGCTGCGCCATTTTACATTCCCACCAGTCGCACATGAGGGCCTCAGTTTTTCCTTGTCCTCACCAACACGTGTTACTCCTTGTCTTTTCATTATAACCATTCCCATTGTGAAGTGGTATCTCATTGTGGCTTTGACTTGCATTGCCCTGTTGGCTAATGATGTAGAGCATGTTTCCACGTGCTTATTAGACCTTTGTCTATCTATCTGCATATATGAAATATCCATTCAGATCCTTTGCCCGTTTTTTAGGAGAAAAACATCCAAATTACTTACAAATAATTTTTATTTTTATTTATGTATTTTATTTATTTATTTTTGAGATGGAATCTTGCTTTGTTGCCCAGGCTGGAGTGCAGTGGCACCATCTCAGCTCACTGCAGTCTCCGCCCCCACCCCGGATTCAAACAATTCTCCTGCCTCAGCCTTCTCAGTAGCTGGGATTACAGGCACCCGCTACCATGCCTGGCTAATTTTTATATTTTCAGTAGAGACAGGGTTTTGCCATGTTGGCCAGGCTGGTCTCAAACTCCTGACCTCAGGCAATCCACTCACCTCGGCCTCCCAAAGTGCTGGAATTACAGGCGTGAACCACCAAGCCCGGCCCACAAATTTTTTTAAAAACGACATAACATTGATACTAAAACATAAAACGCAAGACAAAAGATAAAGATCAATCTCACATGTCAGGATTGGTACAAACATTTTAAGTAAACCATTAAAATACAGAATTCAGTAGAACATTAAAAGTATTAGATAGAGAGTAGTTCAATTCCAAGAATAAACAGACTGTTCAACATGAGAAAATCCATTATTATAATTCATAACATTAAAATAAAGGGAAAATGTCATATGATAATCTTTAGATGCTGAACAAGCAACTAACAAAATTTAACCTTCATTCCTGATAAAAAGCCATCTATTATTAACTATCACTAAAAGAATACTCTCCTAGCATGAGAAAAAGTATATATCTCAACCAAAAAGACTGCACCATGCTTAATGGAGATAAAGCATTCCCATTAGGATGAGAAGCAGGACAAAGAAATGAGAGATATAGGGCCGGGCGCGGTGGCTCACGCCTGTAATCCTAGCACTTTGGGAGGCCGAGGCTGGCGGATCACAAGGTCAGGAGACGGAGACCATCCTGGCTAACACAGTGAAACCCCGTCTCTACTAAAAATACAAAAAAATTAGCTGGGTGTGGTGGTCGGCGCCTGTAGTCCCAGCTACACGGGAAGCTGAGGCAGGAGAATGGCATGAATCCGGGAGGCGGAGCTTGCAGTGAGCTGAGACCGCGCCACTGCACTCCAGCCTGGGTGACAGAGAGAGACTCCGTCTAAAACAAAAAAAAAAAGAAAAGAAATGAGAGACATAAATATTAGAACAGAACAGGCAAAAGAGTGCATCAGTTACAGAAAATGCCAGCAAATTCTCAGAAATCTAAAAGAATCAATAGAAAAATGATTACTATTATTAAATAATACCTACATATGACCTCAAAAATTTAAGTAAGTGGCTAGGTCCAAATTGTGATGGAAAAAGTTTGGTACTTGGGAACAATCAGAACAGAGCAATGAAACATAAGAGAATACAGGAACAGGGCACAGTGGCTCACACCTGTAATTCCAACATTTGGGAAGGCTAAAGCAGGCGGATCACCTGAGGTCAGGAATTTGAGACCAGCCCGTCTCTACTAAACTACAAAAAAAAAAAAAAAAAAAATTAGCTGCGCGTGGTGGCACACACCTGTAACCCCAGCACTCAGGAGGCTGAGGCAGGAGAATTGCTTTAACCCGGGAGGCAGGGGTTGCAGTGGGCTGAGATCGCGCCACTGCACTCCAGCCTGGGTGACAGAGCCAGACTCCATTTCAAAAAATAAATAAATAAAAATAAAAAATAGGCCGGGCACAGTGGCTCATGCCTGTAACCCCAGCACTTTAAGAGGCTGAGGTGGGTGGATCACCTGAGGTCAGGAGTTTGAGACCAGCCTGGCCAACATGGTGAAACCTCATCTCTACTAAAAATACAAAAATTAGCTGGGTGTGGTGGTGGGCACCTGTAATCCCAGCTACTCAGGAGATTGAGGCAGGAGAATCACTTGAACCCAGGAGGCAGAGGTTGCAGTGAGCCGAGATTGCACCATTGCACTCTAGCCTGGGCAACAAGAGTGAAACTCCGTCTCAGAAAAAAATAAAAATAAATAAATAATAAATTTAAAAAAAAGAGAATATAGGAACAGGTCAAATACACATGGGAATTGAGTATATGATAAAGGTGGCATTTTAAGCTAATATTTTTCAATTAATGCTGTTAGGAAAATTGGTTAATTATTTAAAACAGGGTGTTTACCTCACCCCTTTTATAGATTTCTAGACAGATCAAATACTTAAATATTAAAAAGGAACATCTAACAGAAAAAAAAAGATGACTAAAAATTTTAAAAAGACATTTTCATTTATTATATCAAATCCAGGAAGCATAAAGAAAAATACAATGAGCTAAATGAGAATTTCAAATTTATATACCACAAAAAAGAATAAAAGAAATGAAAACAAAAAATGTGTAAAAAAATTGACAAAAGGCCAGTTTCCTCAGTTCTCAAAAAGTTCCTATCAGGCAGGCATGGTGGCTCACGCCTGTAATCCCAGCACTTTGGGAGGCCAAATCGGGCAGATCACTTAAGGTCAGGAGTTGGAGACCAGCCTGCCCTACATGACAAAACCCCGTCTCTGCTAAAAATATAAAACTGAACTGGGCATGGTGGCAGGTGCCTGTAATCCCCAGCTACTCTGGAGGCTGAGGCAGGAGAATCGCTTGAACCTGGGAGGTGGAGGTTACAGTGAATCAAAAACATGTCATTGCACTCCAGCCTGGGCGACAGAGCGAGACTCTGTCTCAAAAAAAAAAAAGGTCCTATCAAAATGGGGAGAAAAAAAGGACAAACAATCCAATAGAATAATGGAGAAAAGGTATGAAAAATCAATTCACACAACTCACAGACAAAGAAGTATGGCCAGTAAACATCAAGAGATGCTCAGTCTCATCCATAATTAAAGACAAATCAAAATGATGAGAAACAAGTTTTCACCTACAGAATAAGACTAACAAAAACTAAAACTTTGATAACAATGTTGGAGAAGGTTTAAAGAAACAGATACTTACACACTACGGTGGAAATAAATAAGGATTTGGCAATCCAGGAAATTCAATGTTTGACACTTGATTCAAGGATATACCTGTACAATACACTAAATCCATAAATAGGAGACTAGTTAGATCAATTATAGTATGTCCACACAGAGATATTATATAATCATTTTTTTAAAATGAGGTAGATTCATATGTTGATATGAAAAAGTTGGTATGTGACAAGCTGCAAAATAGTAGAAAAATAGTATGGTAGATCTACTCCAGTTAGTACTGAATCAGAAAAAGAAAGAAGGACAAAGAAAGAGAGAAGAGATAGAAAAAGGAAGGAAGGGATGGAGGAAGGAGGAAAGGAAGGAGGAAGGAGGGAAGGAGGGAGGGAAAAAGGAAGGAAAGAGGAAGAAAAGAAAAGGAAGGAAGGAAGGCCTAAAGGAAGGGAGGGAGGGAGGGGATGGAGGAAGGGGGGAAGGGGGAGGGGGGAAGGGGGAGGGGGGAAGGGGGAGGGGGGAAGGGGGAGGGGGGAGGGGAGGGGGAGGGGGAAGGAGGAGGGGAGGGGGAAGGAGGAGGGGGAGGGGGAAGGGGGAGGGGGGAAGGGAGGACAGAAGGAAGAAGAAAGGAAGCAGGAAGGGTGGAAAGAAAGGAGGGAGGGAGGGACGGAGGGAGGAGGGAGGGAAGAAGGAAGGAACTGTGAACAGTGTCGTTGTGCAGTGTGGCTGCACCAGTGACTTTGAGCTTACATTAAATCTTCCATGTTGTGTATGTATCCCTCTCTGAATAAATGTTACTTGGAGGTGCGGGCACTAAAGGATGGAGAGAAAAAAACTTCTTTTAAAAATATCCAAGACATTCTTTGAGGAGTAGCAAATTTCTGGGTGTTAAACTGGTGTTTATGCCAAAGTCTAGATGGCGACTGTGATCTTATTATATAGTCATAGTCTACTGATGTTCTGTGATGGAAAGGGGAAGAGGAAGGGAGAGGGAGAAGGATAAATATAAATTAAACACACATACATTTAAGTGTATAATGAAAAAAGAAATTTTCAAAAAAAAAATTGGTCAAACCCACACTCAAGGAAAAAAGAAAAAGCCTAGGGTTACATGGTTTTTATCCTATTTCTACTGATTATTAGGTTAAGACTCAGAGTAAATCACTTTTTCTTTTTTCTTTTTTTTTTTCTTTGAGATAAAGTTTTGCTCTTGTTGCCCAGGCTGGAGGGCAATGGCATGATCTCGGCTCACTGCAACCTCCGCCTCCTGGGTTTAAGCGATTCTCCTGCCTCAGCCTCCGGAGTAGCTGGGATTACAGGTGCCTGCCGCCACACCCGGCTAATTTTTTAAAAAATATTTTTAGTAGAGACGGAGTTTTACCATGTTGGCCAGGCTGGTCTCAAACTCCTGACCTTCAGGTGATCCACTGGCCTCAGCCTCCCAAAGTGTTGGGATTACAGGCATGAGCCACCACACCCGGCCCACTTGTTCCTACTATGTTTGGATTTCCAATTTGTAACAGTGTAGAGACTATATATTATATTATTCATTTCAAAGGAGTAAGTGGGAAGATATATAAGGAATAATTTGTGTTTCCTGGGGAAAACCAGCTTCAGTCAATAGAAGAAATACCAATCCCAAGATTGTGACTTTCGAAATAGAAAAAGGACACTGAACATCGACGACAATATTTTAGAAGAATTTTAAGTTTCTCTCATGAAGACAGCAATCTGTTCTTACCCTATTCAAAATCTTCAGTGCTGTTCATATTTAATCTTAAAGACTCACAGGACATAGTAACAAATAAGTTAGTTAATTATAATGTGAACTGCTCAGATGTATTGTTTATCCAAACAGTACCACCCCTAAGGGAAAGTTCGTTTGTTTGTTTGTCTGAGATGTAGTCTCGCTCTCATCGCCCAGGCTAGGGTACAGTGGCACCATCTCAATTCACTGCAATCTCTGCCTCCTGGGTTCTAGCAATTCTCCCACCTCAGCCTCCCTAGTAGCTGGAATTACAGGCGTCTGCCACCACACCCAGCATTTCTGTATTTTAGTAGAGATGGGGTTTCACCATGTTGGCCAGGCTGGTCTCGAACTCTGGACCTTAAGTGATCCACTGGTCTCCACCTCCCAAAGGGCTAGGATTACAGGCGTGAGCCACCGCGCCTGGCCAAAATTTGAATAAACAAAAGATCATGACAGCATAATAGAGACTTGTAATAATCATTCAGAAGTAAACTTTCCTTTTTTTTTGTATCTTAGCTGTTTTATAAAATTAAAATCAGGTGAACAAACTATACTAAGATTCTAGTGATTCTCCACATGTATTATGGGATCAGTGCCTTGGCAATTTCTTGAAATTGAGAGCCCAACACAACCCAAAGGACACAATTGTAGATGCTGAGGAAAACGACGAAAAGAAAATGACAAAAAGAAATGAAAAGAGAACTCGGGAGGTTGAGGCAGGAGAATCGCTTGAACTCGGGAGGCAGAGACTGCAGTGAGCCAAGGTCTGCACCACTGCACTCCAGCTTGGGTGACAGAGTGCGACCCCATCTCAATGAAAAGAATAACGAAATGAAAAGAGAAAAACAGAATGGTCCAATCTTTTTGTTTATGGTCGAAGTTCTCAAAAATCTATTATATCTATGGATCAGTTTGATACTAGTTAAAAATTCGGACGTTAGGGCAACGCCTCCTCAAATTCTGATTCAATACTGCTGGACTTCAAAAATAAGGTCCCCTAAAGTGATTCTCGTGTGGGTGGCTCTCAGACAGCATTTTGAGAATAACTACTGTAATGATTAAACCTTGGGGAAAAATCTTGAAGAGTCATTTGCCTAATTTCTGGCCACTTTCTCATCAGGAGGAAAAAAAATGAAACCAGAAAGAACACTTCCATTATTATATTCTTGAATTTCTTAATCATTTCTGGGGTATCTTGTGCCTTGACGGATCTTTAGTTACAATTCCAAGGCAACATAAACACAGTCCTTTCTACTTTGCTATCTAGCATGTAGAATAACTTTATCAAAAACAGAATTTGGCTTCTAACTTCACAACTCCTTTTCCCATTCTTTAATTGGGTTGTCTTTTTATTACTGAATTTAAAGAGTTCTTTACATATTCTAGATTCCGGTCCCTTATCAGATAAATAATTTTCAAATATTTTCTCCCATCAGTGGGTTGTCTTTGCCTCTGTTGTTGGTATCTTGTTGGTATCATGAATGCTTTTAATTTGATAAAGTCCAATTTACCTATTTTTTCTTTGGTTGCTTGTGCTTTTGGTATCATACCTAAGAAGCCACTCCCAAATCCAAGGTGGCAAACATTTACCTCTATGTTTTTTTTTTCCTAAGAATTTGTTTTAGGCCAGGTGTGGTGGTTCATGCCTGTGATCCCAGCACTTTGGGAGGCCAAGGTGGATGGATCACCTAGGTCAGGAGTTCGAAACTGGCCTGGCCAACATGCTGAAACTCTGTCTCTACTAAAAATCCAAAAATTAGCTGGGCATCGTGGTGGGCACCTGTAATCCCAGCTACTCAGGAGGCTGAGGCAGGAGAATTGCTTGAACCGGGGAGGCAGAGGTTGCAGTGAGTCAAGATGGCACTATTGCACTCCAGCCTGGGTGACAGAGCGGGACGCTGTCTCAAAAAAAAAAAAGAATTTGTTTTAGCTTACATTTCAGTCTATGATAGCTCTTATAGTTAGCTCTTTGAGCTAATTTTTGTAGACGTACGAGGTAGGTATACAACTTTATTATTATGATTATATTTTGCATGTAGATATCCAGTTGTCCCAGTGCCATCTGTTGAAAAAAAACAATTCTTTCCCTCACTGTTTTGGAACCCTTATCAAAAATCAATGAACTGTCAATGCGAGGGTTGATTTCTGGGATCTTCCGTTCTATTCCACTGATCTTTATGTCCAACCTTATGCCACTACCGCAATTTTGCTTACTGTTGCTTTTTAGTAAGTTTTGAAATCAGGAAGTGTGCGTCCTCCAACTATCTTCTTTTTCAGGATTGTTTTGGCTGTTTGTTTGATTGCTGTTGGTAACTCTGGAGACCTTGAGTTTCCACATGCATTTTAGGGGCAGCTTGTCAATTTCTGCAAAGAACCCAGCCAGAATTCTGACGGAGACTGCACTGAATCTGTAGATCAATTTGGGGAGTCTTTCCATTTTAATAATATTTAGGTATTTTGATCTATCAACATAAGGTGTCTTTCCATTTATTTAAATCTTTCAAATGTCCACAATATTTTATAGTTTTAAGAGCATACATTTTACACTTCTGTTTTTAAATTTATTCCTAGTCTTTTTATTTTTTATTTTTTTATTTTTTTGAGATGGAGTCTCACTCTGTCACCCAGGCTGGAGTGCAGTGGCACGATCTTGGCTCACTGCAACCTTTGTCTCCCAGGTTCAAGTGATTCTCCTGCCTCAGCCTCCCGAGTAGCTGGGATTACAGGCACCCAATACCACTCCCAGCTAATTTTTCTACTTTTAGTAGAGACAGGCTTTCACCATGTTGGCCAGGCTGGTCTCGGCATTTTATTTTTTCTTGCTATAAATGAAATCACTTGCATAATTCCATTTTCAGATTTTAGATCACAGGTGTGTAGAAATACAATTGATTTTGTATATTGATCCTGCAACTTTGTATCCTGTAAACTTGCTGAACACATTTAGTAGTTTAAGAGTGTGCCTTGTGTTTTTAACACTATGTAGATGGAGAAGAACTGTGAGGTTGGGAAAGCTTTCTCAACCACTTCATTCCGAAAGTTCAAGAAAATGAATTTTGTATAAAAAATGGGGAATACAAAGTACCAATGTGAAATCGCATCCAAAGTGTCTGTGAGAATAAAAGAAAATATAGAGCAGAATAACATCCATACAATGAGCAAAACTAGACTAACGATTTCAAATAAAGAAAAAAGAACTCAAAAGTATCAGAACTGGAAAGACCAAGAAATGAGATGACGGCAGCTGGGACAGATTTTGAAATAAAATGAAAAATGATTTCAGATATAAAGATTAAATTAGAAGACACATAAGTGATTCGAATGATGCTTCATGAGAAACAGAATGTGAAAAGGGAGAAATTTTTTTTTTTTTTTTTTTTTTGAGACGGAGTCTCACTCTGTCGCCCAGGCTGGAGTGCAGTGGCGCAATCTCGGCTCACTGCAAGCTCTGCCTCCCGGGTTCACACCATTCTCCTGCCTCAGCCTCTCCGAGTAGCTGGGACTACAGGCGCCCGCCACCACGCCCGGTTAATTTTTTTGTATTTTTAGTAGAGACGGGGTTTCACCGTGGTCTCGATCTCCTGACCTCGTGATCCGCCCGCCTCGGCCTCCCAAAGTGCTGGGATTACAAGCGTGAGCCACCGCGCCCAGCTGAGAAATTTTTTAAATAAAAAAGAAATGAACACACATGAGGAATTCAAGAAAAAAATGACAAATACTGGAAATGTCAAAGAAAATCCAACACACAGATAACAGGAGTCCCTGAAAATGACAATCAAAGCAAGAGAACAGGAAAAATAAATACTAAAAGCTATAATTTAAGGAAACTCTCCTGAAATTAAAAGAAAAGGAGAAAGAAAAAAATTTTTGATACCACATTGCATTACTCAGGATACATTCAGGCGAGAGAAACCACAAAATAATTTGAAAAAGGAATGTTTAATATAAAGAATTACTGCCAGGCACGGTGGCTCACGCCTGTAATCCCAGCACTTTGGGAGGCTGAGGCATGTCGATCACCTGAGGTCAGGAGTTCGAGACCAGCCTGGCCAACATGGTGAAATCCCGTCTCTACTAAAAAAAATACAAAAATTAGCCAGGCGTGGTGGTGCGCACCTATAATTCCAGCTACTTGGGAGGAGAATCACTTGAATCTGGGAGGCAGAGGCTACAGTGAGCCGAGACCACACCACTGCACTTCAGCCTGGGTGACAAAGTGAGACTCTGTCTCAAAAAAAAAGAACAGTATGATGAACTCATGAGGTATTTTGTCTATCATTCTATGTCTGTTATTTCTGGCCTCGAAATAATGACAAACCCAGTAACAGTGAGCATCCCTGGAGTCCACATGTGGTCATGAAATATCCTTTCCGACTGACAGGGCTGCATGAGAAAACATACAAAAGGAGCTTGGAACATCTTCACATACATGATGGCACAGGAACCATCATTCTCTACCGGGCTTGTGTCAAAAGAGACAACCCAAAGAGGGCCGGGCTTGGTGGCTCATGCCTGTGATCCCAGCATGTCCGGAGGCTGAGGCAGGTGGATCACGTGAGGTCAGGAGTTTGAGACCAGCCTGGCTAACATGGTAAAACCCCATCTCTACCAAAATATATAAAAATTAGCCAGGCATGGTGGTGTGTGCCTGTAGTCCCAGCTACTTGGGAGGCTGAGGCGGAAGAATTGCTTGAACCCAGGAGGTGGAGGTTGCAGTGAGCTGAGATCTCACCACTGGACTCCAGCCTGGGTGATAGAGGAGACCCTGTCTCAAAAAAAAAAAAAAAAAAAAGCCAACCCAAAGAGGCTTCCATTGACCAAAGACAGGACAGTTTGAGCGCTGACCACAGTAATAACTGCAGCAAATTGAAACCCACCAAATACACTTAAATACATGAGTTCATAATGATATTTACAAAAATGAATTGGTTGCCTCCAGAGGATGATAAGGAGCCAGTATATTATTTTGCAAGCTGGTAAATGTAGGGACAGAAGGAAGCATTTAACCTGCCTCTCCTATGTGAGCAGTACCACTGGGCAATCCCGTTGATGAAAGGAAGCATCTGTTTATGAAGAATTCCAGCAAACAAATGAAAAAAAATAATGGAACTAAAATATCATCATTTGGTAGTGGTGGCGGCTGCGGCTCTTTCCATTATCTTATGTAAAATGCTGGAGCCGTCTCACTAATGTTGCCATCATCTGTCTAGCACCCGCAGTCTATTTTCTCGAAGTCTATTTACTTACAAATTGTGTGGAATGACAAAACTGAGAAGCAATAAAATCTAAATCACGGCACAATGAAAAAAATATATGTCACTATTTTGCAACTCCCAGTAAATTAATGGACCTAGGTATTGAGCATCGATAGTGTGAACACCACAAAAGGAAAAGCAGCTGGACATTATGCCTCCCCAATGAAGGAACACGTCACCACCCAGAGCCTCACCAAAGAGGTGCAAGCGGAGTCTGATCAAACTTCTAGATCCAGCTGACATGGGCAGGAAATACAGAGAAAGGAGCATAAGTGGGCATGAGTGGGCAGCCAGCAAAATACAGCAGAAACACCACAGTCAAATGGCCCAGGTTCTTCAACAGATAAACTGAAAGGAAAAGAAAGCAATGAAGGGAGAACTTGTAGATTAACAGAGAGGTAAAAGATGTATTTTCATTGGGAGGCTGAGGCGGACAGATCACCTGAGGTCAGGAGTTCGAGATCAGCCTGGCCAACGTAGCGAAACCCTATCTCTACTAAAAATGCAAAAATCAGCAGGGTGGGGTGGCAGGTGCCTGTAGTCCCAGCTACTGCGGAGGCTGAGGCAGAAGAATTGCTTGAACCCGGGAGGCGGAGGTTGCAGTGAGCCGAGATCGCGCCACTGAACTCCAACCTGGGTGACAGAGCAACACTCCTTCTCAAAAAAAAAAAAAAAAGATATATTTTCACCAAGGTAAGACTGAACCGGAGTATCTAGGGATGCCCACTTGGGTGATGAAACACAAGTAAGGGAGTGGTTACCATGTCAGCCAGGCAGTAGTTGCTTTTGCAGGGAGGCAGGAGGCTGTGATGGGGACAGAGAACTCTCTAGTTGTTGGGTTTGGGGTGTTTGCCTTGTAATATTTATAATACTACTTTCAGCTTTACATCTTCTGTATGTTTTTCTGTCTTTATTTTATTTTATAATAAATAAATATATATATATATATATATATATATATATATATATATATATATATATATATATAGATACGGAGTCTCGCTTTGTTGCCCAGGCTGGAGTGCAATGGCGTGATCTTGGCTCACTGCAAGCTCCGCCTCCCGGGTTCACGCCATTCTCCTGCCTCAGCCTCCCAAGTAGCCGGGACTACTGGGGCCCGCCACCATGCCCGGCTAATTTTTTTTTTGTATTTTTAGTAGAGACGGGGTTTCACTGTGTTAGCCAGGATGGTCTCGATCTCCTGACCTCGTGATCCGCCCGCCTCGGCCTCCCAAAGTGCTGGGATTACAAGCGTGAGCCACCGCGCCCGGCCTTATTTTATAATAAAGATATTCTAAAAATAAGACATGTTTAAAAATGTATATATAAATTAATGTATACTTACACATGTCTATTAAAAGAAAATATGTCACATACCACAGTAATATGCATGGCATACTTTGAGTAACATTGACCTTTTCCTGTACCTGAGTATCATAGGACACTAGAAGTCACCTTGGCCCAGTTCTCTCTACAGAAACCTCTGTGCCCACCTGGAATGGAAGAACTTCGTGGTGGGGGTAGGGAAGAGTGTGGGAGGAAACTGATGTCTGCGCTGGACAGCTTGAGGATACAAGGCACAGCCAGTGGGCATGGGTAGGGACAGGGCTCCTGTATAAGTACATCCTAAGCCCTACCCAGCATATGCAGCTGCAACCCAGGAGGCTTCTTCAACCACAGCATTTCCTTGGCCAACCCCTAGGCCCCCTGCAGACCTGTACCAGGCCAGTAGAGACGGCTAGAGAAGCATGACCAGCTGAATGTTCTAAGGCACGTGGCAATCACAGCAGCACAGTGTCTTGGAGCCACAAACCCTAACAGCGGTAGTGGGGACGTCCTGAGATATCTGTCCAGCCATCATTCCCCTTATGTGAGAACTGCACCCCCATCCCAGTAGACTTGCCTGTACTACACGATCCTGCCCGTCCTGTCACAGTTGATTTGATCGCAAGGGACATATGCTGGAGGTGGACACCTGTGGTTTGCCGTCCAACATCTATTTCCCCTCCATTCTGCTAAGAGTACCTCAAATTTCTTTTTGGAAGCCTCCCCTCTCTCATGTGGTCAGAGTGGGACAACCCCACCTCCAGTCTGAGATGAGAGTATGCCAACAAATTACCCCTGCTGCCTGGAGTTCGTGGAGAGGTTGGGAGTCCAGACGTGTGCCAATCAGCGTATCTCCTTTGGTCTGTGATTGGTTGAGAGATGGGCACTTGACCCAGGCTGGTCCAATCACAGTGAAACTCAGGACTCCTCTAAGAAAGAATGAGAGCCCCTCCCTGCTCCCTCTCTTGTTCTGTGGGGTATGGAGTGAAGATGAAAGGTCTGGAATTGCCATAGCGAGTGTTGGGATCTTGAGGGAAGGGAGACCCTGAGGATAAAGCCAAAACTCAGAGGCAGGCAGAGCCACGGAAACTGCAGAGAAATGGAGCCAGTCTAGTCATTCCTCTGGATTTTATTACATGAACCAGTCTTCCTTCCCCTCCTTTTTTATTTAAAATTGAGCCAGTTTGCATTCGGTTTCTGCTCCTTGCAATTAGGTTATGTTAGGAATGTTATGGCTACAAGTAACAGAAAACCCAACTAATGATGATTTAAACAACATGAGTACAGTTTTTGCACAAACAAGAAATCCAAAAGACGATGCCCAGGACTGCTCACATAGCTTAGCAGTATCAATAAGGACGCTGCCACTTTCCATTCTTTCACCCTACCATCCTCAACATGTTGGCTTCTTGTCCCTATGGTTGTCACATCGTAATGTCATAGCTGCTGCAGCTCCAGAAATCACATCTGATATTAAGAAACCAAGACCTTTTCCAGGAGGCCACTAGTAGGAACACAGTGATGCCTCCTTTACCAGGACTGAATCACACAGTTGTATGGAGGCTGTGGAACCAAGTATCTGGCAAAAAATAAAAAATAAAAAATAAGACTGTCTTAGACCATCACAGTCAGTCACCTGGGGTGGGGCACATTGGTTGGCACCTGAAACAAAACTGGAGTTTTCTTGACAAGAACGAAGGGGCAGGTGACTTTTAAGCAGGCAACCAGGACTGTCTGCCAATTAGATTCTCTCTCCCAAAAATGTGGAATTGGGACTCAAGGACACAAGTCAGTGGTGCAGTTAAATGCCTCTGACAAGCCCGAGGCTGGCGTCCCAGTGATGTCAGCCTCAGGCTTGGCAGCCTGTGCCTGGAGAAGCTGGGAAGGGATCTGCAGGGAGAGAGAGAAGCAGCAGATGAACAGGAAACTGAGAGGGGAGAGTAAATGGCCTCCGAGAGAATGCAAGAGGCAGCAACACTTCAGTTCTGAGGTCCACCCCCCCAGTTACTGGTCCCGGCCCTAGCAGGACTGCCGTACACTATGCCTAGGAGTTTCATGGGACAAGTCTGTATCCTCCAAATCCTCCTTTCCCCTGCCACTCTGCCACAACTCCTCCCTTACTTTTTTTTCTTACATTAGTTGTAGTGGGTCTTGTCAATGGCAACTAAAAGTGCTTTGAGGCCAGACACAGTGGCTCACACCTGTAATCCCAGCACTTTGGGAGGCCAAGGCGGGTGGATCACTTAAGGTCAGGAGTTCGAGACCAGCCTGGCCAACATGGTGAAACCCAGTCTCTACTACAAATACAAAAATTAGCTGGGCATGGTGGCAGATGCCTATAATCCCAGCAACTCAAGAGGCTGAGGCAGGAGAATCGCTTGAACCCAAGAGAATCACTTGAACCCAGAGGCGGAGGTTGCAGTGAGCCAAGATCGCGCCACTGCATTCCAGTCTGGGTAGCAGAGTGAGACTCCATCACACACACACACACACACACACACACAAAAGGCCAGGCGTGGTAGCTCATGCCTGTAATCTCAGCACTTTGGGAGGCCGAGGCGGGCAGATAACCTGAGGTCGGGAGTTCGAGACCAGCCTGACCAACATGGAGAAACCCTGTCTCTACTAAAAATACAAAATTAGCTGGGTGTGGTGGCACATGCCTGTAATCCCGGCTACTTGGGAGGCTGAGGCAGGAGAATCACTTGAACCCGGCGGAGGTTACAGTGAGCCAAGATCACACCATTACACTCCAGCCTGGGCAACAAGAGTGAAACTCCGTCTCAAAAAAAAAAAATAAATAAGTACTTTGAATAAGACAATGATGTCCTGAGATGCAAGGAGATCTCCAGGATAGGTCCCAGAACTATGGGGAGACCACAGACCCTGACTCTGGCACCCTTGGGAGACAGGAACCCTGAAGCTCAGATCTCCCCCAGCAGCTCTGAGGAGCCATATTTTTCCTGGACAACAATCTAATGAAGATGACACCAGGCCACATGTGGCTTCAGCTCTGGTGCCTGGCCCCAGCCCCATCAGATCTAGCCAAGAGTCCTAGTTCAAGTCCCAGTTTCAGCACACTCAATTCAAGGCCTTCATGTGCAAATCCACTTGTCTGCTGCCCAGCCCCTTACACCAGTGTAATCAGATAGGGAACCCACAGGGCTGCCTGATTTTCAGCCAGGATACCAGGGTCACCTCACTTCCAGGGGTGTTCACTGTAAGTAACCATGGATTGCGGTACCATTATTAGAATAATAGCAGCTAGCATTTATTCAGTACTTACTATGTGCTATGTACTATGCTGATATGGTCAAATTGTGTCCTCCTCCTAACCCCCCTACCTCAGAATGTAACCTTATTTGGAGATAGTCCTTACAGAGGTGATCAAGTAAAAGTGGGGTCATTAGGGTGGGCCCAGTGATGGGTGTCCAGTCTGATGGGTGTCCTTACAAAATGGGACAATTTGGACACGGAGGAAAGATGAAATGAAGATACAGGGGAAAACCATGTGAGCATAAAGACAGCCATCCACAGGCCAGCAAGGGGCCTCCAACAGATCCTTCCCTCCAGCTCTCACAAGGACCTGACCCTCACAACACCCTGATTTTTGACTTCTAATCTCCAGAACTGTGAGACGGTAAGGTTGTTATTTTAAGCCATCCATTCGGTGGTACAGTAAGTTCTCACTTATCATCACTGCGTTCTTATAAACTGTGACTTTAAGTGAAACAACGTATAACGAAACCAATTTTACCACAGGCTAACTAATACAAACAAGAGTTAAGTTCCTATGGCATATTTCTGGTCACAAAAGCATCAACAAACTTCAAAATAAAGACCCCAGGCACTTCTAATATTAAAAATAGAAATAGGCCAGGCACCTTGGCTCACGCTTGCAATCCCAGCACTTTGGGAGGCCAAGGCATGTGGATCACCTGAGGTCAGGAGTTCGAGACCAGCTTGACCAACACGGTGAAACCCCATCTCTACTAAAAATACAAAATTAGGCCCAGTGCGATGGCTCACACCTGTAATCCTAGCACTTTGGGAGGCCGAGGCAGACAGACCACCTGAGGTCAGGAGTTCAAGACCAGCTTGGCCAACATGGTGAAATGTTGTGTCTACTAAAACTACAAAATTTAGCCAGGAGGACCGGGCACGGTGGCTCACGCCTGTAATCCCAACACTTTGGGAGGCCGAGGCAGGTGGATCACGAGGTCAGGAGATCAAGAACATCCTGGCTAACATGGTGAAACCCCGTCTCTACTAAAAATACAAAAAATTAGCTGGGCGTGGTGGCGGGCGCCTATAGTCCCAGCTACTTGGGAGGCTGAGGCAGAAGAATGGCATGAACCTGGGAGGCGGAGCTTGCAGTGAGCCGAGATCACAACACGGCATTCCAGCCTGGGTGACAGAGCAAGACTCCATCTCAAAAAAATAGAAAATAAAAAAATTAACCAGGAGTGGTGGCATGCACCTGTAGTCCCAGCTACTCAGGAGGCTGAGGCAGGAGAATCGCTTGAACCCAGGAGGTGGAGGTTGCAGTGAGCCAAGATCACGCCACTGCACTCCAGCCTGGGTGACAGAGCAAAACTGTCTCGAACAAAAAAAAAAAAAAAAGAAAAGAAAAAGAAAAAAAAAATTAGACGAACGTGGTGGTACACACCTGTAATCCCAGATACTCCGGAGGCTGAGGCAGGAGAATCGCTTGAACCCAGCAAGCGGAGGTTGCAGTGAGCCGAGATTGCACCACTGCACTCCAGCCTGGGCGACAAGAGAGAAACTCTGTCTCAAAAAATAAAATAAATGTGAGCCATACATATCTTTAAGAAAGATTAATAAAAACAAGTAAGATGATTTTCCGGTTTCTGGTGAATCAGTGATGGTGGTCCTAGTCACGGTGGGTTAAATCAAGGAATAAATGTCTGCGAAACAAACATTGGAAGGAGCACCATGCAGTTCAGAAACAAATAATCCTGAATACCGTGGGCTCACTGGGCCCTTTCTTACCGCATCTGTTATGGCAGCGCATCTCTATGATTATTGTAGATTTTATGAATTGTTTTTTTGAGATGGAGTCTCACTCTGTTGCCCAGGCTGAAGTGCAGTGCCATGATCTAGGCGCACTGCAACCTCCACCTCCTGGGTTCAAGTGATTCTCCTGCCTCAGCCTCCCCAGTAGCTGGGATTACAGACATGCACCACTACACCCAGATAATTATTGTTTTTACTATAGAGATGAGGTTTCACCGTGTTGGCCAGGCTGGTCTCAAACTCCTGGCCTCAACTGATCTACCCACCTCAGCCTCCCAAAGTGCTGGGATTCAGCCACTGTGCCCAGCCAATTTTATTAGTTTTTATTTTACAATCGTTGCATCCTTTCACTTTCCAACCTGCTGATTATCGTTCAAGGTCTCAGGTGGCTGAAGCCTCTCCCAGCAGCTGAGGACACAGGGCGGGAACCAGCCCTGGACAGGATGCCATCCCATTTCAGGGCCATTCACACACACCCACACTCACTCAGACTGGGGCCATGTAGACATGCCCCTTCACAGCTTTTGGGGTGTGGGAGGAAAGTGGAGTACCCAAAGAAAACCCATGCAGACATGGGGAGGAATGGATGTTTCTCCCCCTCGTCGACATTGTAACACAGTGACACAGAGTGAAGTGACGCCCCTCAAGGACCTGCGTGCTTTGTTATGGCAGCCCTGGCAAACTAAGACATATGCTAAAGTACTTTCATTCATCATCTTATTTAATCTTTAGGATGAATCCTTATATCCTGCAGTACTATTATTATGCCCATTTAACAGATATGTGAACTGAGGTTCAGAGAGGTGAAGTAATTTGCCCAAGGTCACGTGGCACATAAATGGTAGAGCCCAGATTTGAACTGCTCTTGACCATTCTACCACCCTACCTTCCAAGACAGCGTCTGTCCAGCCAACCCAGAGTAAGCAAATTTTTCTCCTAGCCATGACCCTCCTAAAAAGTCCCCGAAGGAAGTCTGTGTCAGCCAGGCACGGTGGCTCATACCTGTAATCCTCACACTTCGGGAGGGTCGCTTGAGGCAAGGAGTTTGAGGCCTGCCTGGGCAACACAGTGAGACCCTGTCTCTTCCCTATCTTACAAACTTATCCAGGCCTGGTGGTGCACATAGTCCTAGCTACTCAAGAGGCTGAGGCAGGAGGATCGCTTGAGCCCAGGAGTTTGGGGTTACAATGAGCCACGATCACACCACTGCATTCCAGCCTGGGCAACAGAGCAGATCACTTGAGCCCAGGAGTTTGGGGTTACAATGAGCCATGATCACAACACTGCATTCCAGCCTGAGCAACAGAGCAGATCACTTGAGTCCAGGAGTCTGGGATTACAGTGAGCCATTATCACACCACTGCACTCCAGCCTGGGCAACAGAGCAAGACCCTGTCTCAAAAAAAAAAAAATTAGGGAAAGGAAGTTTGTACAGAGGAGATATAGTGGGATAAAATGGAGATTTCTCTTCCCATCAGAGCCTTTACTCCACATGATGGGGAGCTGGGCAGGGCCCCGAGGAGGGCTCTCATTGCTGAGTGTGGCAAGCCACAGGGAGGGGACCCAAATGGGGCTGAGTCTGCATTGCACTGTGTCCAAAGTTGGGGTGCTTTGGTCACTGGTAAAAGACCCAGTGCCGGCCAACTTAAGCAAGAGGAAGATTGGGAGGATCCTGGGGACTCCCAGAATTGATGGCTTGAAATTGAGCAAGAAGTGAGTATATCCTGGGCTAGGGTGGGGAAGCCTGGGCCACAGCCTAAGTCCAGGGACACGTGGCCACCAAGGTGGTGGCTCTGCATTAGATCTAAGCCCCACAAGAGCTTGTCGAGATGACTGAGCTCTGTGGCCTCCCTGCTCCATGGGGTGGGCCGAGGTGGGTCTGGCTCCTAAGTCTTCAGGCTTTTGCAGCTGGAATTACTCCCTGCAAGAATATATAGATAGAAGAGAGGTAATCCCTGCAGAGGAAAATGGGATAATGACAGAAAGGGGAGATGTGGGCCTCAGAGTCTACGGCCACGGATGGTCACACAGACTCCAACGGGAAACCTGGGAGGAGTCCCATCTTTCCTACCTTTACAAGAGAGGAGCCCAGATAACAGCCAGACACAAAGAAAAACCATCCCAGTGCACACCACAGCACCGGTCCCCAACTCCAGCCCCAGACCTTTCTTTTGGGGACAGGAAGTGAAGTACCCTAAGGCTCGTGCCACTTGGTTATACAGGAGAGGACAGGACAACCAACAGGCACGAGGTGGAGGCAGGACGTGGCGACAGAGACTAAGTGAGATCGGCCTGGCTTTCTCCAAAAAGTGCCGCAACTCATGTGCAGAACTTTGACCAAATTTAGTAAGACATCCACTACTGATTAGTAACCAAAAAAAATGTCCAGTGCCATCATCTACCACTGTCGGCCAATTCCATCTGCTTTCCCTGCCGCCCACACACACATACTTATCTGGACCACCAAGTATGGTCATGACTTGGGAAGCCACTTAGAGGAAGTTGGTGCCACCAGGAGACCAGCAGGCCACCTCTGGCAAGCCATGGCTCACCCATCCCGGCCAGCAAGCTCCCTTGCCAGAAGCACCCACAGGGCTGGCGCTCTCCTAGTCGTATCTGCAGCTCCCAAACCTCCTGCTGGCTCAAGGACTAGTTTCTGGACCTGCCTGGGTTTCTGTGGCCAGCCAAGCCTTTCTGTGCAGATGCATCTCCTATTTCATCACTCCTGTGGAAGTAGAGGGGCACAGAGAGAACCAGGTTCACTCCTGCTCTGCCACTTTCTGCCATGTGGCCTCGGGCAGGTTACTTAACATCTTTGAGCCGTTGGTGCCTGACACACAGTAATCATTCAACAAAGGCTGATTATGATTTCCTCACACCCAGAGAACACCTGGCACTGCTCGGCAAGAGAATAGGATCTGCTGCTGTTCAGCTTCTTGTAGAATTCACACCAAGCTCCTGCAATCTCAGCACTTTACTGTGGATGCCTTTGAGAATATGATGACTGCTGTGGATCCCCTGTAAAAATACATATAGGGCCAGGCGTGGTGGCTCATGCCTGTCATCCCAGCACTTTGGGAGGCCGAGGTGGGTGGATCACGGGAGGTCAGGAGTTCAAGAACAACCTGGCCAATGTGGTGAAACCCCATCTCTACTAAAAATACAAAAATTAGCCGGGAGTGGTGGCACACACTTGTAATCCCAGCTACTTGGGAGGCTGAGGCAGGAGAGTGGAACCTGGGAGGCGGTGGAGGTTGCAGTGAGTGGAGATCATGCCACTGCACTCCAGTCGGGGCAACAAGAGCGAAACTCTATTTCAAAAAAAAAAAAAAAAAAAAAAAAAACCATACAGGGCTGGGCGCAGTGGCTCGTACTTGTAATCCCAGCATTTTGGAAGGCCGAGACAGGCGGATCACTTGAGCTCAGGAATTCGAGATCCAGCCTGGGCAACATGGTGAAACCCCATGTCTACAAAAGATTAGCTGGGCATGGTGGTGCGCACCTATAGTCCCAGCTACTTGGGAGGCTGGGGTAGGAGGATCACTCTAGCCTGGGAGGTGGAGGTTGCAGTGAGCCGAGATTGTGCCACTGCACTCCAGCCTGGGCAACAGAGTGAGACCCTATCTCAAAAAAAAAAAAAAAAAAAAAAAAAAAATATATATATATATATATATATATATATATATATATATATATAAGTAACATTCTTGAAATGACAAGATGATAAGGACAGAAAAGAGATTGGTGATTGCTAGGGGCAGGGACAGGGAGGGGAGAGAGGAGTGGGTGTAAATATTAATATAAAAGGGTAGCATGAGGGATCTTTGGGGTGATAGAACAGTTCTATATCTTGATTGTGGTGGGAGTTACACAAATCTATACATGTGATAAAATTGCATAGAACTATACCCACACACATGCACATAAGTGTGTGTAAAACTCTCTAAGTCCAAATAAGGCCTGGATCATACCAATGTCAATTTCCTCGTTTACCTATTGTGCTTAAGTAATGTAGATGTTACCATTGGGGGTAACTGGTCGAAAGGCACACAGAGCCTTGCTACTATTTTTACAACTTCTTGTGAATCTATAATTATTTCAAGATTAAAAGTTTTTAAAATAAGCTATATAAGTGCACATTTATATATGCACAGTTCTGCATCTGACCCCAGGGGCTTCACATCTCCTTGAGGTTCCTCTGGCTTCCTAGGGTGAAAGGAGGCCCGAGGCTGCATTCTCAGGCCCTTCGCCCACCAGTCTACATTCCTGCATCACCACCCACGCCCTTTATATTCAGCTACCTCAGGTCCCTGATAAGATGGAGAACTAGACAGCTCCAAGAGAAAGGGTGGCATACAGGAGAGATGATTCAGTTGCTTTTCTGGAGGGCAGGGTGGACATTTGTGCATGCACACACACACTCTCACCATGTTCTGGGGGGTGGGCGTTTGCGTGCACACACACACACATACTCTCACCGTGCTCTGGTGGGTGGACGTTTGCATGCACGCATGCACACACATACACACACACTCACCATGCTCTGGCAACAGCCTGGGACTCGTGTGGTGCTGCATGGACTAGAGAGCTGCCCTCTATCTAAGCACTCTTGGAGGTCTCCCCTCAGTCAGAATTCCTCCATGGCACTGGGACCACCAACCAGTCTTGACTTTCCCAAGTCTTTTTTTTTTCTTTTTTTTTTGAGACGGAGTCTTGCTCCATTGCCCAGGCTGGAGTGCAGTAGCACGATCTTGGCTCACTGCAACCTCTCCCTCCCGGGTTCAAGTGATTCTCCTGCCTCAGCATCCTGAGTAGCTGGGATTACAGACACACGCCACCACGCCCAGCTAATTTTTGTATTTTTAATAGAGACGGGGTTTTGCTATGTTGGCCAGGCTGGTCTCGAACTCCTGACCTCAGGTGATCCGTCCGCCTTGGCCTTCCAAATTGCTGGGATTACAGGCATGAGCCACTGCGCCTGGCCCCAAGTCATCTTCTCATTCCTAGTCCACACCATAGACTTTCAGACAAGTAACCCCAATTTGGAGAGAAAATTAACCACCTTGTCTGTGTTCTAAATTCCTCCTGAGTCCACTGATGCCAACACCCCAGGACCCAGTCTCTGCCTTTGCCCAGAACATACCATGAAGCCTAAGGGTCCAGCGTCATTCCTTCAGCACTCTAATGTACTGCTGCCCTCTGCTGGTCATCTCAGGATAGTACTTAGAAATCAGTATTAGGCCGGGCGCGGTGGTTTAAGCCTGCAATCCCAGCACTTTGAAAGACCCAGCTGGGTGGATCACCTGAGGTCAGGAGCTGGAGACCAGCCTGGCCAACATGGTGAAGCCCTGTCTCTATTAAAAATACAAAAAATTAGCCGGGCGTGGTGGCGGGCACCTGTAATGCCAGCTACTTGGGATGCTGAGGCAGGAGAATTGCTTGAACCCAGGAGGTGGAGGTTGCAGGGAGCCAAGATTGTGCCACTGCACTTCAGCCTGGATGACACAGCGAGACTCTGTCTCAGGAAAAAAAAAAAAAAAAAAGAAAGAAAGAGAGAGAGAAAGAAAGAAAGAGAGAGAGAGAGAGGAAGGAAGGAAGGAAGGAAGGAAGGAAGGAAGGAAGGAAGGAAGGAAGGGAAAGAAAGAAAGAAAGGAGAGAAAGAAAGAGACTGGGCCTCACAACAGGTGAGTGGCGGGTAAGTGAGCATTACTGCCTGAGCTCCACCTGCTCTCAGATCAGTGGTGCGTTCGACTCTCATAGGAGTACAAACTCTGTTGAGAAACTATGCCTGTGAGGTTGTGTGCTCCTTATGAGAATCTAATGCCTGATGATCTGATGGAATAGTTTTATCCCAAATCACCACCTCCCACCCCATCTGTGGAAAAATTGTTTTCCATGAAACCCAGTCCCTGGTGGCAAAAATCTTGAGGACCGCTGCCATAGACAGTTCTTTTGGATAAACATAGAAATGGGCCCTTCTGGTCTTAAAGCTTGAAACTTACATTTGTTTTCTCTGAGTTCCTTCCTTAGGAAAGGACTAGTAGACCTCTCAAAAAGCATCAAAGAACTGAAACTCACCAAATCATGGCATCCAGACAGTGAGATGCCAGACCCCTGATTTTGTTTCCTTACCCCTCCCTAGGTCCTATTTTCCAATACATTGTTATATTTCTTCTCTGCTATGTAAACCCCCAAGTTTAGTCAGTCAGGGAGATGGGTTTGAGACTGATCTGCCATCTCCTCCACTGCAGCACCCAACTAAAGCCTTCTTCCTTGGCAATACCCGTCCTCTCAGTCACTGGCTTTCTGTGCTGCAAGCAGCAGACCTAGCCTGAACCCCTGGTGTTTCAATAACAAACAAAAACAGTAACTGTAGATCAGTTGAGAGCAGAGACCGCTTTCTAGCTGTGTCACCTTGGGCAAGTCATGTCACCTCTAACCTTCAGTTTCTTCATTGTAAAAGAGAGAGAATGATACATGCTTCCAAGGGTTACTGTGAGAACTGAAGAAAGTGATCCATGTAAAGTGTGAAGCATGATGCCCTAAACAGAAAAGGCATTCAATGTTAGTTGCTAGTGTGAGAGTGTGTGTACAGTTAAAGAAAAAACTCTTTCTCCACTCACAATACTTCTGACCCAAATGTGTGGTTTTCTATGCCATAGCAATTTTCCAATTCTTGGTGGAAATCCCAGCTGGGTGTCTTACAACTTAATTTAATTTTGACACTACCTGGAGTTAATGCACCTCCTACAGGTTAAGGGTTCAGTCCTACAAAATTGACCCAACTTCAGATGTCAATCACAAGTAGTGGGTCCCCAGGTTATCCACACTCCTACATCTGACCTAGCTACAAACTGGGGGCTTCCATAACCCCCTCATTAGGTTTGATAATTTGATATAACAGCTCACTGTGAGCTCAGAGAAACACTTTATTATTGCCAGTTTACTAGAAAGGAATTTTTTTTCTTTTAGAGACAGGGTCTTGCTCTGTTGCCCAGGCTGGTGTGAAGTGGCATGATCATAGCTCACTGCTGCCTTGAACTCCTGGGCTCCAGCGATCCTCCCACCTGAGCCTCCCACCCAGCAAGTAGCTGGGACTACAGGTGTGAACCACCACACCTATAGGATATTATAAAGGATATACATGAACAGCCAGATGAAGAGGTACACAGGGAGAAGTATGGAGGGGTCCCCAAACAGCAGCTTTTGTCTCCGTGGAGCTGGGGTTTCTAGAGTCTGTACACTGTAGGGTTTCTAGAGCAAGGTTTCTCACCCTGGGCACTATTTCTATTTTGGAGCAGATTATTCTCTGATGTGGTGGCTGGCCTGTACACTGTAGGATGTTTAGCAGCATCCCTGGCCTCTACCCACTAGGTGCCAGTAGCAGACCTCTTCCCACCCACCCCATGGTGATAACCAAGTATGTCTCCAGATCTGATAAAGTACTAGTACCTGGAATATATAAAGAACTCTCAAAACTCAACAGTAAATAAACAACCCAATTAGAAAATGAACAAAAGACATGAAGACTCATTTCACCAAAGACGATACAGAGATGACAAATAGGGACATGAAAAGATATTCAACATCATTAGCCACTAGGGAAATGCACATTAAAACCTGAATGAGGTTTTGTGATAGGTACACACCTATCAGACGGGATGCGGTTCAGAGTGGTATGGCTGAAGACTACACACCTATCCAATGGCTAAAATCTAAAACAGTGATAACACCCAATGCTGGCAAGATGTGGAGAAACTGGATCATTCCTATACCGCTGATGGAAATGTAAGATGATAGTCACTCTGGAAAAGTTGGCAGTTCTTACAAAACTAAACATACAACTACCATATGATCCAGCAGTTGCACTCCTGGGCAATTATGTCAGAGAAATGAAGACTGTGTTCACACCAAAACCTGCACACACGTTTACTGCAGCTTTATTAATAGCCTTAAACTGGAAACCATCCAGATGTCCTTTAACAGGTGAATGGTTAAACACACTGTGGTACATCCATACTGTGGACTACTACTCGGCAATGAAAAGGAGTGAACTACTGATACACACGACCTGGATGAATCTCCAGGGAATTATGCTGAGTGAAAAAAGACAATTCCCAAAGGTGACATGTTGTATAAATCTATTTATATAATAATGTTGAAATGGAAAAGTCACAGAAACAGAGAACTGTTTTGTGGTTGCCAGGATTATGGAGGGAGTGCGGGCAGGAGGGAAGTGGGTGTAGCTATTAAAGAGCAACAAGAGTGAGCCTTGTGGTGATGGGAATGTTCAGTATCTTGACTGTGGTGGAAACACAAACCTATGCAGGCGGTAAGACTGCATAGAACTTAACACACATGCACACATACACAAATAAACCAGTATCCTCCTTGTCCTATGCTAGTTTTACAAAATGTTACCATTGAAAGAAACTGAACAAAGTATACAAGGGATCCCTCTGTGTTATTTCTTACTACTGCATATGAATCTTCAATTACCTCAATAAAAATTACCAATAAAAAAGTCTCTGAATATTGCCAAAGGTCCCATGGCAAAACTGTCCCTGGTTGAAAGCTATTCTTCTAGGCCAGGCATGGTGGCTTATACCTGTAATCCCAGCACTTTGGGAGGCTGAGGCAGGCAGATCATTTGAGATCAGGAGTTCAAGACCAGCCTGGCCAACAGGGTAGTCTCTGATAAAAATACAAAAATCAGCTGGGTATGGTGGCGGGTGCCTGTAATCCCAGCTACTAGGGAGGCTGAAGCAGGAGACTTGCTTGAATCCAGGAGGCGGAGGTTGCAGTGAGCCGAGATTGCACCACTACACTCCAGCCTGGGCAACACAGCAAGAGCACATCTCAAAAAAAAAAAGAAAGAAGAAAAAAAGCTAGCTACTGTTCTAGAGAGTAATCAGACTTTAACCCAGGTCGGGGAGGAGGCTGGCCCAGGGTGAGTAGTACTGCACCGAAGAAGACAGTGGTCCAGGAGTTCCAAGGGGTGCCCAGTAGGAGGGGAGTGAGCGGGGGCCTGGAAGAGCCAGGCCACTGCTGAGGAGCTGCATTGCAGAGCTGACCAGCAGTGGATGTGAAACAAGGCTCTGCCCTCCCAAACATGCCAGAGGAAGGTAATAACCCTCAAAACGGCAGGCTGACATCTGGGTTACACATGTGGAAATGTTTATGTGAATCGAGATACTTTTCTCAGGGTTAGGAGAATGGCTGTACAAATTGACACATCCACATGATGGAATTAAAGAGGTAGCACCATTCTTATTGACATCAATTCTAGTTATCTCACGCAGTGTGATAAACTACTCCAAAACGTGTAGCGTAAAACAGCAGCAGCGTTTATTTTCCTAAACAATCTGCAATCCGGCGGAGGGGTGGCTGGGCAGGGGTCTTCTCTGCTGTGTTTGACATCAGCCTCTATGGCTGGAGCTGGAATCACCTGCAGGCCCGCTCACTCCCACTTGGCACCTGTACTGGGAAGGCTCCTTGGGCGTCTCTCCTCCCCAACCCAACTGGACACATGACTCAGCTCAGGGATCCCAAGTCATGTGTCCCAAGACAGGCAGACTAAGTGGATGCTGTAGCAACCTTTTCCAATCTAGCCTCAGATGTCACTCACCATCATGCTGCCACATTCCACTCAATAGAAGTGTGTCACAGAGACTGGCCCATATTCAAGGGGAGAGGAATCAGGCTCTACCTTTTAAGGGAGGAGTATTAAAGAATTTTTAGACATATTTTAAAACGGGTCTCAACTAGACACACTTTTGTAAATTGCATTTTCCATTCCACTTTTTTTTTTTTTTTTTTTTTTTTTTTTTTTTTTTTTTGAGATAGGGTCTCACTCAGTCGCCCAGGCTGGAGTGCAGTGGCATGATCTCAGCTCACTGCAACCTCTGCCTCCCAGGGGTCAAGCGTTTCTCGTGCCTCAGCCTCTCGAATAGCTGGGACTACAGGCGTGTGCTACCACGCCCAACTGATTTTTGTATTTTTAGTAGAGACGGGGTTTCACCATGTTAGCCAGGCTGGTCTCAAACTCCTGACCTCAAGTGATCTGTCCACCTCAGCCTCCCAAAGTGTGGGGATTATAGGTGTGAGTCACCGCACCTGGCCTCCATTCCCTTATTTTTAACTGGTCAGCTTATGATGAAAGAGAATCATTGGATCCTTTAATAACAAAAACTCACCCAGTAAACATGAGCAGTTTTAGAAGTACAACTTCCGTGGTTTTTACATTCATTTCTTGATTATTAGCCAGTTCTAGTATTTTATCTCTTTGAATAAATTATGATCATTCCTCCTCCCAGGAAACTATTTTGAGTTCCAAAGTGATTGTGGGCAACGTATTTTTAAAATCGTAAGAGTTCTCTTTACTCATTGTCTTTTCCTAATTCGATTTAACAGGTATTTTTCATTACATCAGAATAATGTTTTTTTTGTTTTGTTTTGAGACGGAGTCTTGCTCCGTTGCCTAGGCTGGAGTGCAATGGCACGATCTCGGCTCACTACAACCTCCACCTCCCAGGTTCAAGCAATTCTCCTGCCTCAGTCTCCCAAGTAGCTGAGATTCCAGGCACCCACCACCACACCCAGCTAATTTTTGTATTTTTAGTAGAGACAGGGTTTCACCATGTTGGTCAGGCTGGTCTCCAACTTCTGACCTCAACTGATCCGCCTGCCTCTGCCTCCCAAAGTGCTGGGATTATGGGTGTGAGCCACCGTGCCAGCCTATATCAAATGAATTCTATTAGATTTATAATTTTGATTTGCCAATTAATTTTTCTTCATTTAGCTTTATCATTTCCATCTACTTTTTCATTTTTTTAGAGACAGAATCTCACTTTGTCGCCCAGGCTGGAGTGCAGTGATGCGATCTCAACTCACTGCCACCTCAGCTTCCCAGGTTCAAGTGATTCTCATGCCTCTCAAGTAGCTAGGATTACAGGCGTACACCACCATGCCCGGCTAATTTTTGTATTTCTGGTAGAGATGGGGTTTTGCCATGTTGACCAGACTGGTCTCGAACTGCTAGCCTCCAGTGATCCACCTGCCTCGGCCTCACAAAGTTCTGGGATTACAGGCGTGAGCCACCCCACCCGGCCTACTTTTCTTAAGTTGTATATTTTTAAAACTTCTTTGGCTGCATCCCCAACATATAATGTGTATGCAAAGAGTGTACTGGGCCAGGCACAGTGGCTCACGCCTGTAATCCCAACACTTTGGGAAGCAAAGGTGGATCACTTGAATCCAGGAGTTTGAGACCAGCCCTGACAAGATAGCGAGGCCCCATCCCTGCAAAAAGTAAAAAAATTAGCACCAGGCATGGTGGCTCATGCCTGTAATCCCAGCACTTTGGGAGGCTGAGGTGGGCAGATCACCTGAGGTCGGGAGTTCGAGACCACCCTGACCAACACGGAGAAACCCCAACTCTACTAAAAATACAAAATTAGCCGGGAGTGGTGGCGCATGCCTGTAATCCCAGCTACTCAGGAGGCTGAGGCAGGATAATTGCTTGAACCCAGGAGGCAGAGGTGGCTGTGAGCCAAGATCGCACCACTGCACTCCAGCCTAGGCAATAAGAGCAAAACTCTGTTTCAAAAAAAAATAAAAAATTTAAAAAAAAATTAAAAATTAGCTGGGTTTGGTAATGTATGCCTGTATTCTTAGTTTCTTGGGAGGCTGAGGTGGGAGGACTGCTTGAGCCTGGAAGGTCGAGGGGCTGCAGCGAGCTATGATCCCACCACTGCACTCCAGCCTCAGCGACAGAGCGAGATCCTGTCTCAAAAGATAAATAAAAATAAAAAGTGTACTGAATGAATAAATTTTCAAATGCTTGAGGTGGCAGAGGAGATGGAAAAAGGATGGGTTCAAACAATAATAAAATACATACACAGCTTGTTTTATTGTGTATCACTTTATTGCCTTTGCAGATACTGCACTCTACAAATTGAAGGTTTGTGGCAACCCTGAGTCAAGCAAGTCTGTCAGCACCATTTTCCCAACAGCATGTGCTCACTTCATGTCTGTGTCACATTTTGGTAATTCTTGCAATATTTTAAACTTTTTCATTATATCTGTTTTGGTGATCGTGATCTTTGATGTTACTACGGTAATTGCTTTGGGATGCCTGAACCACCCCACATAAGACTGTAAATTGAATCAATAAGTGTATGTTTGTTCTGATTGCTCCACCAACCGGCTGTTCCATCTCTCTCCCTCTCCTTGGGCCTCTCTATTCCCTCGGACACAATATTGAAACTAGGTCACTGAATAACCCTGCAGGTGCTTCTACGTGTTCAAGCAAAAGGCATAGTCACACAACTCTCACTTCAAATCAAAAACTAGAATGATTATCCGCTTAGTGAGGAAGCCAAGTTGAAAGCCGAGATAGGCCAAAGCTAGGCCTCTTGCACCAAACAGCCAAGTTGTGAATACAAAAGTTCCTGAAGTTAACTAGAAGTACTACTCCAGTGAACACGTAAGAAAGCAAAACAGTCTTATTGCTGATATGGAGAACGTTTCAGTGGGTCTGGATAGAAGATTAAACCAGTCACAACACTCCCTTAAGCCAAAGCCTAATCTAGGGCAAGGCCTTAACTCTCTAATTCTATTGAAGGCTGAGAGAAGTGAGGAAGCTGCAGAAGAAAAGTCTGAGACTAGCAGAGGCTTGGTTCACGAGGTTTAAGGAAAGAAGCAATCTCTGCAACATAAACAACAGACTTTCAGTGTAGATGAAACAGCCTTCTACTGGAAGACAACGCTACTTAGGACTTTCATCGCTAGAGAGAAGTCAACGCCTGGCTTCAAAGCTTCAAAAGACAGGCTGATTCTCCTGTTAGGGGCTAATGCAGCTGGTGACTTTAAGTTGAGGCCAGTGCTCATTCATCATTCTGAAAATCCTAGGGCTCTTAAGAATTACACAAAATCTCCTCTGCCTGTGCTCTGTGAATGAAACGACAAAGCCTGAATGACAGCACCATCTGTTTATAGCATGCTTTACTGAATATTTTTTTTTTTTATTATACTTTAGGGTTTTAGGGTACATGTGCACAATGTGCAGGTTTGTTACATATGTATCCATGTGCCATGTTGATTTCCTGCACCCATTAACTCGTCATTTAGCATTAGGTGTATCTCCTAATGCTGTCCCTCCCCCCTCCCCCCACCTCACAACAGTCCCCGGAGCGTGATGTTCCCCTTCCTGTGTCCATGACTTCTCATTGTTCAATTCCCACCTATGAGTGAGAACATGCGGTGTTTGGTTTTTTGTCCTTGCGATAGTTTACTGAGAATGATGGTTTCCAGTTTCATCCATGTCCCTACAAAGGACACGAACTCATCATTTTTTATGGCTGCATAGTATTCCATGGTGTATATGTGCCACATTTTCTTAATCCAGTCTATCGTTGTTGGACATTTGGGTTGGTTCCAACTCTTTGCTATTGTGAATAGTGCCGCAATAAACATACGTGGAAGTCAAATTGTCCCTGTTTGCAGATGACATGATTGTATATCTAGAAAACCCCATTGTCTCAGCCCAAAATCTCCTTAAGCTGATTAGCAACTTCAGCAAAGTCTCAGGATACAAAATTAATGTACAAAAATCACAAGCATTCTTGTACACCAATAACAGACAAACAGAGAGCCAAATCATGAGTGAACTCCCATTCACAATTGCTTCAAAGAGAATAAAATACCTAGGAATCCAACTTACAAGGGATATGAAGGACCTCTTCAAGGAGAACTACAAACCACTGCTCAATGAAATCAAAGAGGATACAAACAAATGGAAGAACATTCCATGCTCATGGGTTGGAAGAATCAATATCGTGAAAATGGCCATACTGCCCAAGGTAATTTATAGATTCAATGCCACCCCCATCAAGCTACCAATGACTTTCTTCACAGAATTGGAAAAAACTACTTTAAAGTTCATATGGAACCAAAAAAGAGCCCGCATCACCAAGTCAATCCTAAGCCAAAAGAACAAAGCTGGAGGCATCATGCTACCTGACTTTAAACTGTACTACAAGGCTACAGTAACCAAAACAGCATGGTACTGGTACCACAACAGAGACATAGATCAATGGAACAGAACAGAGCCCTCAGAAATGATGCCGCATAGCTACAACTATCTGATCTTTGACAAACCTGACAAAAACAAGAAATGGGGAAAGGATTCCCTATTTAATAAATGGTGCTGGGAAAACTGGCTAGCCATATGTAGAAAGCTGCAACTGGATCCCTTCCTTACACCTTATACAAAAATTAATTCAAGATGGATTAAAGACTTATATGTTAGACCTAAAACCATTAAAATCCTACAAGAAAACCTAGGCAATACCATTCAGGACATAGGCGTGGGCAAGGACTTCATGTCTAAAACACCAAAAGCAATGGCAACAAAAGCCAAAATCGACAAATGGGATCTCATTGAACTAAAGAGCTTCTGCACAGCAAAAGAAACTATCATCAGAGTGAACAGGCAACCTACACAATGGGAGAAAATTTTTGCAACCTACTCATCTGACAAAGGGCTAATATCCAGAATCTACAATGAACTCAAACAAATTTACACGAAAAAAACAAACAACCCCATCAAAAAGTGGGCAGAGGACATGAACAGACACTTCTCAAAAGAAGACATTTATGCAGCCAAAAAACACATGAAGAAATGCTCCTCATCACTGGCCATCAGAGAAATGCAAATCAAAACCACAGTGAGATACCATCTCACACCAGTTAGAATGGCCATCATTAAAAAATCGGGAAACAACAGGTGCTGGAGAGGATGTGGAGAAATAGGAACACTTTTACACTGTTGGTGGGACTGTAAACTAGTTCAACCATTGTGGAAGTCAGTGTGGCGATTCCTCAGGGATCTAGAACTAGAAATACCATTTGACCCAGCCATCCCATTACTGGGTATATACCCAAAGGACTATAAATCATGCTGCTATAAAGACACATGCACACGTATGTTTATTGCGGCTTTACTGAATATTTTAAGACTGCTGTTGAGAACTACTGCTCAGGACAAGACTCCTTTCAAAATATTACTGGTCATTGACAATGCACCTGGCCATCCAAGAGCTCTGATGGAGATGTACAAGGAGATTAATGCTTTATTTATTTATTTATTTTTTGAGACAGTCTTGCTCTGTCCCCCCAGGCTGGAGTGCAGTGGCACGATCTCAGCTCACTGCAACCTCCACTTCCCCGGTTCAAGTGATTCTTGTGCCTCAGCCTCCCAGGTAGTTGGGACTACAGATGCGCACCACCACACCAGCTAACTTTTTGTTTTAGTAGAGACAGGGTTTCACCATGTTGCCCAGACTGGTCTAGAACTCCTGAGCTCAGGCAATGCACCCACCTCAGCCTCCCGAAGTACTAGGATTACAGGCATGAGCCAAACCATGCCTAGCCAGATTAATGTTTTTATGCCTGCTAATACAACATCCATTCTGCAGCCCATGGGTCAAGGAGTAATTTGGACTTTCAAGTCTTATTATTAAGAAATATACTTCAAAGGCTACGGTTGCCATAGTGATTCCTCTGATTAATCTGGGCAAAGTAAACTGAAAGCCTTCTGGAGAGGATTCACCATTCTAGATGTCATTTAAAACATTCTTGATTCACAGGAGGAGATAAAAATATCAACATTAGGAGTTTGAAGGAAGCTGATTGCAACTCTCAGGGATGACTTCGAACGGTTCAAGACTTTAGTGGAAGAAGTAAATGCAGATATGGTGGAAACAGCAAGAGAACTGGAAGTGGAGCCTGAAGATGTGATTGAATTACTGTAATCTCATGACAAAACTTTAGTGGATGAGGACTGCTTCTTATGGATGAGCAAAGAAAGTGGTTTCTGACCTGGCACAGTGGCTCACGTCTGTAATCCTAGCACTTTGGGAGACCGAGACGGGTGGATCACTTGAGGTCAGGAGTTTGAGACCAGCCTGGCCAACAGGGTGAAACCCCATCTCTATTAAAAATACAAAAATTAGCCAGGCATGGTAGTGGGTGCCTGTAATCCAGGCTACTCGAGAGGCTAAGGCAGGAGAATCGCTGGAACCCAGGAGGCAGAGGTTGCAGTGAGGTGAGATAGTGCCATTGCACTCCAGCCTGGGTGACAACAGCAAAACTCCATCTCAAAAAAACAAACAAACAAACAAACAAAAACAGTGGTTTCTTAAGATGGGATCTACTCCTGGTGAAGATGCTGTGAACACTGTTGAAATGACAGCAAAGGATTTAGAATATTATATAAACTTAGTTGATAAAGCAGCGGCACGGTTTGAGAAGACTCCAATTTTGAAGTAAGTTCTACTGTGGGTAAAATGCATCAAACAGCGTTACATGCTACAGAGAAATCTTTTGTGAAAGGAAGACTCAATTAACGTGGCAAACTTCATCACTATCTGATTTTGAGAAATTGCCACAGTCATCCCTACCTTCAGCAACCACCACCCTGACTGGTCAGCAGCCATCAACATTGAGACGAGACCCTCTACCAGCAAAAAGATTACGACGTGCTGAAGGCTCAATTGTTAGCATTTTTTTGTATCTTTAGTTAAGGTATGTACTTTTTTTATACATATATAATGCTATTGCATACTTAATAGGCTACAGTATAGACACAGCTTTCATATGCACTGGGAAACCAAAAACTTCGTGTGATTTACTTTACAGCACTATTTGCTTTATTGTAGTGGTCTGGAACCAAATCCACAGTATCTCCAAGGTACGCCTGTAGAACGGTCAAGATATGGTGAATCAGATACGCGACACAGAGGAGTTAAGGAAGAACCCCCAGTTCTTGCTCAGGCAAATGGCTGTTATGAACTGAACTATCTCTCCCAAAACTCATTATGTTCAAGTCCTAACCCCCAATGTGACTGTATTTAGTGACAGGGCCTTTAAAGAGGCAATTAAGGTTAAATGAGATCCTAAGGGTGGGGCCCTAATCCAATAGGACCAATGTCCTTATAAAAGGAAGAGACACCAGATGTATGTGTGCAGAGCGAAGAGGCCTGGCCTGGCGCAGTGGCTCATGCCTATAATCCCAGCACTTTGGGAGGCCAAGGTGGGCAGATTGCTTGAGCTCAGGAGTTTGAGACCAGCCTGGGTAACATGGTGAAACCCCATCTCTACCAAAAATACAAAAAATTAGCCAGGCGTGGTGGCATGCACCTGTATTCCCAGCTACTTGAGAGGCTGAGGTGGAAGGAATTGCTTGAGCCCAGGAGGTTGATGGGGCAGTGAGCTGTCATTGTGCCACTGCACTCCAGCCTGGGTGACAGAGCAAGACCCCGTCTCACACACACACACACACACACAAAGAGAAAAGGACATGTGAGGACACAGCAAGAAGATGGCCATCTGCAAGCCAAAGAGAGGCCTCAGGAGAAATCAAACCTCCTGACACTGTGATCTTAGACTTCAAGCCTCTAGAACTGAAAGAAAAGAAAATTCTGTTGCTTGGGCCTAGTCTGTGGCATCCTGTTATGGTAGACTTAGCAAACTAATATATACTTGGTGAATGGTGGGCACCGATTACTGACTACAGGAGTGGACCTGGGAGATGACAAGCAGAAATGTCCAGGTGGCTGCTGACTATTCATGTTGGCAGAACAAGCCAGAGGTAGAGATTTGGGCATTATAAATGAAAGTGGAACCACGGCAGTGAATCATAGAACTTCTGGAGATGTATAAAAGTAAAATGAGAAGGTCACAATGGAACCCTAGAAAACACCTCCAACTCCAAAGGAAGAGGCTCCCCTGAAGAAATGTTAAAATAGGCCAAGGAACACAGGAAAATCTGGAGAGACTGGAGCCATGAAAACTGAGAGAACATTTAAGGAAGTGGGCCCAACAGTGCCAAGTGTAACACAAAGATCAAGCCAGATAAAAACTGAGGAGGATAGTGTTGGAAATCAATGGTCCCCTCGACAAGAAAATGATCAGTGGCTGGGTAGCAGTAGAACGTCACGTGTCAGTGAAGGAGAAGAGAGGGACAGAAAGGGTAGACAACTCTCAAGAAGCATGGTCGTTAAGGATGAAAAAGGCAGCGGCTGGAAAGGGACATCAGGTTTAGGGAGGGTCCCCTTAAGTGTAAAATTATTCATCACCTACATCCATTAGAGGAAAGGCTAAAGACACAGAAGTGAAAACTTTGGGGAGAAAAGGCAGGGTGGACTGAAAAACAGAAAATGAAATGGCACAGGGGGATGACTGATACTCACATGGAAGGAGAGACATCTTTTTTTCCCAAGGAGGTAAGGATGGATGCAGATTGAGTCTGTAGGTGCAAGATGAGAAACTGAGGGTTTCTGCTTTCACCAGGAAGAAAGGATAGTCATCCAGTGAATATGAGAGGGTGTGATAAGGTAAACTATTTTAAGAAAATAGTGAAACTTTTTTAATGTTTCTTTTTTTTTTTCAGCAAGTCAAACCAGAGAACATGGTGAAACTTTTAAGTGACAGCTGACTCGAGACAGATGGCCCTATAGCTGAGGACCCAGGTAAGGTTAAATGATGAATGTGTAGCGGCACCACTCTGCAGCTGTGTGACTTCTCCAGAAGTCGTTCGAGGAGGAAAGAGAAGTCATCAGAGTAGCCCACAGTGGTGTCTGCTGGGGAAACGCTGCAGACCAACGTAAGGATGGGCATAAACGACCCCAAGAAGAACTGGGCTGCCTCCTGTCTCTGCATTCCCATCACTTCTTTCCTTGTTGGTTTTATCCTTAACCACGAAGAGCAGTTCTCACCCTTAATGTTGACTCAGCATTTCCTTTTGATAATAAATACTTGCTTAGCATCTATCTACCTTTACTGCCCAACGTCAAGTCATAGACAACCTACTTAACAGACATAAGTTTAAAAGACCCACTTAATGCCCTAACGGTAATATAAGCTAGATATAAAATGAAATTTACAATAAAATATGCATTTCCATCTGCAAATCCCAGGCATAACTGCAAGAAAACATGGAATGAAGCAATGAGATGCTCCTGGCTATGTGCAGAATCCCAGGAAGAAACAGGTACAATCACAGATTACCCAAGCCATGCTAGACTTGAAACTCAGATACCATGGGTAGTGTGATGGGTTCTTCAGAACCAACAAAAATCAACCAATTGCTGCATTTTCTAAAAAGTGAAGTCTCAGGCTGCCAGAAAAACAACTTTAGTACACAAACTGGAACACTCTGGTTTCAGGCAACACAGCACCTCAGAGGTGGAGAAAACAACAAACATGTACACATATCACCAGCACTTTATCACTTGAGCTTGTTTGGTCACCACCCCATTTCCTGTGACTGAAGTGGGGAGAAGAGAATCCTACTATCGGTGATGACCATCTTGGATTAGGACCACAGGAACGGGCTGTACTGGGGGCTTTGACCACCTCCTTAATGTTACCCAAATAGGAACCAAAACGCCTCTCATCTGAACAGAAAGAGCAAAAAGGGCTTCAGAAGGCAGAAAGCTCAGAGGTAAAGAAGGTGGCTCAAACCAGCCCACAGGCACTGCCATCGAGGTAATTCTCTTTAACACTGTGGTGTCTCCTTCCCTAAGATGTCTCACTGTTGATGAGGACATCTCTTTGGAATGTTCTATTTATCTATAAAACACTTCTGCACATTTTAGACCTGAGCCCAGCTGCCAGGGTGCCAGATAGAAAACTGCAGAGCTTGAAGGCCAAGCCTCCTACCAGAGTCCCAGTGGAGTAATGAACATCTGGCTGGGCCACTATTCCCACAATTCCTCTATCCCATACTCTCTGCTTCCTTATTAAGTGGCTGGGTGGTTTGGCAAGCAGAAATGAGGTGTGTGAAAAGTGAGATGGCTGCAGGGACTGGGCCCTGGCACATCGGGTTCCAGGTTGGGGCTCCATCTGCAGCAAGAGCGCCCCCACCGCAACCCCCTTCACTGCCTTCACCACCTCCAAAGGGGGCTGAGTCTTAGAGGTGGGCTTCGGCATGGCCACAAGAACATGGAAGGTGCAGGAGGTCGCCATCCAGGAACACTGGATCATGGAGTGCAATGACAGCATCTTTCAGCTGTTCCAGGACTGGACCCAGCAGCAGCCACACAAGGTCATCCCCTTGGAAGTCCTGTGGAAGGAGGTGGCGCTCACCCTGCCAGGTGGTCGCTTTGATGGGATCCTGTATGACGCGTACCCACTGTAGAAGGAGACCTGGCACACACACCAGCTCAACTTCATCGAGAACCACACTTTTCACCTGCTGAAGTTGAAGGGGGTGTTGCCCTCACCTACTGCTACCTCACCTCCTACAGGCAGCTGATGAGGTCCAAGTACTCAGATGTCACCACCATCTGAGACGCAGGTGCCTGTGCTATTGGAGGCAGACTTTCAGGGGAAGAACATCCTCAGGGCAGTGATAGCGTTGGTCTTGCAGACAATCATGTCGTCCCTGGTCACCAAGCCTTCAGCCCACCCAGACCTGGCCAAACAATCCTCTGCCACCCCTCCTCAGTGGCTGGGAACTCAGGCTCTGGCCTGTCACGGCTCCATGACTGATCCTGGCTGTGTCATTGGGCAGCTCTTCTGGCCTCTACAATGGGAACACTGCTGCTTCCTTGCCAGGTTCCTTGAGGGCAAAATCAACACTAACACTGGGCTTGCCCTTCCCTCCCTCAAAATAAGGGCAAGATGAACTCTCAGAGGAACAGCAGCAGGTAGAGGGGTAGCAAGGGTCAAGTGTGGACAGCAGACTCTAGATGAGAATGTAACAGAGCAGATGACAGGATGTGCAAGTCAGGAGATCTAAGAGTTCTCGTTCTGCCAGTTACCACTGGGACACTTCAAATCTTTGAGATTGTCTTCTCATATGCAAAGCGAGGATGGTTGAATACCCTTACCAACCTCATAAGGCTGTTTGGGTGGAAGGGACCGAATGACTTCTTGTATGCAAACACACTTTGTAAAGCACTTTAGAGACAAGTTATTATTGTTGCCATCATTATTTTTAAGGAAGGTGAATCATGGAGAGGACCCTTAGGGCCTTGGGCCAATCAAATAAGGAATGGTCACAGACTTCATACAAGTCAAACCATGTTTCCTAGTCTACTTGCCAGTGGGAAAAACAAGAATGAAAGAAAACTTGCTGAGAGTGACTGTTTGAGTCTAGAAAGAATACCTGGGAAAACCTGTAAGGTTAAAAGGTGTTCAGCTTCTCTTAGGGTTTTATCTGTAGCAGAGATGGGATCTCACTATGTTGTGTGGACTGGCCTCAAACTCCCAGGCTCAAACGATCCTCCCACCTCAGCCTCCCAAAGTGTTGGGATTACAGGCATGAGTCACTGCGCCCAGCACTCTCAGGCTTTTTGAGAAATATACTTTCCCCAAAATTTCCCTAAGATTTGTTCCACCTAGTTATTACCCAAAAGGATTTGGCGGTAAAATCAGTGTGGGTACAGGCTTCCTCACCAAGGAACGCTTGGACACCTGAGTAATGAATTTCCAATGAGGATATGGGATGCAGGGAGTGCAACATTTATTTCATAACAGAACCCCTTTTCCACAGAGCATCTGACAGGGGGTTTCATGAAACATACTTTGGAAATTAAAGTGAACTCTCCACTTGGGCATAATGTTATGTGGGCACATGGATTGGCTTAAAAGGAAAACAAGAATACTTCAACATTTGATCAACAGTAGGCAGTTGCTGGACATTTTAGAAAAAGGAAAAATCCATATTTTGACCATGGCTAAATATGGGGAAACAGCATCACATTTTCCTGAACCACCCTAATCCCAGCCCCTCAAGATCTACCAGGTATGCAACCCCAAACCCCAGTCACATACATTAAATCTACACTTTTTTTGTTGTTGTTGTAAAATATGCTTTTTCCTCAATGAACTTTAATCAGTCCAGGGCCTCCACCTCCCCTTACACACACACACACACACACACACACACACACAAGCACACGCGTGCGCGCACGCCACCCCCCAACCAGGTGAAAAATCCCCGGCGATTAGTCTATAACAAATATTGACACGAGGGGGGACAAAAGCATGTTGAAATGTATTAGAATCAGAACCTGTACAAAAAAAAAAAAAATTAAAATATAACCTGAAACTGTTCAAGTTCAGAAGTCTAGTTAAGTCTTTTTCTCTTGCCAGGAGAATGCCATCATCAGAGGGCTCTGGGTCATCAGCCAAGGAGGGGTGAAAAGACAGAAGCAGCAACAGATCCTTCAGCAGACAGAGGGGCATCGATGCCACCATCCCTACCCAGGTGCAGCCAGGAGGAGTTAAAGATCTCGGGAGAGCAAGCATTAGCCGGCAGTTCCAGTGGGCAACTGGGGCCTACACACCGAAAACAAGGCTGAGTAGTCAGAGGCAGCAGGAAGAGTGGCCAGGAGAGAACGCCAAGCTGGAAGGAACCATCTCTGCCACCCAGCAGACCCACAGCACCCTCTGTCTGTGCTCAGATACCAGAGGTTAGTCAACCCAGTGCTCCCAACTAATCGGAGATCGGAGCTGGGCTTAAGAGGCTGAAAACCCGTGGGTTTAGTAAACACAGCCCAGCATCACGTCCCTCCACGGCCTGAACTGGAGCTGCCAACAAGGGATGAGGCAGGAGAGGGAAAGCAGCGCATCTTGACGCCTGGCTAGAAATCGCTGCACCATCATGAGGATTGTGGTACGAGGGGCTAGAAAGGAGCGCCCCCTCCTCACAAGGGGAGGGGCCTCCTTCACAATCATCTCTGGGGGCTGGTTAAAGCTGCCTCCGGCTTATAACCAGCCTGACAAAATGACATGGAGCAAAAGAAAAACTGGGAGGGAGACAAGCCCTTACACAGAGACAAGAACCTCCTGGAGGGAAGCTGGGCAGTGTCTGACCCTGTTGGGATGGCATTGGTGGAGCCCCTGAGTCTGAAGGGAACAACTGGGGAAGGAGGGAGTGAGTGAGGGGGAGTAACAGTTTTTCTGGAACAGTACCAACAGGGTGGGGAGGCGCTGGTGAGGGGACGGGCAGGTCTGGAACTCACTGCAGGTAAAGAGGGGAGGAAATGGGCCCTTGGTATCCCCTCCCCACCTGACCCAGGCCTGGTGAGTGCCAGCTGCCCCAGCCGGCCCTAGTGGCGGCTGGAGACCAGACCTTTCACTTTGGACATCTTCTTGGTGGGCTGCCTCTGCTCAGCGTGAGGGGGACACTCCCGTTCAGCCAGCTGCTGCTCCATCTCCTGAGCCGAGGAGGATGCGGTGGCTTTGAGTGTCTTCTTGATGTTGGTAACCTGGTGGGGAGATATAGAATTGAAGTGCTCAGCCTGTATGTGCTCACCAAAACTTGCTCTCACTATGTCTTCACTTCAGACAGGAAGCTAAACTCCTCTGCAAGAAAACCTGAAATTCTCTTCAGAAATCCAAATGAGCAGAAACAAGCCTGGGCTACTCACAGCAGATTTGTGGAAATGAGTCAAGCAAAAACGTGGGACTAATGCTCTCCTGGTTGAAACAAATGGAAGGGGACCATTTGCCAAAGAGGCACAACACCAACAGTGAAACAAATCGTGATTAAAATGTCCTCAGAAAAAGAAAGAGGGACCCCAGAATTCTACACTCCACTGTTATTCATTTATAAAACCACAAATATTTTCATAAAAACTTTGGGAATACAGCTCCATGAACCTTCTTGAATAAACCAGTAGAGGATGAACTTCAGCCAACTAAGTGAGAAATGAAGAAAATGTAATAGAAGTACTAGCAAAATGCTATGACACTACCGTGTGCAGTATACCTTTCTTTCACTTAACAAAGTACAGACTCGAAAATAGTTAAGCAGCTCTTGAACATTTTACCACGTCAGAACAGATATCCTCTGTGACACGTGAATCCTATTCTATTAGCAAAGTTCTCCAGTTTTTTGAATTGGTTCCTAGTTTGGGTTTCAGTGCTACTCTGAACAGCCCTCTATGCTTACCTTTGCATACTTCTGTGAACATCTATGGAAGATACTCCTAGAAGTGAGCTTTCCAGATCAAAGTGGATTTACATTTTACATTTGAATCAGTACTGCTATATTGCCTGCTGAAAAGTGACTGTTCCAAACCTTGCTCCTCAGTTCGTTGAGAGGAAGAAACAGCAGGAAGAGGATGGTGGTGGTAGGGAAGAACTGTGCAGTCAAATAAGTAATAGCTTTTTTAGTCTTTTTTTTTTTTTTTTTGGAGACAGAGTCTCACTCTGTTGTACAGGATGGAGTATAGTAGTGCAATCACAGCTCACTGCAGCCTCAACTGCCCAGGCTCACGTGATCCTCCCACCTCAGCCTCCTGAGCAGCTTGGACCACAGGCACTTGCCACCATGCCTGGCTAATTTTTAAAAACTTATTTGTAGAGACAAGGTTTCACTATGTTGTCCAGGCTGTTTTCAAACTCCCAGGGTCAACTGACCCTCCTACCTTGGCCTCCCAAAGTGCTGGGATTACAGGCATGAGCCACCACACCCAGCCAGTTTTCTACATAGTGAAAAGGAGTTGTCAGGGTCAAAAGTTCTGAACAGTCAGAATATTATGAGCTTGAGAGTAAGAGACAGTCCAAATGCAAAGACAAAACAATGCTATGAGGGTGAGACAAAAATTGGGTTCCTGGAGGACAGCCATCATCTGCAGAATCCACCTTAACTAGATCATAAGTTGTTTTTTGTTGTCACTATTTTGAGATGGGGGAAAAGCCATGCCCTAAACTTCTGTAACCTCAATCAACACTGCAGCCTTTCTGAAGAGAGAGTGACAGAGGACTGTGGGCTGGAACAGTCATTACAGAGGGCAGGCTGGGCATGGTGGCTCACACCTATACTTCTAGCACTTTGGGAGGCTGAGCAAAGAGGATTGCTCAAGAGCAGGTGTTCAAGACCAGCCTGGGCAACATAGTGGGACCGTGTCTTTCTTAAAAAAAAAAAAAAAAAAAAAAAAAAAATAGCCAGGTATGGTGGCGTGCACCTGTAGTCTCAGTTACTCAAGTGGCTGAGGCAGGAGGATCGCTTAAGCCCAAGAGGTAGAGGCTACAGTGAGCCATGTCTGCACCACTGTACTCCAGCCTAAGTGACATTCAAGTAAGACCTTATCTCAACAACAACAAAAAGAAATAAAAGAAAAAAACAATTAGCCTGGTGTGGTGGCACATGCCTATAGTCCTAGCTATTCAGGAGGCTGAGGCAGGAGGATCACTTACGTCCAGGAGTTTGAGGCTGCAGTGAGCTATGATTACACCACTGACTCCAGCCTGGGTGACACAGCAAGACCCAGTACCTGGAAATAAATATATATATATAAAAAATAAACAGGGAGGGGAGTCAACTCTGGGTTTATCCAGTGTCCTGCCAGACAACAAAACACAACCTGGGAACTCAGAACCCTGAGGCATCTCGCCCTCCCAGCAGCTCACTGTCACTTTGGTGTATCTCATTCAGTGAGTCACCTGGCAAGGTGGTGAGTGAATGATCTGGAGCAAGTCAATGGCTTATCACTCTTTCTCTGATAAAAGATATATTATTTGTTTTACTTTAAGACTTTTTTTTTTTTAAATAGAAATGGGATCTTGCTATGTTGCCCAGGCTGGCCTCAAACTTCTGGCATGAACCAATTTGCCTGCCTCAGCCTCCTAAGTAGCTAGGACTACAGACACATACTATCATGCCCAGCTAATGCATATTTTGATGACACTGGAGGAAAAATTAAGAAATTTGACTTCTCAGGGAACACTGCTTTATAAAATAACATTCTAAGGCTTCTCCAATTTGATATATTTTCTAAATATCCAGAAGAAAATAAACTAAAATCATAATAAGAGGTAACGGCATGACTTTAGTTTATTTATTTGCATGTCAGTTACCTCTGACTTCCAAAGAAGATCCTGCAATTTAACATTACCTGAGGGAATGTGTTCTAAGGTTTCCCCAAAAGCTTTTAATCAAGTAAAACATTAGAAAACTAAAAAGTTTTTGTTTCAAGGACTGTATTTCCAAAATGGGGTATCTTTCCAAGCAAATAATTACCTTTCCCATTTGGCAAAATAGCTTTATTAAAAATTAAAAAAAAAAAATTCCTAATTTCATCTTGTCTGATAAACACTATTTAGCCTTATTTCCTCAAGTTATTTGTGTAATAATTTTTACTAAACAATCAGCGTAGGCTGGGCACAGTGGCTCACGCCTGTAATCCCAGCACTTTGGGAGGCCAAGGCAGGCAGATCACGAGGTCAGAAGATCGAGACCATCCTGGCTAACACAGTGAAACCCCGTCTCTACTAAAAATATAAAAAATTAGCTGGGCGTGGTAGTGGGTGCCTGTAGTCCCAGCTACTCAGGAGGCTGAGGCAGGAGAATGGCGTGAACCCGCGAGGCGGAGCTTGCAGTGAGCAGAGATCGCGCCACTGCACTCCTGCCTGGGCTACAGAGCGAGACTCCATCTCAAAAAAAAAAAAAAAAAAAAAAAAAAAAAATCAGCTTATACTACAAATAGTTTTCTACATTATTTAACATGTCTTAGATTTACTGACAGTCTCATAACCCCTGCATGAGTAAGGAAAAGGCATTAATCAATCCCCAAATAATGGTTATGTTTTCAATCCGCTTCACCTGTGTTTTTGTAGCATAAAGTCATTATCAGCCTATCAGAAAGTGACAACTGGCATTTATTTCTGTCTTTAGAGTGGCCCAAGGTGATTTGGGCTGGCTTTGGACTCAGAGTATCTATGGCTGGGCTGAGTGATGAGTCCCTGACCTGCCAGCCAAGGAGCAAACTCTGCCTGTGGCACATTCACCAAAGGCAACGCTCCGCTGCCAGCCTCTGAGCAACTGACCAGTTCAACTGACTCCCAAGGCTTTGCTGTTTTACTCTTTTTCTTTTCAAAGCTCAACACTTCCAATGCTTCCCCTTCACAAAGCCACGAACTCACGGTTCTCACTCTGGTCCTGAGGGAGCCCGCGCATCATCCTTCTGCAGTCACAGAAGGGCTTACCCTCTGCTTCATTTCTGTACTGCCACTCCCTACCATAACGCAGCCTCCCTCTCTCATGGTAACTCAATTCTATTTAAAAGCCTTTGAGATTCAAGATCCTGTCAAAAGCTTTTGAGCAAATAAGTAGACAGAAGCATGGACACTTTCCCCTGTTATTCAGATGCCTATTTACTTCCTCAAGCAATTTTCTCCTGTAGAAACTGCTCTCTCATTCAGCTTTTTTAGGTGCTCAGTAACCCTGATATGCAATAAAAAGAAATAAGACTTGGCCCAGGGAAAAACTTGGTTTTTTCTCTAGTTCTGAAATACCAAGATCAGGTACCTTCCTTCCCACTCCTCAACACATGCTGTGCACTCAAGCCATCTCAGCCACACTCGTCCCCCACACCACACTTGGAACTAGTCATTCCCCCCTATGCCCTTCTGTTGTTCATGCACCCTGGGGGGGTACCGCTCCTCCCCAGGTTGCCCCTCTGATCCTGCCTGGAGAGTTGAGCACCTGGTCCATACAAACTGCCCTGACTGCTGCAGCCCACACTGATCTGCCACCCTTCAATCTGTACTTGCCTGGCAGTGCCTCTCACTCTTCGATAGCCTCCCACACCACTGCATCTCCTTTGTGTTTCAGATGCACACACCTCACTCCTCCAATAAGACTGCTGACAAATCTAAGTCCTCTACAGTCATTACCACTTTGCGGCAAAATGTAAACATCCTGCAGAGGAAAAGAGGGCTTCTTGGGCAAGTGTCTCTAAGCCTAGGAAATGGGCCCTTTATCCTCCACAAAGGCCTGGCCTGGGCTGGGGCAAGGCCATGGCCCTCACACTGGAATCCGTTACAGAGACACTTTGCTCAAGTCAGCTTTAGCACTGCATTTACAACACACAACTCACCAACGAGACTTCTGAAGCACCGACAGACTCTCCTAGTGGAAGGGGATCTTAAAAGTCAACTAGCTTCTTCCAGTAGCTGGGCAGTTGTAAGCGTAGACAGCTCCTTCTAGGACTCCAAATTGGCCACCCAGGTAGGTCAACCAATTAAACCCATTCTGGTCTTGTAGACTTTCTTAAGAATTCCAATTCCTCCTCCACAGAGCCACCCTTCAACTGACAACAAATATCATCACCACAGACTTGTCTTCTTTTACCTAAATTTGGTAGAGTCCCTTATGAGTTTCTTCCTCCAGTGGCCTGGCTTACAGGCTCCTCAAAACATGAACCTCAGAAATTTTCAAGTAAGATTGCACTGCTAGCAAAAATGCAGCCTAGCTCCATCAGAGACCTTAAATATTTAGGCAAAAGGAGAAAGAGCTTTCTGGGGCAGGAAACCTTCCTTCAGTTGAGGGGCAAAGCAAAGGCAGACAAGAGGAAACGCAGCGCACAACTGGAAAAGTGCTACAAAGAAAAAGAAAACTGGGTGATGGAGAGAGTCCCTCTCCAAGAGGTACCAGGAAGCGGTAGCATACACCTGTAGTCCTAGCAACTTGGGAGGCTGAGGTGGAAAGACTGCTTGAGCCCAGGAGGTTGAGGGTGCAGCGAGCTGTGTTTGCACCACTGCACTCCATGCACTCCAGCCTGGGTGACAGAGTGAGACTCTGTCTCAAAAAGAAAATACTTTCCAAAATCAAATTTAAATGTGAAAGTGCTTTGTAATGCTCTAAGTATTACCTCCCCACCACAGTGCTTCCTCAGAAATAATGAAACAGCTCATAATGGTCCCCCAGGTATGCTGGAACTAGGAACTAATATGGGTTATTTCCACAAAAGCCTAAATGGAGAGAATATTCTTTGGCAGTCTGTGATAGGGCTGACTTCATTAAGAAGGAGGGCTCTTAAAGCTACAACTCACCAGAAGAAAGCTGTTGTTATAAGATTCAGGAGGGGGACATCGCGTTTTTCCCTCTGAAAACAAGCAATCTAATTTAAGGACAAATAAAGAAAAGATCACCAATCAGTTGACAAAATTGGCTTTTAAAAGTTAGGCCAAGGGTAACAGAGGCATAAATACAAACAGAATACGGCAGAATCACCCTGATTCTTTGTAGATTTCTTTTCCTTTCAAGTCAGTAGCTATTTGGTGAGTATCTTCTGTGTGCCGCAAGTAGGTGGCAAGCAGCCTTCAACACTTAGCAGCCAGATCATGGGTTTGCTAAATGGAAAAAATGACAAGGCCCTAAGCTTTGGCCATGCTCAGGGAACAGACCATATTGGTCTGGTTCAGATTTTCTAAAAGATTATTACGTCAATAGATTGTTTTAATTGGTGGTGGAGGTGGCCTTGGCCTTTTCCTCAGATTTTTTTCTCAAACTTAAATCCGTACCGCTACCTGCTGGCAGCACCAAGCTCTGCTACTGCACACACCCACCCTCTGTGTTTAACCAAAATTTAAAGAGTCTACACTGTTGTGTAACTACACGGTGTGCCTCAAACTTTAGCCAAGTGTCTACAATAGCTCTGTGCACATCTGCCTTTCTTTTGTCTGATGCTATTTATCATGAAAATAAACTTGAACAGTTCAAAATTCTAAAACAAGTATTATTCATCTTTGTTAATGACCTTGATACCAAAGATTAGGTAGTGTGTTTAGCCTCCCAACCTCATTTTGTACAGAGTTTGATTTATAGGGAAGAATAAACAGAAAGGAGAAAGTGGTTAGCCCTTCCTAATTTGTTCAGACCTCAATCCCAAGTCAGAGAAAAGGCCACCATCAAGAGGGTGGTTGCACAGCTTATTAGAAAAGCAGCAAGCTTATGTTCCTAATTGTCTTTGTTTTGGACTAATGTTAAATATAGTTCATACTTCCTTGCCCAGGCTGGTCTCGAACTCCTGGACTCAAGCAATACTTCCTCCTCGGTCTCTCAAAGTGTTGGGATTACAGGTGTGAACCACTGCACCCAGCCTCATACTTCCTTGGCTAGTAGGATTAAACATGGTCTATGAATTGAACATCCACAGAGTATATGTATATAGGGTGGTGTGTGTGTGTATTCAAAAAATTAGCTCAAGTTCATGAAAAGCAGAGTTCAGCAGTCCACGGACACACTTTTATGGTGTGCCAGAAATATTCAGTTCAACATTTGAGTACCTACTATAGGTTAGGCATGAGACAAGAAGCTCGTCTTACAAATAGGATACAGGTTTTATTTTCAAGGAGTGCATATAACAGTATAGAGAATCACTCCAAATTTCACAAATCCCCCTTTGAAAGGCACCATCTACTCATCTCTTATGCTTCTCAGCTGGAATTATGGGTCCCACTCTGCCACACTCAGACACCTGATTTTCAAAATTCATTAAGCATCATTAACACTTCAAACCCCATCCACACTAGAAAAGAACTTCCAATGCTAAGGAAAATCAGTGCTTCTGATCTTCAGGGCTCCAAATAAATTCTGAAGTGAGGTCACTTCATGTGTCAGGTTACAGGTACACAAATGCCCATAACGCAAAGGCTGGGGCCTACATCTGTCCAAGAAGCTAAAAGTTTCCTCAACAACCAGGTGTCACTAAAACCACACTTACATCCTCTTAACTTCACTTGCAGCTCATGTGCCAAATTTTATCCCTTTCTTCTTTCCATATGAAACATGTCATGCATTTTACACATTTATAATATATATGTACAGTTCACAGAAAAAGAATAAAATGAAACTATGTGCCCACCACGCAACTGAAGAAGCAGAACATTCCCAGGGCCTTGAAGCCCCACATGCCCCTGCCCAGCTGTACCCCTCCCTCCACTCCACCTGGTAACTTAGCATCATCCTTCTATCTATTTTTAAGATCCATCCCCAAACTCATTTTCTTTTGCTCTACAGCTGCAAAGTACATGTGTACTGAAACTACAACATTCTCTGTTCTCCAAGCCTGATCGATCACCCTATGCTGACCAGGAATCAGAAAAAAGAGACAGAACACCAAGAGCAGGAGCCATGTCACACTCATCCCTGTACCCCAGCACCTAGTCCAGGCCCACTTGTTGGTGACTGCTTGTTTCATCTACACCAAGATACGCAAACGAATAAACAGGTATGCCCTGGAGAAACAAACGTTCCTTTCCTTCCTTACCTCTGCTTCTACCTGCTGCTGAGTTCGGTTGTGGTTCTCTTTGTACTGGTTGGCTCTCAGAACTTGCTGCTCGATGCCCAGCAGAACTGCTTCACAGCCATCACACCTACAATGGAGAAAACCAGCCCTGAGCTGCAGAATGGCCTGGGAAGTCTCTTCCAGGCTCCGAAATATTCTTCCCCGACAGCTCTCCCCAGTGTCTTACAGGGACCTCCTTTAATACTCCCTCTGCCACATCTCTTGCCCATTCACTCCTTCCCAAAGACAAGCACTTCTACATACATAATGCAGGACATTAGAAGACAAATATGGTAGTCTGGGGCTAGTTTCTTAGAATACAGCTTTTAATTTTCAACTTTGTATCTCATGGAAGATGGTTTTGTAGCACATACGATTAAAGAAGGTAGGACAGGCCGGGTGCAGTGGCTCCCACCTGTAATCCCAGCTCTTTGAGAGGCCGAGGTGGGTGGATCACCAGGTCAGGAGTTCAAGACCAGCCTGGCCAACACAGTGAAACCCCCATCTCTACTAAAAATACAAAAATTAGCCGGATGTGGTGGCGGGTGCCTGTAATCCCAGCTACTTGGGAGGCTGAGGCGGGAGAACCACTTGAACCCGGGAGGCGGAGGTTGCAGTGAGCTGAGACCACGCAATTGCACTCCAGCCTGGGTGACAGAGTGAAACTCCGCCTCAAAAAAAAAAAAAAAAAAAAAAGAAGGTAGAATAGATTTTATAGACGGCACTGAGTAATCCTTTTCTCAACAGAAAAAAAAGATGTTCTAGGCCAGGCGCGGTGGCTCATGCCTGTAATCCCAGCACTTTGGGAGGCCGAGGCAGGAGGATCACCTGAGGTCGGGAGTTCGAGACCAGCCTGACCAACATGGAGTAACCCCGTCTCTACTAAAAATACAAAATTAGCCGGGCATGGTGGCACATGCCTGTAATCCCAGCTACTAGGGAGGCTGAGGCAGGAGAATCGCTTGAACCTAGGAGGCGGAGGTTGCGGTGAGCCGAGATCGCACTATTGCACTCCAGCCTGGGCAACAAGAGCGAAACTCTGTCTCAAAAAACAAACAAGAAGAGATTTTCTAAAAGCATCCTGTTTTGAAGAGTCCTCCTTTTCTCAGAAGTTTAAGTTACTTCTTAATTGCCATACCCCTCCTCCTATTTTATTTCCCCACTTAATTTTTTAAAAAACGAAGAAGTTGAAAGACTACAATGAATATCCCCATACCCTCCACTTAAGATCCAACAGTGTGAGCATTTTGCCATATATGTGGTAGCCCTCAGCCTATCAATTTTGTTTCAATCTACCTCCAGTGCCTAAACATGAGTTGTAAGAGTCTCTACTAGTAAACATCCCGTGGTAACCAGTTAGTCTGGCACCTCTATGTCAAACATATTGGGAGCTTAAAAACAGGAAACCAGACTATGGACATAAAAAGCTGTGTCAGCCATCTCAAAAACAGAATAGGACAGCCAACTTTGGCAGGTTCAGAAACTAGATTTTGTGTGCCAGACCATTTTTGTGTTGGGGTATTTCTAAGTTTATTTCTTATTTATTCTAAGTTCTGTAACCTATTGAAAACTTCCGCTTGTGTCAGATGTTGTATAGAGAAGGTGTTTGGGGCTACACTTGGGACAGAACTTGGGGTGAGGGGTGAGCAACACATGTCCTGGGGTGTAAGAGTAGCTGCAGTGAGGGAAACTCAGGGGACATCAGGCCCCAAGGAGTCAAAGTGGCACTGCTCCTCTCTGGATATGCTTCTCTCAGGGATGAGCAGAGATTCTCTCTCTCTCCCGAACCTGTGCACAAAGCTCACCGGCTCTGCTTCATGGCTTCCAACATGCCACGTGCCTGCTTGGGAACACACTCTCCTCACCTCCAGGTATACTCTAACCCTGGCCTTCCTTCAAAACTGACCTAAAACTTCTCCAATGAGTCTATCTGGCTTTATAAGCCCCAAATAATTTAAATCACTCCGCATTGAATCCTCATAGAACGTGTGACAGCTCTTGCAAATATCAAATTCCATTAAAACAGAGAAAACACAAATGTCCCAATGCTTTTTATATGCCAGAATATAGTTATCAAATATTCTTTGTATGAGTCTGTATTCCAAGTTAAAATGACCCACTCCTTGTCTTCCATGTCCCTCACGGTGTTTAACAAACATTAGCCCAATATGTTACTGATTTTGAACATAAGTTCTTTTATCCGAAGAATCTTATAAACATGTTAACTTCAACAGGGATAGAAAAAATAATAAAAACAAAGAAAGAATCTTACAAACACTAGCCTTCCTGAGTTTGGTCAAACTTTGAGTGTGAGTTTGGAAAGGGCAGGACTAGCCTCACACAGCTAGGACACATAGGCTCCACCTGCTAACCCTGGGCATTTTATAGCCCACTTTTAAATAGCTCCCAGTTGCATTTAAGGCAAGAACTATTTTACAACCAAGGCACCAGGAGGCCTGAAATGACTCCTGTTATCACACAGCTGTGATCACAAATGTAGCTCCACTCGCTGGTTCACTAAGCCCCAGCTCCCAGGTAGCTACAGGCCCACTCCAAACCCTCAGCTGACACCAGGAAATCACATTTTTGCAAGGAGAGGCACAAAAGACATGCTAGATATCCCCCTCCTCCTTTTAGCCTCACCATTCATGCAGGGTCTTGACAATATTATTGATATCCTTCTTTCGGATGTCACGGCCAATGCAGAAATCCACTTCCAGCAGCTGGTTTCGCTGGTCCAGCTTGCCCTGGATGATGTCAGTGTAGACAGCCTCAATGATGAGGTCTTCTAGTTCCCGGAGATTCCGCATCTCCAGGTCTTTCAGCAACACGGAGTAGGGGATACACTGTAGATAAGGCCATGTGATCATTATAAAAACCATCTGGCAAGCATTAGCGAAAATGCAGGTATTACTCCCATAGCTAACAGCTGCCTCTAGGCTCGGGAAACACAGGCTAGTGGTAATTATTAATAGCTAGGGCAACAAGAGGTGGATAAATGAACCATGAGACCTAGAAGACCCAACAACATCTAAGAAAGCAACCTCCTGGTTCTCTGCCTCCTTGGCTTCACCCAGCCTTCAGATTTCACATGCTGCAGCATACCTGCAGAGATCCTAAAAACTTGTACCAGTGGAGAGAAAGGGAACTACTGAGTATATGCCACTCTGCCACCTTCTGGAAGCTTTCAGACTTTGCTAGATCACCATAAATCTCCAACAGATCCCAGTCACTGGAAAGAACTGGCTACTTGCCCAGCAGAGTGCAAAAACAAACAAAAAAAACTTGCAGCCAGCACATCTACCTATAGGTGGCCAGTGGGTACTGACAGCTCAGATGTCATCCTGAAGTTTGTATCTGTTTTCTCAGACACTTACAACCAATATGAATTCCCCAACAATAGTTCTTTACTGGGCTGTACCAACATTCTGCATGACTCCAAGACTCCAGTTTTCTGCAAATCCTTTGCCACATCACTACTAGTTTGGAAATTAACACAGTGATCAAATCTGTAGAAACAGACACAAGGAAGATATATACAGAGAAGAGAGCAAATATACCTAGAAGGGTTTTCTATGGCTAAAGCATGATATCCATGGGCGGTGGGTGGACTTACAATGACAGGTTGCAGAAATGAGGAAAAGGGTCACTGCTACTTCTTTACTACACTTGAGAAGTCCACAATCAGGATAAGAAAAAAGGTCAGGTCCTCATTTCCCAACAAAATAGGCCTTCCACCTGAAATGCTAGGCTGAGAATCAGAAATGTGCCACTAGATCAGATAAAATGATTTCAGCACCTGAAATTGCAATCCAAGAACAAAACAAACCAAGTGCAGTGGCTCACACCTGTAATCCCAACACTTTGGGAGGCTGAGATGGGAGGATCACTTGAAGTCAGGGGTTTGAGACCAGCCTAGGCAACATGGTGAGACCCTTGTCTCAATTTAAAAAATTTTTTTAAGTTAAAAAGGCCGGGCACGGTGGCTCATGCCTGTAATCCCAGCACTTTCGGAGGCCGAGGCAGGTGGATCACCTGAGGTCAGGAGTTTGAGACCAGCCTGGCCAATATGGCAAAACCCCGTCTCTACTAAAAATACAAAATAAGCCGGGCATGGTGGCAGGCACCTCTAATTCCAGCTACTCGGGAGGCTGAGGCAGGAGAATTGCCTGAACCCAGGAGGCAGGGGTTGCAGTGAGCCAAGAGCACACCACTGCACTCCAGCCTGGGCAATAAGAGCAAAAATCTGGAAGAAAGAAGAGAAAAAGGAAAAGAAAAGAAGCAAGGAAGGAAGGAAAGAAAGAAAGAAAAGTAATATTTTTCTCTGAAGCTCAATCATGGAGGTGAAATGCTAAAACCAAATTTTTTTAAAGGCATAGTCCCACAAAAAACTTAGGCTGGGATTAGGCAGAGAGCCAAAACCAACTATAAATTAACTAAATCTGGACCTTCATTATTAATGGCTGTGAGCAGGTGGCTGCAAAGCTTCTTCTAAATCAACTGTGGGAGAGGACTTAGAGGTATAGTGGAGTGGCTGGTATCTTATACAAAGTTAGGGTCTAAAGTTAGCATATGAGGCAGAAATTCCAATTAGTGTAATAAACCTTGAAAATCCCAGAGAAAGGCAGTATATTAAAAATCTAGGCTGGGCGCGGTGGCTCACACTTGTAATTCCAGCACTTTGAGAGGCTGAGGTGGGTGGATCACCTGAGGTCAGGAGTTCAAGACCAGCCTGGCCAACGTGGTGAAACGCTGACTCTACTAAAAAATATAAAAATTATGGGCATGGTGGCAGGTGCCTGTAATTCCAGCTACTCAGGAGGCTGAGGCAGGAGAATCACTTGAACCCGGGAGATGGAGGTTGCAGTAAGCCCAGGTTGCACCACTGCACTCCAGAGCAGGCAACAGAGCAACACCCTGTCTCAAAAAAAAAAAAAAAAAAAAAAATTAGCCAGGCGAGGTGGTCCATGCCTGTAATCCCAGCTACTAGGGGCTGAGTAGGGGAATCACTCAAATCTGGGAGGCAGTGGTTGGAGTGAGCTGAGATCACGCCACTGCATTCCAGCCTGGGAGACACAGTGAGACTCCGTCTCAAAAAAAAAAAAAAAAAAAAAAAAAAATCTAGCAAGTCCAACATAGCAAGTTTTTCTTCCAGCATGGGCATAGTTCACTGTGTACTGAGCAACAGATGAAGTTGTTAACTTGCCTTGAGATGCCTTGCTATTTGAAAAATGTGTATCTTTAACAGCAGTCTCCTCTTAATATGGCAAAATGATTGTGCCACATGCGGCACCACAGCATGCCAGGACTGAGACCTGCTGAGTCAATCACTTCTGGGCATACTTTTCCTGTATGGAATGGGGAGTACTTTTCTACACCATTTTATCTTTTCCTCTGTCAAGCAAATTTTATGCATTTATGATGTGACTCTCCTATGTGCAGCTGGGACTTCCTTCATTGATGTCAATGAGACAGCTAACTTGGGGTGAGGAGGAAGACAAGAGAAGGCTCAGTACCGTACCTTCATTCTTGATGCCAAGCTCACGATGGTAAGATGCTTCAGCTTGTTCTGCTGAGCTGTGCTCAGTTCTGGCAGGCTCTCCTTGTTGGCTGCTCAGTCCCACCCACCACAAAAATCAAGACACAAAATAAAATTAGGATTTCTTTTATGGAATAAGCTCACCAACTCCCCAAACCAAATCTACTACTGAATCACTATCATGACTTTGCACTTATTCATTTGGCAAATATTCCTGTCTTCTTTGGAAGACTACGTACTTCCAAAGAAGACTCAATTTCTACAAACACAGAGTTTAGTCTCCTAAAAAGCAAATAAGCAAAATGATGTGGCAATTATCTTAATGGAGTATTATTTGTGCCCCTTTTGACATTCAATTAAATTAAACATATCTTCATCAAACATCTGTTGTGTGCAATGCTCTGTCCTGAGAAGAATCAAGGATAAGATGGGCTTTGCCAGGGCTGCTGCATGGCACAACTCCAGGGCCACCAACCACCTGGAGGTGTGCAACTTCATGGCCCTGGACTTGTCCTTGGTCTTACAATCAGATGTTTTAATAGCTACAAATCCAAGGCAGAACTACCAGAAGAAAGGTACAAGTTACCAGAAGAGAGGAGGAGAGGGATGGGGAGGAGGTAAGGGTAAGAGAAAGAGATGGGAGGGGGAGAGGGAAAGAGAGCAGTATCATTTGGGAAGTACAGGAGATAAAAAGAAAGAATTCATGGAAGAGATGGAGTTTAAGTTGAGCCTTGAGAAAGAGGCAAAATTTCAATAATAACCATAAATGATAATAACAGCAAGGGCAGCAGCTGCAGCAGCTAACATAAATAGCAAGCTTTACGTCTTGTGGATTGCATAGACCCACACATACATACACACATCCAGTTCATCTTCACAACAACCCCACAAGATTCCAAGTGTCCTCAATTCCTTAACCATAAGTCTGGATTCCAAAAAACTAAATCCAAACTGATTTTTTTTTTCTTAAGCATGGTGCTGAAATTCACCTGGTAGGAATTTCTGACCTGAATGGAGACAGGCTTTTTATCCCACTTGTTTCCACATTCCTCTGGGAATGTTACATAAAAAGGCGTGCGCATCATATTACCTTCTTAAAGTCCCAAAAATTCTAAATTCTGAAACATCTAACTTCAAGGAGTGTAGGTAAGGAATAATGGGCTTGTACTGTTACTCCCACTTTACAGACGAGGAAATTGAGCTGCGTAAGGTTACTTCATTTGTCAACGAACACACAACTAGTAGAAGTGGAGCCAGACTGGCTACAGCCATTCTGGTAACACAGTCTGTGCAATGCTGCCTCTTTAGTAAGCGAGGACAGAAAAACAGAACACATTCCCTGGAAGAAAGGGAAGGTCAGAAAAAAATGTGGTGTACCAGGAGTGGCAAACTGTCCAGTCTGACAGCAGCACAAAGTAGAAGTGACCAGGGAGAAAGAAGAAGTCAAGGATATATTGCAGAGAAGGCCCTGAGTATCAGGCTACTGTCATACCATTAAAAAAGGGTAGGAAAGCCAGAAAAAAATGGTTTGGGTAGAAGGTAAGTCAGTGTTTGGACATGCAAATACCTCAACCTAATATTTAAGATTATAATTTAAAATGACCCAAATGCCCTACAACAGAAAATGAGCTAAGTAGATTATGAAATATTAAAAATATTACCAAGACTTAAAATATGGATAAATGGGCTGGGCGTGGTGGCTCACACCTGTAATCCCAGCACTTTGGGAGGCCGAGGCGGGCGGATCACGAGGTCAGAAGATCAACACCACCCTGGCTAACATGGTGAAACCCCATCTCCAGTAAAAATACAAAAAATTAGGCAGGCGTAGTGGCAGGCCCCTGTAGTCCCAGCTACTCGGGAGGCTGCGGCAGGAGAATAGCATGAACCCGGGAGGCGGAGCTTGCAGTGAGCCGAGATTGCACCACTGCACTCCAGCCTGGGCGACAGAGCAAGATTCTGTCTCAAAAAAAAAAAAAAAAAAAAAAAAAGACAAAGTCTCTACCCTACTGGAACTTACAATAAAGTGTAAAAAAAAATATATATATATATTTATATATATATGGATGTTTGTAAGCGGGAAGAAACAAGCAAGACATAAAACTGTATACATAGTTCTACCTATGTAATACAAAACACAAACATATGGGGCACAAAAAAGTCCAGGATCCAAATGTCTGAGCAACATATGAGTGACATTTTATTTGTTTGTTTGACAGAGTCCTGCTCTGTTGCCCAGGCTGGAGCACAGCAGCGTGATCTCAGCTTACTACAATCTCTATCTCCCAGGTTCAAGCAATTCTGCTGTCTCAGCCTCCAGAGTGGCTGGGATTACAGGCACCCACCACCACGCCCAGCTAATTTTTGTATTTTTAGTAGAGACAGGGTTCACCATGTTGGCCAGGCTGGTGTAAAACTCCTCACCTCAAGTGATCTGCCTGCCTCGGCCTCCCAAAGTGCTGGGATTACAGACATGAGCCACCGCGCCCAGCCTATGAGTGACTTTTAAAAAATCTATTTTCCAAATTTTCTTCAATATGCTGGTATTATTTTGATAATATTTAAAATGTTGAAATATTCTACAGGTGGGTATTCTGCACTTCACAGCACTCCAAGAGCCCTACAAACACCAGTCCTCAAGAATCTCATCTGGAAAACAAACAAGGGCTACATTTGTGGATGAGCACACGCAGGCCCCATTTGACCCACTAGAATATAAAAGGTGAGAAGGAACATTCCCTTTGTGAGGTCACCCACCAGGCACAGCAAAATGGGAGGCAGCCAGGTCAAGAAGTCTCCCCACTACCCCATGCTTTATATCTCAAACCTTGATGGTCTTCCAAACTGAGCAACATAATTAACACAAGTCTTTTGAAATATCTTCACCAACTCACCTATGTAATCTGGGTATGTCCCATAGGCAAACAGGTTCAACAACTGCAGATAAGCAGCATTAGCTCCTTCCGCAAGCTGAGGAGGAAAAAAAAGTTCACCACAGACCAAACTGTCTACCAGTCACTGTAGTGTTCAAACAGAGGACGGGTGAGCATGTGTCAAAGATGCCATGGCTGTTTATTCTGTACTATTTGATTACTTGGCCCCTGGGATCTCTACCAACTCTGATTCTTCGGGAAAAAAACAAACAAGATTATTAAAGCCCCAAATTTAATTTCTCTCCCTCAGGAATGTTTTACTTTCTACACAGCATGCCCAACGAACTGCTTTTCTCTCACACACACATACAAAGCATTAAGCACTGGAAAGAGTTCAAATCTTCTCAAGATTCTGTTTGCATTAAAACAAAGATTGGAGCAGCCCTATCTACATACCAGCTTGGTAGGTATGGCATGAGCCACCACCAACCCAAAGTGAACAAAGCTTAGGGTTGGTTCCAAGTTTCAGGACTACACGTGGACTATGAACTCTGGGAGAGACCAGCACATCATAAGGTATGACAGAAAGCCAGGCTGGGACAGAAAACCAGGGTATCAGTCTGCCCCAAATCAAAATGTTCATTAAAATTACTTACTCTTCACTGATGCTGATGGCAAAAAGCCATGTGTAGAAGAAAAACGACCACTGTTCTGCCTGGAACTTCTCTGCTGTCAATTACGTTAACCGGTTGTTGTTGTTGTTGTTGTTGTTTTTAATCACAAACGTGCTCCTGTTACCCTTCCAACTTACCAAGCCCAGTAAACTCTAAACAGGAATAGCAAGTGGTAGTCTACAGACAGCAATAGCGATACTACTCAATTTTAGCCATTAAAAAAATAAAGCTTCCAAGAAATGCATCTATAATTTCAGATCACTGAAAGGCAACCAGCTTATTCTCAGCTCACATACAGAAAAACGCAATGTATGGGGAGATAAAGGTGGTCTGCTAAGCACCCTATGGAGAACTCCAGCACCCTAATACCTCAGGCTACTTTCTCAGGTTACCACAAACCTCCTGAAGTCCCTGAATCAGAAGGGGAAGAAACCTGGTAAAGACCATCCAATCTAGCCCCCACTTTTCAGAAACATAATTAACAAAACTAGCCAGAAAAGAGTATTTTCTCCAGAGCAGATATTCCAACACTTCTCCCACTGGCCTAAACCAATAAGGTCTTTCTGGCTTTACTTACATCTCCTCTTAGCCAATCTTCCACAGTTACAAAACAACTACTTGGCATATTCATGCAGGCTTTTCATGAACCTGAAGGAACGTATTACCCCTTGGTCATCTCTTGTGTTGAAAAACGAACTCAGTTTTCTGAAATTTTCTTCATAAAACTAATTTTCCACTTCTGGTAAATTAAATTTTTATTGAAAGCCTACTGTGTGTCAGGCTATGTATTCAGCTCTAAAGAAACAATGGTGAGCACTACAGACCTCCTCACAGAGCTTATAGTTTGGCAAGCAAGCCTGACATTAAATAAAAATTTACAATGAAAAAGTAAAAGTGGCTCTTCTCATCTCTGAACATCACAGGTAGAGGAGCCATAATTGGGCACCTGAAATGGCTGGGCTGTAGGGAACTGCTCCAGTTTCCCCATCAAGAGGAATAGGCAGACACACAGCACCGAATCCAATAAACTGAAGGCCGGCAACTCCTTTGGTTACAACTGATTCACTGAAACTCCTCTTAAAATTGACTGTGGGTGTGGAGCCAACAGCAAAGGTGTTGTGGTGGTCATGAAGGTGATAAACTGCCCAACAAAAGCAAACCACCTCCTATATGCAAATCGCCACCACCAAGAACTCCAGGGCCACTCTCAACAGCATCCAGCACATGCTCCACAAGAAGTACCACCACCCAGATCTGTGCATGGCAGCCTTCCACAGAGCCAACACCAGCCTGCACAGCCAGAAGCCTGTGAGGATGAAAAGGAAGGGGACCTGCCCCACCAATCGCCAAAAGCTCCTGAGCACCACCCTCCACCCCACAAAACAATAAAGATGCTCACAGACTTTTCTCAATAAGTGAATAAATATAAATAAAAATGTTCAAATTGGGAAGTAGAGGTTGAGAAGTATAGATTGCTTTACATCTCTTTCTTCCTTCTGTTCAATGGATCTTCTCATTTTTGAGGCACAATGACCAAAACTGGATATCCAAGGTTTTAATAACAAGCAAGCAAACAAGTAAAATGAACTATGTCCTAGCTTCTCTGTCATATCTAACACATCTAACACATTCAGCACAGCACTGCCCTCTTCCTCAAGAACAATACACTCCTATTCATGTCCATCTTATGTTCAATAGCAGTATGTTTCTGCTGTATGTCCCTGACCAATCTTCCTTATCGATATTGCACTGGAGGTTTCTGGCCCCTAAGCATGCATGAATCTACTCCTATTAAACATCAGCCCATGCTTACAGCACTACTCTTCTAATTTATCAAGATCAATTTGACTTTTTTACTATGTTTTAGATTATTATTAGCAACAATCTAATTTTACCCAAGGTAAGATAAAAATACTGGATAAAAGGAGCCAGGGACATTCTCTCAATCTCTTCCTCTGCCCCACCAATTCCCATCCGTCTCACAATAGGGTACCTCACAGGTTCACAATACTTCAGCACTGAAATTCTTTGGAAACCTGGAGAATTACAGAGAGTCTTAGAACAAAGAGAAATTGTTTGCAAACCGTTCTTACCTCCTGCACGTTGGCCAGCTCCAGAAGTTCTCCAAAGACATACACTCCAGGAGCCTCTAAGACCTGGCTTATGAGAGCAGTGAGGGCTGAGCCACTGGTACCTTTGGCTAGTAAAATAAACTGCTCCAGGAGATTACTTGAGGGTTTCTGTTCCCCTGCCATTCTCTGGCCTTGAAATCTGTCCAAAAGAAAATTGTGTCAGTCATTCTTCCTTCTCCTTTGCAAAGTCTGTGCCTATTTAGTGCTGAATCAAACACCAGAATACTTTAATTTTATAGTGTTGATAAAGAAAAAACAGGACAAGCGCAGTGGCTCATGCCTGTAATCCCAGCACTTTGGGAGGCCGAGGCGGGTGGATCACCTGAGGTGAGGAGTTCAAGACCAGCATGGCGAAACCCCATCTCTACTAAAAATACAAAAATTAGCCAGGCTGGTGGCAGATACCTGTAGTCCCAGTTACTTGGGAGGCTGTGGCACGAGAATTGCTTGAACCCAGGAGGTGGAGGTTGCAGTGAGCCAAGATTGTGCCACTGCACTCCAGCCTGGGCAACAGAGTGAGACTGTCTTAAAAAAAAACAAAAAACAAAAAAACACACACAAAAAAACAGTTCCTGAGTCCAGATGCAATGACCACCTTATGAGATGGGTGGAGTTCAACCTGGAGTTAAAAGGATCTTGTCCTAAATTCTGGTGTTTGAAACACACTTTGTAAAAGTCATTTCACTTCCACCTGTCCCTCCTCCAGAGGCAACGCCTTATAAGTCCTTAAACCTGACCAGGACCTAAAGAAAAACACATGAGTTTCTCAGCAGCTGTTTTATATCCACCTCGTTTATACATTCTGGTTAAGAAATAGAGGATACTGCCTATACACAGAGGCACCAGATGTAAGCAAAAGCAATCAGTTACAGCTTCCGCTGTGTCATCAGAATCCAATCTACAGCCAGACAGATAAGGAAAACAAAAAACCAGACAAGAAAGATGTCTCATTTAATCAAGTTAGGTAAGCACAGGTAAAGGGAGACATCATTTTGAAAGAAAAGCAGCGATATATTCAAACTAAGAACATGCATGCTGTGTAAGACCATGGGGGAAAATCCCTGTATTCGGCCTCCTCCTGATACGACATTTTAACCAAACGTGACTTCAGAATATGTAAAAAAAAAAAAAAAAACCTCAAGAAAACAATGAAAAGATTTGGGAAAACAGTGAAAATATTGTATCAGCGCTCCGAAGACATTAAGTACAGGAGGGTCCCTCAATTGTGTAATCTAATTACACGCTGAGTGTACAGGAGTTCCAGGTAAGATTTCTCCTCCAAGAATGATACATATTAGAGCAGCGTGACAAAATGAACGAAAGACGGTATAGTAGAGTGCAGCAAAGAACAATTTGAAGAAGTTTGGTGCAAGAGGAACTAAGTTTTGTGTTGGCAGGCACACAGAATAGTTGCCCTTTCACAGTATTAGAGAAACAAGTATGTCGCCTCATTTAGGGTTACCTAAGAAGGTCCGGCCAGACACAAGAAAAACAGTTAAGTGCTGGGGAACAACGGGTTTGAGGAGGGAAGGGAAAGGGAAAAGAGAAGGGGAGAGGATACGAGGAAGAAGGGAAGGAGTAGGGAAGAAAGTAGGGTCGGTGACGGTCAAGAGAGGAGGAGCGAAAAGGCCCTTCCAAGAGGACCCGTGTGAAGAGACAGATGGGGATCTCTGCTAACAGTCTGAATGTTAGGAGGTGGGGGTGGAGAGGGGGTAGGGAAATGGAGAGAAACTTCTGTCCCTTCAAAAGATCTCGGCTTAAGGAGCAAAGCCTGTGGGCGCAGAGAATGTAAAGACACGGAGACAGTCGCTTTCTTCTGGAGTGGGAGGGCCAGAGGCTAGGCACAGAGCGGAGATAAATTCCGGTCAGGGGAGGGCGCTATTTGGATGGACTGGAGTGGGGCAAACGAGCAGCCTTTGGGGATGGGAGAGCGAAGACAGCCACAGCACTGAAGCTGAGGGTCGCAAGCTGCAGCAGACCTCACGGCGGGCGGTAGGTATGCTCCAAGCAGGGTCGCAGGCGTGGAGTGAGGAGCCGCGGGACGCGCTCCCCAAGGCGGGGGCGGGGCGGGCACAGCCGCGGGCTTCCTTGGCGGCGGGCTCTAAGCCGGATCGTCTGGCCGAGCCTGAAGCGCCGGCCCCGCTCGGCCCACCCTCTCACTAGCTCCTACCTGTACGCGCCACCTCTCGGTCCTCTTAGTCGCTGGCTCGGCCTCCCGGCGCCTGCCCGCAGGTTGTCAAGCGTCCATGATCACCCCGGCGTCCGGCGCTTTTCTGCCTCCGCCGACCCGTCGCCCGTGCAGCTCCCCCGGAAGCCTCCCACCGTTGCACTCGCGTTCCGCCCACACAAGGTTCCACCCGCCACGTTTACAGCCTTCGACCTCCGGTGGGGAAGTGGGGGCGAGGGGGCAGGGAAGAGTCTGCAGCCCGGGAACCAGGCGGGGAGGGGGTGGCTAGGGGCCCAAGGAGAGGAATGCGGCCTAGACGGTACTGCAGCCCAACTGCCATCGCCATCCCAGGCCCCAAATCCTCCCCTTAGGCTGTGCTTTCTCTCAGGAGCTCCCCATGGCTACTGCGCTACCCCTGGGCACGGAGATACATTAAGCCTACTAACTACCACTTATTGAGCGTTTTACCATGTGCCAGGTGCTGTACATGCATTATCTCGTTGAATTCTCATAACTGTGGCTTGTATTATTATTCCCATTTTTCAGGTGAGTTAACTAAGTCCAAAAGTCAGAAAGTGACAAAGCTTGCTATCTTTGTCAAACCCATGCTATCTGAGGCCGAAGACGATGTTCTTGACCTCTATTCAGAAAATGTTTTAAAATAAGCAAGAGATGGGTTAAGCCAACAATGGTTCTATGACCAAAATGTCATTGATAGCGTTGCATCTGGTGCTTACCAACTCCCCTGGGAAGATGGCTAAGAAATGCCACATAATTGAACACTTAAGCTGATTCCTGTATACACCACAGTCTTTCAGGTCTTGAAAATGAGAGAGAAAAACAGCCCTATTTGCCTATCGAGCGTCAGAATGCAGAAATGAGACAGGACAAATGCAAAGGAGCCTAGCATCAACCAATTCATTCATTTATTCAAAAACATTTCTTTAGCACCTATTATGTCCTGAAAAGTCATATGAAGATAAAACAAAGCTCTTACCCTCAAACGCTCCAATGTGTTAAATGTTATGGAGAAGATATGACAACACTTTGGAAGCACAGAAGAGGTTGGGGAAGAAAAAAACAGGCAAAAAGGGGGAAAAAGGGGGGTAGTGCCCATTGTCACAGAGGTTTGCACTGTGCAGCATATACTGATGTCAAAAAGAAACCCAGAGTGGTTTGACCCCAGGGTTTTCAAGAGTGAGAAATGAGGGGTACAGAGCTGGAGTCAGGTGATCAAGGGTCTTGGAATCCACAGGCCAGGTACTGGGGAATTACTTAGGCTTTTTAAGCTAAGGAGAGGTATGAATAATTGCCTTTTTAGAGTGATCATGCTAGGTGCTATAGGAATGGATTGGATGTGGAGAGAATTGGAGGCAGGGAAAACCTCCAGTGAGGTCACTGATTTATTCTAGATAAAAGATTGTGTTGCCGGGTGCGGTGGCTCACGCCTGTAATCCCAGCACTTTAGGAGGCCAAGGCGGGCAGATCACCTGAGGTCAGGAGTTCGAGACCGGCCTGGCCAACATGGCGAAACTCCGTCTCTACTAAAAATACAAAAATTAGCTGGGCATGGTGATGCACTACTAATCTTAGCTACTCTGGAGGCTAAGGCATGAGAATCGCTTAAACCCAGGAGGTGGAGGTTGCAGTGAGCCGAAATTGCGCCACTGCACTCCAGCCTGGACGACAGACTGAGACTGCATCTCAAAAATACAAACAAAAACAAAGGTAGTGGCAATTGGGGATGAAAAAGAAGGGACACTGTTGGAGACATTTAGACTATAGAATCTATAAGACTTGGTGACCAGTTGAATACAAGGAGAGGGAGGGAGCATAACACCCAGGATTCTGTGCTGGCAGGCCAGAGCTGTCTGGAGCTGGCGTTAAGTGAACAGGGCTATGGAAGAGGAGAGACAAATATGAGAATGAGAGGAAGACAAGTGAGTTTAGTTTGACTTCATAGAAATTCCAGCAATACCTCTACTTCCTCTAGAACAATGTCCAGACTCCATGGCTGCAATTTGGATTTAGTATTTTGGTTTTTTTCCCTTAAGAGACAGTCTTACTCTGTCACCCCGGCTGGAGTGCAGTGGCACTATCATAGCTCACCTCAGCCTTGAACTTCTGGGCTCAAGGGATCCTACCACCTCCACCTCCCAAGTAGCTAGGACTACAGGTGCATGCCACCACACCCGGCAAATTTATTCCTTTTTTTTTTTTTTTTTTTAAAGATGAGGTCTTGCTATGTTGCTCAAGCTGGTCTTCCCTGATCTCAAGTGATCCCACACCTTGGCTCCCAGAGTGCTGAGATTACAGGTGTGAGCCACCACGCCCAGGCAATGGCTGCACTGAAAGCCCTTCAAAGTGTGCCTCCCTCCTAACTCCAGCTTTGTCACACCCCACCCCCTTCACAGTCTGAACTCCCATGCCCGGCACAACTTACACCCTCCCTCTCAGACACCAGGCCTATGCTCAAGCTTGCTCTTTTTTGGAATGCTCTTATATCAGCCTGTAAAAAACCTGCCAACTCTAAAAGCAAAGATTTCTGAAATCCAATGCAAAAAACACCATAATAGAAAACATGGAACTATTGCACTATGTTAAAATTAAGAATTTCTGCTTGTCAGATGCAGTGGAGTACACCTATAGTGTTACTATAGCTACTTGCGAGGCGGAGGCAGGAGGATCACTTGATCCCAGGAGTTCGAGGTTGTAATGGGCAATGCTGGTGCCTGTGAATAGCCACTGCATTCCAGCCTGGGCAACACAGCAGAGACCCCATCCCTCAAAAGTATAATTTGTTTCAAAAGACACCAGTAAGAGAGTGAAAAGACAAGCCACGCCTTGGAAAAGATATCTGCAAAGCACATATCAAAGAACTCCATATCCAGACTGTAAAGAACTACAAATCAATAAGAAGACAGCCCAATTTTTAAAAGTTGGGAAAAGAACAGGCACTTCACGAAAGAGGACGTCCAACTAGCCAACAAGCATATTGAAAGGTGCTCAACATCAGGAAAAATGTAAATAAATACCTTAATGAGATACCACATTCAGCCAGAATGGCTACAATTAAGAAGACTGACAACAAAACTCCTGTATTGACAAGGATAAGAGGCACCTAGAACTGTCTCATATTGCTGGCAAAGGCGTAAATTGGTACAATCATTTTGAAAAACTGACAATGTCTACTATCACTGATCATGTGCATACCCTCCCTACACACTAGCAATTCCTTTCCTAGAAATGTGTGCAAGTGTCTACAAAAAGAAACCTAAGAATGCTTACTATGGCTTTGCTAATAATAGTCCAAAAAATAACAACCCAAATGCCCGTCAACAGTGGAAAAGATAAATTGTGGTATATACATACAACAGAATACTATTCAGCAATTAAAAGGCTACACACGACATGGATGAATTTCACAAAAATACTGATAAAGTAAAAAAGCCAGAAACATACTGTACACACTGTATTATTACATTTAACTGGACATCAAGAACAGACAAAACTGATCTATGGTGATACAGTCAGAAGAGTGATTATCTCAATATGTAAGGATGTAATACTGATTGGGAAGGAGCACTAGGTGTGCTAGATATGTTCTATATCTTGATTTGGGTAGTGGGGACAGGGGTGTATACCTATGTGAAAATTGTTCCCATACTGTATGTTACACCTCATTAACAATAAAAAAAAAACTTTTTTAACATGGAAAAAAAATTCAAGTTCAAATGCCACCTTCTCCATTAAAGTTTTGCCAACTGCAATGAACCTTTTCATCAGGGCCTCCTTAGCATTCTGATGTCATTTCTTTATGCCATTTTATCACACTCCATCTTGAATCTCAGTGGAGTCTCCTTATTTCACTAAATATATGTTTATCTTCCTGGTGGCAGTGACCATGTCCTTCACCTTTTACTCACACAGTGCCTGACAAATAACAGGCTGAAAAGATATTTGTTGAATTACATGGAAGAAAAAATTGGGTGAGTTCCCAGATGGGTGAAAGTGGGGACAGGCAGAGGAAGGAAGGCCAAGAGAAGGACAGAGGAGGTTTCCAAGGAAACCGTGGCACACACTAATTTTACCTACTTCCTGAAATCACATTAAATGTCACCTTGAGTGGCAAAAAACAAAACACCAAGTCCTACCTAGGCTGAAAATAAATAAATATCACACTCCCTCACTTGCAAGAAATCCACCAAATTGCTACCTAATTCTGGGTGTTTCGACACTGGATAGGAAAACTGTTCAAGGAGAATTCACATTGCCATGCTGCTAAAAATATCACCTCCTCAGTGTGGTGCAGAGTCCAGACTGCAAGTCAGCCGACTTAGGGCTGAATTCTAACTCTGCCCAAACTTGCTGTGATCTGTGGCCAATCCCTTCGCCTCTCTGGGCCTCAATTTCCTCATACGTAACAACGGGGTAGATTAGCAAAGTCCCTTTATGTTTTGATATTCTGAGTATACAATCCATAGCTCTCCTGGTCCAAAGCAGGAATACAGCAAAAACCCCTGAAATACATGTAAAAGGCGCCTCAGACCAACAAACAAGCACGATTTGAAGAAGTCATTTTGTTCTCTTTCACGGTTTAATCAGTGTTTTTGTTTGTTGTTTGCAGCCTTACCATGATTTGCAGATGTCTGAGTTCCATGTAAACAGAAGTTAAGTCTCTGCGGGCTGTCATCTTCTTTTGAGGGTGAGAAGGGTCTTCCTGCTGGGTTTCAAGTCTCGGGATTCCGAAACCACCAACTCAGCGGGCAGGTTTGTGAATTTGCGCACACTGCGCGGCACACTGGAGTCTAAGTTACAGAGGAACCGAGTGCAGGGGATGCTGGGATTTGTAGTCCCCGGGCCTCTTTGTGGTGCGCTGGGATCTGTGGTCCCCCGAGTGCGCCGCTGGAATGCTGGGAAATGTAGTCTCTGTCGCGTCGCACAGTGCAACTCAGCTGCCGTCTCAGACGGCTAGTGTGCTCAGCGGCTGGAGCAGGTCCCTAAAGCCTCTGCAGATCCGAAGCCAGCCCTCCGCTGGGACAAACCCTAGGCAAAACACCAGACGAATATTGTGTCCTATGGGACTTCCCGGGGAGGGCCCTTCCCATTGACGTTAACAGTCCCCCTGCGAAGCCGCTGCGCGCTCCTACTGGCTGGTTGGGATGCCAATCGCCAAGGCTGGCTTTCCACTGGTTCCAGGAGGGCACTGCGAGGCTAGGGGGAAGGAGAAGGGATCAGGAGCGGGAGCTGAGGGGAGAGAGAGGCCGGTCCTGGTCTGGCCGCTGCGGCTGCTAGCCCGAGGTCTCCAAGCCGGGCTGCGGCTCCATCCTCGGCTCCTGGGCACCGTCTGCGAGGCTCCGCCGACCAGAGTGAGAAAGCCGCGGGCGGCGACCGCCGCATCATGTCAGCCAAGGACGAGCGGGCCAGGGAGATCCTGAGGGGCTTCAAACTGTATCCGCCCGGGAGCGGGGCGGGGCCGGGAGGACTTGGGAGGCGGCAGCTCACTGAGGAGACTGCCCGGGGGCGGGGGCCGCGCCAGGTGGGCCCCACAGAAGAAGGGCCGCGGGAGGGGAGAGGAAAGGAACAGCGTGCCGAGCACCCGGCGGGACCCGGCGCGAGAGGCGCCCCCAGGGGCGTTCTGAGGGAGGAAGGGGAAGTTGACGGGAGCGCCGGGGGGTGGCGGGTGGAGACGGAGGAGCCTGGGAGACGGGGTTGCGAGAGGCCGGGCGTCGGAAACGCTGTCGGAGAGGCTGACTGGGTTCCGATCCCCGGCCGAGACCCAGAGGCCAGGAGGGGGCTGCGGCCCGCGGAGAAGGGCTGAGGGGGCGCGGTGGGCTGATCTCGAAGCCTAGAAGCCTCTTTGGCTATAAGCCTACCCGGGGAGCGGGGAACAGTGACTTGGAGTGGGCGACCTTGTGTGGGACAAATACCAGTGCTTTTAAAACTCTCTCAGGTCCCCCACCGCACCGCATCGCACCCCACCCCCGTCTGGTTTCCACAACTTCTCTTCCAAACTTGTGGCTTCTTCCAGGGCTGGATTAGTTGGGGGAGGTGGGGAAAGAGAAGTCCAAGATCGACCTCGTCTTAACACTCTTGGCCTTCTGAAACATTGGTCACTGCTTCCCCCTCAGCGCCTCAGTATTCTTTCCAGCAAGATGAGGACCATAGGCTTAGGTGTGGGATGCCTCGCGCTGGGACTCCCAGCTGAGGTATGTTTGCTCGCTCCTGTCGGGTGCGGTTATGCCTAGCTGTGGTGGAGCTGTCCAGCAATGGTGTGATGTCGCTGGGGCCACGGTAGGATAGATAGAGTGGGGTAGAGAAATCATTGCCTCGGGCCTGTTGTGGTGCCCCTTTTGCATCCTCTCCGTAAGGAAGCTTTCTGTTTTCGTGGAGTGTGTTAGTCTGTCACCATATGATGCAGACGAAAAAATGCAAACTTGGATATTCAAATTTTCCATTCTCCTGCCGACTTTAATCTCTTCATGCATCCTGTCTGTAATCTATAGTACGGAACGTTCTTAAATTGCTCCCTCAGTGAGAAGGTAGTCACCACTTTAGGGCTCCTCCCTTGGAGGTTAGTAAAGCACTGTTTTCTTGGTATTCTGTTGCGTTTTCACAATGTCCATGTCATGCTGCAAATTTAATTGCTTTGCTATAATCAGAAACCAAGTTGGTAATACATTTTAGACCACAGTGCAAAAAGGAGGTTTTGGATGTACAAGTGAGATTTTTCGAATGGAAATTGATCTATGCTTTTTTAAAAAACTAAAGGCTATATCACCTTTGCATACTACCATCCGTGATAAACTTTCAGTACTTTTATGTAGTGGTTTAGTAGCAGCCTCTTTTATAGCTCCATGTGCCTTTCTGTGTTTCTCTTCATAATGGATCATATAGGTATATAGGGATGACTGAAGTGCTGGAAAAGCTATGACATGGATTTTATTTTTCCCTCAAATAATTTATATTATTAACATGTAACAATGTAATAATATTGTTACGTAACATGCTGTGTAGACAGTAAACCGCAAACTGGAGAATTGAGAGATTTCAGAAGCAACGTTTTCATCTGATTGGAAATACCGTATTGCTGAAAAGAAGAAAGGCCTTTTTAATGGCTTTTGAACAAAGCAGTAAAGTTTGAGCTTCTCACCTTCAGTCTTAGCTCTTGAACCTTTTGAGAAAGACGATAAGAGACAAATACGGAAAAGAGTTTCATAAAGCAGAATCTGTGTCAGCCCACTAGAAGGAAAAGCGAATTCACCGATTGAGCGGTTAGTCCATCCAGAAACAGGCTTTTGGGAAAAGCTTGACCTGAGCTGATTAAATCCTGAAGCACAAGGGAAGCAGCCACATCAAAAAGTTAGCATGACAGCAGTGGCATGCTCATCCTCTGATAGCCTTTATTGGGCATTTGTGGAGTAAGAGAGAAAAGAAAAGCAGGAATGTTAAGATATGCTACTACCTTCAGGAAAAAGTAAAATTAATGTTTTAGTAAGAAACTGACTATTGTCCACCTTTTATTGGGTAAATAGATTTTCTGAACTTTCTTTCAGAATATCTGTTTCTGTAAGACTAGTTTGTCACTGCAAAAAGAGCACCATTATGTTCTCCCACCAACAGTGTTGATAGTACTCAATTTCCACGTTGACTAGGTCAGTCTTTTATATTTGCCAGTTTGGATAACAAATGATATATTGTTTTAATTGGTATTCTCCTGGATCCCTAGATCCATGAAAAGGTAATGTAGCATGGTGGTTAAGAGCTATACTGGACTATGTCGCTATACTGCCTGCATTGGAATTCCAGCCCTGCGCTCCTAGTTGTGTGTCCCTGAGCAACTGCTTTAACCTCACCTCAATTTTCTTATCTGTAAAATGGGGAAAATAATAGTACCTATCTCATGGGGCTGTAAGAGTAAATGAGTTGATATCTAAAGCATTTAGAAAAGCACCTGATCCACAGTAAGCATTACGCTTTAGCTAGTGTTATTCTTGTTATTATTAGAGAAGTTGCACATCTCCTCTATTTGGCCGTTTCTTTTTCTTGTGTAAATTGTTTGTTAATTTTGTTTTTGCCCATTTTACTATTAAATTGTTTATTTTTCTTATTTGTAGATGTTCTTTACATATTGTAATATCAATCCTTTGCCTATTGTGTATTTTGCAAATATTTTCTTTCAATGTATTGTCTCCTTTTTTGTTGAACAGAATTTTTAAATTGTCATTTCAAATTTATTTTATTTTATTTGTTTGAGACGGAGTCTTGGTCTGTTGCCCAAGTTGGAATGCAGTGGCGCAATCTTGGCTCACTGCAACCTCCGCCTCCCAGGTTCAAGCAATTCTCCTGCCTCAGCCTCCTGAGTAGCTGGGTTTACAGGTGCATGCCACCATGCCCGGATAATTTTTGTATTTTTAATAGAGATGGGGTTTCACCATGTTGGCCAAGCTGTTCTCAAACACCTGACCTCGTGATCTGCCTGCCTCTGCCTCCCAAAGTGCTGGGACTACAGGCATGAGCCACCGTGCCTGGCCTTAAATTTATTAATATTTGCCATCTGGCTTTTGCATTTTGTATCTTGTTTAAAAAGATCTTCCTTATCCCAAGATTAACTAAATATCCTGTCTTTTCTTCTCTTTTCAATGTTTAGCTCTTTAATCCACCTGGAACGTATTTACACATTTGGTATGTGGTAGACATCTAAGTACTTCTGCTGTTTGGATAGCCAGTAGTTCCAGTACTATTTACTAAGTAGTTAGTTCATCTTTTCCTCACTGTTTTGAAGTGCCATCCTTGTCATATACTAAATTTTTATAAGACGTAGGTTTATTTTTGGATTATTTCTGTTTCATTGATCTGTTTGTTTCTTCTTGTGCCTATACACATTTGATTGAATTATTATAGCTTTATAATATGATTTGGTATAGTTTACAATAGAATGGTCTGTGACTAACATAATATGTGTGTTTAAGGTCCCTATAAATATTTGTGCCTCTTTTGTTCACATGGAAGCTTGCCCATATGCCCATAGTAGATAGAAACATGAGGACTTGGCTGGGCCTGGTGACTCACACCTGTAATCCCAGCACTTTGGGAGGCCTAGGTGGGAGGATTGCTCAAGGCCAGGAGTTCAAGACCAACCTGGCCAACATAGCGAGACCCCCAACTCTAAAAAAAAAAAAATTTAAAGATACTGCATAAAAGTGAATACTGTATGCATAAATTAGGCATGGTCTGAGTGAATTCAGTAGAAGCCTTTGTATTTGCCATCAGTTGTTTCAAAAACAAAATCTTACAAGATTTTATTCTCGTATCACTTTCACCCCATCTCACCCTACCTCTTTCAGAGTATCTGTTTTTGTGAGAAGAGTTTATCACTACAAAAAGAGCACCATTGTGCTCTCCCACCAACCGTGTTGATAGTGCTCAGTTTTCCATGTTGACTAGGTCAATCTTTTTTATTTTTGCCAGTTTGGACAACACATGATACTTTGTTTCAATTTGTATTTTCCTGGATCCCTAGATCCATAAAAGTTAATATAGCATAGTGGTTAAGAGCTGTACTGGACTGTGGCACTATACCACCTCTCAAGAAATGCAAGGCTCTCATACACATTAAGAACCTTGCATTTCTTTCTTGTTTGTTAAAAGCATAACATTTCCTAATTGTAAATTAATGTTATGAATGAAATGTTACTTGGGGAACAATATGATTCTCCTGCAAATATTTTGGATTTGATTATTTTAAGCAGCTGACATAGAGATTGATGTTTGTAAATCCCACATTTCCCATTTCGTTCCCTCAACAAAGGTCTGTTGGGTGACTGTCATGTATAGGGCACTCTACACTTGAAGGATACAGAAATGAATAACTTAACAGTCCCTTCTTTCCAGAAGCTTAACCAGCTTTATGTCTGTTTAGAAGGAATATCTTCAAAAGGAATGCATTTTTTAAAATTCTATTTAATTTTCCTGTTACAAACTCCAGCCACCTAGAGTGACCTTTGTAAATATTATTTAATATAGCCTTCTAATGTAGCTAATGTTTAATGTGTTTTTTATAAAAATGGAATTGTAGGCCGGGCGCGGTGGCTCACGCCTGTAATCCCAGCACTTTGGGAGGCCGAGGCGGGCAGATCACGAGGTCAGGAGATCGAGACCATCCTGGCTAACACGGTGAAACCCCATCTCTACTAAAAAAATACAAAAAATTAGCCGGGCGCGGTGGCGGGCGCCTGTAGTCCCAGCTACTTGGGAAGCTGAGGCAGGAAAATGGCGTGAACCCGGGAGGCGGAGCTTGCAGTGAGCCGAGATAGCGCCACTGCACTCCGGCCTGGGCAAAAGAGCGAGATTCTGTCTCAAAAAAAAAAAAAAATGCAATTGTAAATATCACTTTGTAACTTAACTTTGTTCACTTAATAATAGATTTACCATGTTTATGATTTCCAAAGTTAGTTACTTTCAGTTGCTTTCACTGACAGATTTGTCACAGTACTCTTTTTTTTTTTTTTTTTTTTTTTTTTGAGACGGAGTCTTGCTCTTGTCACCCCAGCTGGAGTGCAGTGACGTGATCTCAACTCACTGCAACCTCTACCTCCGGAGTTCAAGCGATTCTCCCACCTCAGCCTCCCAAGTAGCTGGGATTACAGGCACACGCCACCACGCCCAGCTAATTTTTGTATTTTTAGTAGAGACGGTGTTTCACCATGTTGGCCAGGCTGGTCTTGAACTCCTGACCTCAGGCCTCCCGAAGTGCTGGGATTACAGGCATAAGCCACCGCACCCAGCATTTGTCACAGTACTCTTATACTAGCTTTCTAGTATAGTCTGTATCCACTGTTTTGCCCATTTCAATAGCTTTTTCATCAACATAAAAATATAACTTTATTAAATTAACAAGAAACTGACAGACTTCCATAAGAATGAATTATACTTTTATGATTTCGTTATCTTTAATCCATCTGGAATTTTCTTTGGTATAAGATACAGAGTAGTAATGTAGCTCTTTTTTAATATTGGCTTATTGTCTCCATTTATTTATTTAATTCATTTATACTTCAGATATTATAATATCCAGAATATAAATGGCTGCCTACAAATCAATAGGATAAGCATTTAACTCAAAGTGGACAAAGGATATGAACAAGCAGTTCCTAGAAGAAAAAGCAGATGACCAATGAATAAATGAGGACATGCTCAACCTTGTTAAAATAATAGACTATCTTCCAAGTGCAGTGGCTCACGCTTGTAATCCCAGCACTTTGGGAGGCCGAGATAGGTGGATTGCTTGAGCCTAGAAGTTTGAGACCAGCCTGGGCAACATGGCAAGACCCCGCCTCTACAAAAAAAAAAAACACACAAAAATTAGCCAGGTGTGGTGGCGCATGCTTGTGGTCCCAGCTACTGGGAGGCTGAGGTGAGGGGATCACCTGAGCCTGGGAGGTGAAGGTTGCAGTGAGCCATGACTGTGCCCCACTGCATTCCAACCAGGGTAACAGAGTGAGACCCTGTCAATGATAATAATAATAATGGACTATCTCTTCCCAATTAATTGACACAAATTTAAAAGATTGATTTTATATATATATATCCTGAAAGTGGCACTGTACGAAAATAAAATGAAAAATTAGGCCAGGCACAGTGGTTCATGCCTGTAATCCCAACACTTTGGGAGGCCAAGGTGGGCAGATCACTTGAGCCCAAGAGTTTGAGACCAGCCTGCCCAACATAGCAAAACTCCCTCTCTATTAAAAATACAAAAAATTAGCCAAACATGGTGGCACACGCCTGTAATCCCAGCTACTCAAGAGGCAAAGGCAGGACAATTGCTTGAACCCAGGAGGCAGAGGTTGCAATGAGCTGAGATCACACCACTGCACTCCAGCCTGGGCTACAGAGTGAGACTGTGTCTCAAAAAAAATAAATAAATAAAAATTTATTAAAAAAAAAAAAAAAAGATGTCAGGCACAGTGGCTCATGCCTGCAATCCCAGCACTTTGGGAGGCCAAGGTGGGCAGATTACTTGAGGTCAGGGATTCGAGGCCAGCCTGGCCAACATGGTGAAACCCCGTCTCTACTAAAAATACAAAAATTAGCTGGGCATGGTGTGGACAGCTGTAATTCCAGCTATTATTAGGGTGTCTGAGGCAGAAGAATCACTTGAACCTGGGAGGCCAAGGTTGCAATGAGCCGAGATTGCACCACTGCACTCCAGCCTGGGTGACAGAGAGAGACTCAGTCTCAAAAAAAAAAAAAAAAAAAAAAAGATAATATTCAGTGTTCACAACGTTGAGGGAAAGGGGCACTGTCATTTGGTTTATGTGTGTGTGTGTAGTGTCTATAGAAAGTAATTGGTATCTATCAAATATTTACACATAACTGCAGTAGAGTATATAGCACAATGGTTGAGAGTATGGGCTCACTTCCAAGGTTTAGACTTACTGTCTCTGCTATTGTGACTCTCAACAGAACACTCAGACTCTAAGCCTCAGCATCTGTATCTCATATCATCAGAGGGTTGTTTTGAGAATTAAATGAAACTGCATAAAAGATGTTTGGTTCAGTGCCTGGCATATAGTAATATCTGCTGCCATTCATTTTATTAATAATTACTAATAATAATGACAGGCCAGGTATAGTGGCTCATGCCTATAATCCCAGCTCTTTGGGAGGCCGAGGTAGGTGGATCACCTAAGTTTGGGCGTTCAAGACCAGCCTGGCCAACATGGTGAAATCCTGTCTCTACTAAAAATACAAAATTAGGCGTAGTGGTGTGCACCTGTAATCCCAGCTACTTGGGAGGCTGAGGCAGGAGAATCACTTGAACCCAGGAGGTGGAGGTTGCAGTGAGCCGAGATCACACCAGTGCACTCCAGCCTGGGCAACAGAGTGAGACTCCATCTCAATAATAATAATAATAATAATAATAATAATGACAGTAGTGTTAATATGATTGTAAAGCCACTTATTTTCCTGAGATATAACTAATGCCTTCATTCTAGTTATATTTTCTTACTGAAAAACTATGGTATTTCCATTTTGCCTCAATAAATGATTCAATACGCATTGATATGTACCTCATGTTTATCTTGTCTAGAAAATGAATCTCATTCTAATTTATGGCAGGTTAGCAAAAAGAGTTTGGGCTCAGAAGGTTTCTGAAAGCATCTTTCAGTTGTGTTCTTACATTTCTTCTCCCATAGTTTGGTCCTGGAATCCCTATATCTTCTTTCTCATAGTACCTTAATCCTTGACTTTGCTTCCAATCAAAAAACAGTTGGCTTTACATCTTCTATTTACTCACTTAGAATAAAGAATAAGAATAGTAGACATATTAAGAAAAGTCGACTGTAGAACTTCTCTTGAAAATCAGTATTCCTTGGTACAGTTGCCTTGGCCAAATGTTAAAAATGAATTTGAGGTTTATTATTTCCCATAATATAGATTTTGTCTGTCAACCCAAAGTCTTGGAAAGCAACCAGACATACCACTCATAAAGCCCAATTTCATGTAGATCGTGATTGGTAGCTTGTTTCCTCACACATGGACTCTTGAGAGTTTGTATTGTTATCCTGAATGGATTAAATGAATATAATGTCCTATTGATTATCTTAGGATTCTTTTTCTTTTTTTTTTTTCTGTGACAGGGTCTCACTGTCATCCAGGCTGGTGCTATCATAGCTCACTGCAGCCTTGACCTCCCAGGCTCAGGTGATCCTCTGCCTCACCCTCCTGGGTATCTGGGTGCACAGGTGTGCACCACTATACCCAGCTGATTTTTGTATTTTTTCTTTGTAGAGAAAGGGTTTCACTATGTTGCCCAGGCTGGTCTTGAACTTCTGGGCTCAAGTGATTTGCCCACCTTGGCTTCCCAAAGTGCTAGGATTACAGACGTTAGCCACCACACCCAGCCTTACTTAGGATTCTTAAACAGGCATTCCTGCTTTTGCTTTTTGGAAAGAATTTAGAGTATAATTAGATATTTATAGGCTTCTACTGACCTTCTAAGTTTCTTCCCAGGGTTGTGTATATGGTTTATAATGAAACATTACAGTAACTTCTGGAGAAATGGGACAGAACACGGTAAAACTCTCATGGAGAATTCCAGTTGTATCACCACTACATTTGATAAAGGACTAGCACTGGTTCTGAGGCTTGGAAGCTCTAGGTTCTTACTAGGGTTGACCACAGTTTTGCCTCCCAGTCCTCACTTGTCAGCATTCTGCATCCACAAATCCTCATGTTATGAGAGGATTTGACTTATAGACCTATCCCTCCCTATTCCTGAGCTAAAGCCTAGCATCATAGGAAGGAATTTTAAAGGCCATCTTCTCCAGCAGCCTGACTATTCTAATAATTGCTTGAATGCGTAAAACTCAAATTGTCAAAGTTTTGAGAGCAGCATTCTTTTTTGCTTTTGACCTGCTTATAATTTTGGAGCTGGGAAGAAAAGCAAATATATTTTCTTACAGTCCAATATCCACAAAGATTTCAATGGTTTGGACTAAAGCACACTGTTTATGGCAAAGAAGGCGATGGTCTCACCGTAGGACACATGAAAGCTTGTTTAGTCTACAGCAAAGGGAGGCAGGGGAAAGTGGAGCTGGTGTAGAGGTGGGCCACTTGAAACATGGCATACATTCAATAATGGGGGGAACTGAAGGGAGTTTAACCTAAACATGAAAAGAGTTGGACAAGAGACATGAGTGTTCTCTTCTAAAGTTAAAAAAAAAAAAAACTGTTCTAAAGAGGAAGAATTAAATGTTGCTGTGTAGCTCTCAGAGGAAGTATAAGATTTGCGGGGTAGAAATTACAGGTAATAGAGTTTAGGCCAGTTTCTAACAATTAGTAGAATTACCTGAAAAAAGACATTTTCCAGAAAGTGTTTTAAGCAGCAGATAGATGCCTATCTGTCAAGAGTGTTGCAGAGGGAAATTTTGTATGTAACAAATGTGTATTACAGTAGATGATCTACAGAAATACTCAAATCCTTTTCCAGCACTACAATTCTTTGATTTGATGACAACCTTTCTTACTTAACAAGTACTTTTTTCGGCAAATGTTTATATTGAGATATGTTCTACACCTAAAATAGACAAAGTTTTTTTGTGACCTGATTGTTTCCTTTTTGTTTTTGACACAACTCTGAGACACTCAGTATTGAAGTGTCTGGTTTAGTGCATTGTGGATACAACGATTCAGAGTCAAGGAGAGCAATTATTGCCTCTGAATTTAGATAACATTTAGAGAATGAAACATAAATAGCTGTAATATAAATTAACACTGTAAATATAGCCACAAGAAGAAAGAGCATGGTCTAGTAATATCTCATAATTCTATACTGCTTTTTGGTTTTTAAAGAACTTTGATATATTACTGCATTATCACAACAACCCTATTCATTGTTAGCCTCACTCTATAGATTAAGGAATTGAGGATCAACAAGGCAGTCACTTAGATGAAGGCAGAACCTTAATTTAAGCCTTGTTTTGTCTTTTTGAAAGTCCATGTTTTCTACGGTATACCATGATGCCTCTCTGGAGAATTTATTCTTTTGTTGTTGTATTATTAATTTTGAGTTTTAAATTTTTCTCAGCTTGGCTGAGCAAGGTGGCTCACGCCTGTAATCCCAGCACTTTGGGAGGACTAGGTGGGCAGATCACTTGAGGTCATGAGTTCGAGACCAGCCTGGCCAACATGGCAAACCCCACAGAAGCTATTTGGGAGGCTGAGGCACAAGAATCGCTTGAACCCAGGAGGCAGAGGTTGCTCAAAAAAAAAAAAATTTCTCAGCTCACTGCAGCCTTAACCTCCCAGGCTCAAGTGATCCTCCCACCTCAGCCTCTCAGATAACTGGGACTACAGGTGCACACTATTATGCTTGGCTAATTTTTATGGGTTTTTTTTTTTTTTTTTTTTTTGAAATGAAGTCTTGCTCTTGTCACCCAGGCTGGAGTGCAATGGCACGATCTCAACTCACTGCAACCTCTGCCTCCCAGGTTCAAGCAGTTCTCCTGCCTCAGCCTCCCGAGCAGCTGGGATTACAGGCGCCTGCCACCACACCCAGCTAATTTTTGTATTTTTAGTAGAGACAGAGTTTCACCACATTGGCCAGACTGGTCTCGAACTCCTGACCTCAGGCGATCCATTCACCTCAGCTTCCCAGAGTGCTGGGATTACAGGTGTGAGCCACCACACCTGGCCAATTTTTGTTATTTTTTTAGAGACCAGATTTTGCCATGTTGCCCAGGCTGGTCTTGAACTCGCGCTCAAGTGATCTGACTGCCTTGGCCTCCCAAAGTGCTGGAATTAACAGACATGAGCCACCATGCCCAGCCCCTTTCTCAGTGTTTAAGTCACAGCCAGATTTATTTTTCACTTGAAAATTATCCTCTTCTAATGTGGTCATATCTCCTATATTCTTTTTTTTCCCTCAATTCACCAGATACAGGGGCCAGGGTTTAGCCCAGGATAATGAATTTTTTAACAATTAGAGTTACCAGAGGAAAAAAAGACATTTTCCAGAAAATACTTAGGCAGCCGGTGGATATATTCTTGTTTTCATATTTTTTTCATCTTAAGCACAGTCCTCTTAAACATCGTCCTCTGTGGTCAAGAGATGGCTACTCATAGGGGTCTGATTAGCAACTTCAGCGATGATCAAACATAGGAGGTTGTTACTCAAGTCTGATAAGCACAAGATTGTGTCCATATAGTTTTGTCCAATAAAGTAACACAAAATTTATCCCACAACGAAGTTGTTTTCAGATGAGCGATTCAGATAATCTCGTTAATAGGAAAAAAAAGTGAAAAAGTCTTGGATACTAGCATGGATAAACAAACATGTCCTGGCTTTGTTCAGAACACAAAAGGCTATCTTGTGACCAGCTTATTTCAGTTTCATTTTGAAATCTTTTCCTTAAACATCTATGAAAAATATCAGGTGAAAGTGTATTGTGGGTAGCTTATAGAACCAACTCGAGGGTTCCTGTTACAGAGTGTTATTATGAATTTAGAGTTTGTTTCAAAGGCCCCTTAAGTATTTGTGGATTGAGATAAGAATCTAACAGACTATTTCCTTTTCTGTGATTCTCTGTTAAAAAATGTGGTCCCATCTGTGGTCCCAGCTATTCAGGAGGCTGAGGCAGGAGGATCACTTGAGCTCAGGAATTCGAGGCTACAGTGAGCTATGATCGTGCCTCTTCATTCCAGCCTGGGCAACAGAGCAAGACCGCATCTCTAGAAACAACAACAACAAAAGGACTATCACTTAAATAGGATCTTAAAAGATGAGATGTTACCTAGTGTGTGTGTGTGTGTGTGTGTGTGTGTGTGTGTCTATATGTATATATGTGTGTGTGTATGTATATATATACATATCTGTGTGTGTATGTGAGAGAGAGAGAGAGCAAATTGTAGGATAGTCATAATTATGCCATGTGTGGCACTGCTACCTAGGTGACTACTCTTAAAAGTATGGTTTTCACCAGGTCACTGCTAAAGATTAAGAAAAAGGGACTAAATCTGAGATTCAGCATTTTCATGAAATAGGAAGTGAGAAATGTAACTGTAAGCCTTAATTGCTTTTGAGCCATCTTCTTCCTAAGGAGCAAAGACAAAGGAACCAGAAAAGCTGCGTTCTGGTCATAGTGCTGCCACTTACTGGCTGTTCATTCAGACATTTGTTAACAGAATCTGTACATGGCATATCATCTGCTAAACCAAAGAGAAAGAAAATGATAAAGCAGGCCAGGCACGGTGGCTCACGCCTGTAATCCCAACATTTTGGGAGGCCAAGGCGGGCGGATCACATGAGGTCAGGAGTTTGAGACCAGCCTGACCAGTATGATGAAACCCCGTCACCACTAAAAATACAAAAATGAGCCAGGCGTGGTAGCATGTGCCTGTAATCCCAGCTACTCAGGAGGCTGAGACAGGAGAATCGCTTAAACCCAGGAGGCAGAGGTTGCAGTGAGCTGAGATCATGCCATTGCACTCCAGCCTGCGCAACAAGAGCAAAACTCCCTCTCAAAAAAAGAAAATGATAAACCAGTTTCCATGACCAAATAACTTGTCTTATATAAGGGAGAGAGAAAGAGACCATAACAATCAGAATGCAGTGTGTAACGTGCCTAGTAGTATCAAGTACTGTGGAAACTCAGAGAAAGGATGACTACTGCTAGGGGTGTTGTGGAAGACTTCAAGAATTATCACTTGAGGTCGGGCGCGGTGGCTCATGCCCGTAATCCCAGAACTCTGGGAGGCTGAGGCGGGTGGATCACTTGAAGTCAGGAGTTGGAGACCAGCCTGGCCCATGGTTTCAACATAGTGAAACCCTGTCTCTACTAAAAATACAAAAATGAGCTGGGCGTGGTGGTGCACGCTTGTAATCCCAGCTACTCGAGAGGCTGAGGCAGGAGAATCACTTGAACCCGGGTGGAGGTTGCAGTGAGCCGAGATCATGTGACCGCACTCCAGCATGTACGACAGAGGGAGACTCCATCTCAACAACAACAACAACAACAAAAGGACTATCACTTGAATAGGATCTTAAAAGATGAGATGTTACCTAGTTTAATCTTTATGATAGTAGGGAGTAACAGAGAGGAAGGAAAGTGTTTCAAGAGTGAGTTGGAGTCAGGAATGAGGAAGGATGAGGACCAAACAAATTCTTGGAATTTGTTGAAATTTTATTCATAATGATATTTAAGAATCAGCTGAGAGTCCCATGATACCTTATAGGTCATTGTGATCTTTTTAAGAATAATAGATAGTGGCAGATACAGTGGCTCATACCTGTAATCCCAACACTTTGGGAGGCTAAGGTGTATGGATCCCTTGAGCTCAGGAGTTTGAGACCAGCCTGGGAACATGGTGAAACCCTGTCTCTACCAAAAATACAAAAATTAGCCAGGCATGATAGCGTGTGCCTGTAAGTCCTAGCTACTCGGGAGGCTGAGGTAGGAGTATCACTTGAGCCCAGGAGGCAGAGGTTGCAGTGAGCCAAGATTGTGCCACTGGCTACTGCACTGCACCCTGGGCCACAGAGCAAGACCCTGTCTAGAAAAAAAAAAGAATAGTTAAAGAAACAAAGTATAATCTTTCAAGATTAGAAAATGAATACATGAGGAATATAAAGTCAGAAATAATAGATTACTCTTTCAAGAAATCTGGTGACCTAAGAAAGCAGATATTAGGGGAGCAGCTTGAGTGGGTTGATAGAATTCATTAAATAATGGAAATCACTTATTTAAGCTGACTTTGTACAAGTCACTTAATACCTGTAAAACAAGGATAAAGTGGTTGGGCACGGTGGCTCACGCCGTAATCCCAGCACTTTAGGAGGCCGAGGCAGGCGGATCACGAGGTCAGGAGATTGAGACCATCCTGGCTACCTCGGTGAAACCCTGTCTCTACTAAAAACACAAAAAATTAGCCGGGTGTGGTGGCGGGCGCCTGTAGTCCCAGCTACTCAGGAGGCTGAGGCAAGAGAAGGGCGTGAACCTGGGAGGCAGAGCTTGTAGTGAGCCGAGATCTCACCACTGCACTCCAGCCTGGGCAACAGAGTGAGACTCCGTCTCAAAAAAAAAAAAAAAAACAAGGATAATGCATGCTATTTGATGGAGATGTTATGAAATTTGAATGAAATAATACATGCCAACTCAATTTAAAAACCATAGCTCTTCGGCCGGGCGCGGTGGCTCACACCTGTAATCCCAGCACTTTGGGAGGCCGAGGCGGGCAGATCACGAGGTCAGGAGATCGAGACCATCCTGGCTAACACGGTGAAACCCCATCTCTACTAAAAATACAAAAAATTAGCCGGGCGAGGTGGCGGGCACCTGTAGTCCCAGCTACTCGGGAGGATGAGGCAGGAGAATGGCATGAACCCCAGGGGGCGGAGCCTGCAGTGAGCCGAGATCGTGCCACTGCACTCCAGCCTGGGCGACAGCAAGACTCTGTCTCAAAAAAAAAAAAAAAAAAAAAAACAAAAACATAGCTCTTCAAATGCACTATGCTTGCTATTACATTATTACAATCATTATTTACCTTTGCCTTAAAGTTTGGCATTGCTTTCTATTTTGCAAATTTATAGATTACATGTTTCAGGATATCAGAAAAGTCAGAGCCTTAGTGATTGTTTTTTACTTCAGCTTAGATACCTGTGAGCCTTTTTCCACAATTCTGGGAATTAATTGTGGCTCTTGGAGTGACAACAGAAGAAACCCCAGATGACACTGAAAAACCAGAATCATCTTTGACTTTGCCTTTTTTTTTTTTTTTTTTTTTTGAGACGGAGTGTCGCTCTGTCGCCCAGGCTGGAGTGCAGTGGCGTGATCTCAGCTCCCTGCAACCTCCGCCTCCCGGATTCCAGCAATCTCCTGCCTCAGCCTCCCGAGTAGCTGGGATTACAGGCATGCACTACCACGCCCAGCTGATTTTTGTATTTTTAGTAGAGACACGGTTTCAGTTGGCCAGATGGGTCTCAAACTCCTCCTGATCTCAGATGATCCGCCCTTCTCGGCCTTCCAAAGTGCTGGGATAATAGGCATGAGCCACCATGCCCCGCCACCTTTTATATTTTTAAGGGTTATAATTTGAAGGAGTTGAGTTTCTTCCCAATACTATAGCATTTTTTAAAAACTGGGTGAAATTCAGGAATCTCTCAATGTAGATTTTGACAGGATTCAAGGCAATATCCCTGTGCCTCCAAATAACCTGAAAGAAAGAGTGGCCCTTTTGGGAACATGCCCTTGGGAAAAGGCCTTATATTATCTCTTCTTCAATCAAGAGGTGCTGGGAAGCAAATAAAAGTGCAAAGGGAGCATCTAAGAATCTCTTTGGGTATGTCTCTTCTAGCTTGTTTCTGACCAGTTCCAGGCACATAACTGTACATGTCAGTAGGATAATGGGCTGACTAGAAAAAAGAAAGGTTTGTTTTATTGTTTGACTTTGCTAGGGAGAAGACTGTGTTACGTTTCAAATACTGATCTTTTTCTCATTACTAAATTACTTGCCTCCACTGTTTCCCAGGCCAGTTTGAATTTTGATTGTCTACTTTCCAAGCATAGTAACTTTGCCAGCACAAGAGTATTATTTCACAGGGATATCACCACTGATTACAATGCTGCATATTATGTTTCAAGGATACTGAAACCTGGGTTCTCAGAGATCCATTTATATTTTCTCATCTTATCCCCCATAAATGGGAAAATCACTGGGAAATTATTGGGTGGAGAAATGCATTTAAATGACCGTGAATTAGAATTGGTCCTTAAGAAGGTACTAAAGGCAGAATGCTCTGTATAACCAACACTAAGGCAGAAGCATAAGAGGGCTCTGACATAAGTGGTATTTAAGAATTAATGAAGAAAGTGGGAGTAAGAGAAGGAAATGAGTTCAGAAAGGAAATAAGGAGCAGAGAGTTTGAGAGGGGAGAGATCATAAAGGCAGTGTGTGAAAAGATAGAGAACAGGAAGAAAAAAGCCACAACCAAAAACTATGAAAACAGAGTAAAGAAAGATAGCCCTGTAATGAAAATGCTCAGGATACCACCAAATAGAAACTCCCTTTGTTTACTGCTAGTCATTGCAGCTGCTTCCACCCCAAAGTAATGAGAAGGGAGAGGTTTTTCTTTATGCCTGTGACCTTGGTTTTGAAGCTTTGCCTCATGGTGCTCTGGTCTGCCATAGTAGACATTAGCATATATCATTATATGCTTAGCCAGCCATTTTGCCTGAAAAATATACTTACCTTGAAATTACTCAGAGCCACATGCCCATATATAATTTATGAGTACTCTGTCAAGTCATGAATTCAAACTTAATGCAGAATGGGCTTTTAAATTCTAATACATTGTTACTTGCAATTCAGCCGACTGCCTTAGCTGTTCTCCTTAGGGAGAGTGGAGGTTTTTTGGTTGGTTGGTGGGTTGGTTTTTGCTTTTTTTTTCTTTCTGAGTTCCAGGTTTAAGTTGCCCCCCTCCCACATTTTTGTTTTGTTTTGTTTTTGTTTTTTTATAGATAGGATCTTGCTTTGCTACCCAGGCTGAAGTGCAGTGGTAAGATCATGGCTCATTGTAGCCTTGAAATCCTGGGCTCAGGCAGTCTTCCTGCCTCAGCTTTCTGAGTAGCTGGGACTACAGGCACGCACCACTGTATGGCTAATTTGTCTTTTCTTTTTTTTTTTTTTCCTTCGGTAGAGATGGAATCTCACTGTGTTGCCCAGGCTGGTCTTGGATTCCTGGGCTCAAGCAGTCTTCCTGCTTTGGCCTCCCAAAGTGTTGGTATTATAGGCATGTGCCACTGCACCCAGCCTAAATTGCCCTTTCTACAGTCTACTGGACCCTAAAAGCATCTCTTGTGGTTTCTCAGCCTGAAGAGAATTCTAATGAACTCACCCTCTATTGCTTAGTGTGATTCAACACATATTTGAGTGTCAGTTACATGCTGAGCACTGAGAAGAGAAAGATAAATAATATAGTGTCAGTAGAATTTGACTTGCAAACTAATATATTCATGGTACTCTCTGATAAGTACTATGACACAGGTATAAACAAGTGGCCAGGATAGGAGGTGATGCTGTAACAAACAACACTCTGGAGAATGGAATGTATGGCAGAGACTGGACTCAGTGTCTTCCTCCAGTAAGCCTTGATTTGCCATCTTGACTTCTTCACCTGAGGCATATAGCAATTTGTTATACATGCTGGCCTCCTGGTTGCCTTTGATTTCCTGTTCTTTATCAAACTATCCTTTTTATTGACAGCCTTTCTTATCTTACCATTCTTTGTTGTCCTTTTAACCTATTAATAGCTCATTAGAAAAAAATTAATATTCCCCAGACCTATTTACAAAGCCTAAACTTTCTGTGTTCCTCAGAAATGTGTATGAGGATGGAAGGAGTTTTTGTTGTTTTTGGAGACAGGGTCTCACTCTGTTGCCCAGACTGTAGTGCAGTGGCACAATCTTGCCCTCAGCCTCCCAAGTAGCTGGGATTAAAGGCACACACCACCACATGTAGCTAATTTTTTGTTGTTGTTGAGACACAGTCTCACTATATTGCCCAGGCTGGTATCAAACTCCTGGGTTCAAGTGATCCTTCTACCTTGGCCTCCCAAAGTGCTGGGATTACAAGCTTGAGCCACTACATCTGGCAAGATTTTTTATTGAACACTCACACAGGACTAGACTAAGACCTTGTCAAGAGCAAAAGTCTTATCTTGTTCTTCCTGTTTCCTAGAACAATGCTTCTTAAACTATGGCTGGCAAAGAATCGGGTTTTTACTTCTAATCCTTCATAGACATATTTTTGTAAAATACAGTGAGATTAATTATTAGAAAAATAATATAAAGCCAGGCCTGGTGGCTCAAGCTTGTAATCCCAGCACTTTGGGAGGCTGAAGTGGGAGGATCACTTGAGCCCAGGAATTCAAGACCAGCCTGAGCAACATAGACTCTGTCTCAACAACAACAACAAAAATTAAAAATTATCCAGGCATGGTGGCACATGCCTGTAGTCCCAGCTACTCAGGAGGCTGAAGCAGGAAGATCACTTGAACCCAGAAGTTTGGGGTTACAATGAGCTGTAATCATACCACTACACCCCAGCCTGGGCAACAGAGTGAGACCCTGTCTCTAAAAAAAAAAAAAAAAGTCTTTAAAGAAAAATGACATAAAAGTTTTTAAAAATTATTATTGAAATCAACAAATTATTCTGCTGTATTGTTTTTAAAAATTTTAAAAGAAAACATGTCACAGGGTGGTAGCAAATGGATTCACAGACCAGGACCAGTCTGTGGGCCACATACTGAGTGGTACAGCTGTGGAATCCCCAATACTTGCACCTGATACACAATACCTCAATACATGTTTGTGCAGTAAATACGTGAATGAGACGATTGGAATGATTATAGTAGTAGGCAAGGAAAAAAGGAGAATAGAGGCTCTCTTTGGAGAATTGGAGGGAAATGATTAAGTGAGAAACTCAAGATTACTGCAATAATGCTACCCTCCATGTAAAACAAACTTTTTGTCATCATTCACTCTGAATACTGTTCCTTTGGCTCTCTAGCAAGACAGATAAATACTAATAAATCCTCTGTCTGAATTTCTGCAAAATATAGTTTTGATCTTGCTGAATATGTAGAACTTGCTCTAAATGACTGCACAAAGATGTCAACCTATTTATTTAAAGTTGCTCTCATGAGCAGATCTATAGTCAGCTAGGATTGATTTCAAATATTAAAAACTGCTCTTAGAACCAGTGCATTTTTCCATGTTGCAATATGGAGCATACCACCAAATGCTTTCTCTGCCTGCGATTTTCTTTTTTTTAGTAGAGATGGGGTCTCACTATGTTGCCCAGTCTGGTCTTGAACTCCTGGGCTCAGGTGATCCTCCCAGCTTGGCCTCCCAAAGTGCTGGGATTACAGTGTGAGCCACTGCACCTAAGATCTCTGAGATTTTCTTGTTTCCTCTGTGTCCTCTCAAAAGATTAGCTGAATAGGGTAAGAAATATTTTTATGAAAAACTTTGAAACAAAGAAGCCATCTATCTCCATTAAGATAATTTTGGGTTGCTTACAACACTACAAGTCTTCAGTTCTTAAAACCAAATTGTTAGGCCAGGCACGGTGGCTCACACCTGTAATGCCAGCACTTTGAGAGGCCAAGGCAGGTGGATCACGTGAGGTCAGGAGTTCGAGACCAGCCTGGCCAACAGGGTGAAACCTTGTCCTTACTAAAAATACAAAAATTACCTGGGCATAGTGGTGCCCACCTGTAATCCCAGCTACTCGGGAGGCTGAGGCAGGAGAATCACTTGAGGTCAGGATTTCGAGACCAGCCTGGCCAACAGGGTGAAACCTTGTCCTTACTAAAAATACAAAAATTAGCTGGGCATAGTGGTGCCCACCTGTAATCCCAGCTACTCGGGAGGCTGAGGCAGGAGAATCACTTGAACCCAGGAGGCAGAGGTTGCAGTGAGCTGAGATCGCACTACCGCACTCCAGCCTGGTCGACAGAGCAAGACTGTGTCTTAAAAAAAAAAAAAAAAAAAAAAAAAAAAAAGTGTTAGTCCTTGAATCTGCTTCAGATTTTTAAAAAAATGGTTTCATTCAAGGGATAGAAAAGAGGAGGCCTACTTTTTAATAGCCACACACATAGCTATACTCAATGGAGATCATTATTTTGAAATACTTAAGCTCACAATATTTAAGTGCAACTTACAACAGGGAAGTTTTGTTATCTTAAATGGAATTTTGTTTTCAATGTGGATCAGTACAAATTCAGTAACTCAATACATCATCTTCCTTCTCTACTAAGCATATCCCCAAGAGAACATTGTTAGGAAGGGCAAAAGGGCCATTTCCATGGTATATTTGAGGGATTCTGCTTGCCTTTCTCACCCTCTCATCAGTTCCCTCAGCTCTTCTAGCCCTGGAGGAATGTCGTTACAAAGATACCCAGGACCCTGCAGTTCCCTGGAGCCTTTCTGTTCCCAAGGGTATGTAGTGTGAACAGACCTCTGTCTGAATGTTAGCTCTGTTATTTACCAGCTGTAAGTTCCTGAGAAAGATATTTGACTGGTGGGAGCACCACTATTTTATGTGGGTATGAGTATTAAATAAGATTGAAAAATAAAAAAGAGGGGCTGTTAGCACAGCACGTGACATATATGTTGAAAGTAGGTACTCAAATATTAGCTCTTTTACCCTGCCTCTTCTTTCTTTGAGGACTACCTTTAAACTATGAATATAGCTAGATGCCAGATAAGGCTAGAAATATTGTTCACCTTTTCCCTGGCCTCATGCTGTCTGCAATTAAGTTAAACAAGACTGTTAGAAAGCTAGCCCTGAGAAATGCAAAATAGTTAAGACTTTGTCTGTCTGCATTGATAATGAACCATAGGTTAAGAATTATTGATTTATAGGCCGGGCCTGATGGCTCACGCCTGTAATCCCAGCACTTTGGGAGGCCGAGGCGGGCAGATCACGAGGTCAGGAGATGGAGACCATCCTGGCTAACATGGTGAAACCCCGTCTCTACTAAAAATACAAAAAAATTAGCTAGGTGTGGTGGTGGGCGCCTGTAGTCCCAGCTACTCGGGAGGCTGAGGCAGGAGAATGGCATGAACCTGGGAGGCGGAGCTTGCAGTGAGCCGAGATCGCGCCACTGCAGTCCAACCTGGGCGACAGAGCGAGACTCCATCTCAAAAAAAAAAAAAAAAAGAAGAAGAATTATTGATTTATAGCCATTGTTGGGCTAATACAATCAGTGGGATTTCCGTTTAGCCTTTGGAGATTTTATAGAAATGGTCTCAGAAGAGAGACCACAACCTTAGTCTTAGACTCATTTCTGTTGTCTCCATTCTAATGTATTCATGGACCAAGTTATCAGGCAACACTCTAGCACTTGAATATGGAAGAGATCATCCACTCAACTGGTATTAGATCTGTTACCTGGACATTGTTACGGCTTTATCACCTTTATATAGATTGATGTGGTTCAGTAATTTCTGGAAAGCTTGCCTGAGCTAGAAAATAGTGTCACTAGCCTTGCAGCATGTCCTTTTTGTAAATATGCCTTTTACCCACTAAGGTTATATAAAAAAGATTAAAAATCAAGGGCCCCAAAAGTATATGGGTTTTGACCTGTGGAATACACTAGCAGCATAATCTGATCTGGCATCTTGTATACTGTAGCATTTGGAAATGCCTTTCTAATCTCTTGTGCTAGAGGAACTACTTGTCTTGTACCATGAGTTTAGGGATCATGACTTATTCATCGTATATCCCTCAGTCTCTCCCTGGTACAAACTGGGTATGCAGGATAGTTGGGGGTGTCATATAAAGTTAAAAATCATAGATGTTAGAATCAGGCAGTCAAAAACCAACTTGACCACTTACTGGCTTTGTGACCTTTCAGCAATGAAATGAAGCAAAAACTTACCATCCTCAAACCTGTACAGATTCCTCATCCATGTAAGAGCTATAATAATAATGCCTATTTCATAGGGTTATGTGGATTAATTTATACATGAATAATATTTAAATTATTAGCATACTATCTAGTACTCAGTACATCTTAGCTATCATCATTATACAGTAAATAGATACTGAATGTGAAGACTGTATACATTTCTGCCAAAGTTTCATATACCTAAGCGATGTGTAACACAGATCATGTGACAACAGAATTATTTCCGTATCTTGGTAAAGTCTTCCCCTTACTCTCTTCTATTGATTTAAACAGAAATTTACTTGGATGTGACCCATTTGATAAGGACCAGCTGATAAAGTATACCAGCTGATTCAAATAATTGCTCCAGCTAATTTACATAAAGGTTTTCCTATTTTATTGTTTTTAGAAATTATTTTGGAGGTATAAAAGTCTGGTAGTGACTTATGAATATCTTTACATTAAATGTTTACCTTATTGTTCTAAAAAATACTAAACGTTTCTCATTTCTATGGGAAGGCCTTCAGGAGAAAAACACTTTTTTCCCTGTTTTGAGGGCATTATCTCTAGCCTGCCTGGAAGTTTAGAAATTCTCAGAAGGATATTGCCAAGAAGCCGCAAAGGGATGCCATGTTTGAGCTTCTTGCCATTCTTACTGCTTACAAAGAGAAGCATTTGGGCAGTAGTTCACTGTTTGTTGTTAGTTCCTAAAGCACTGCCATGGGAGACTTATACTCCTGGGGTCTCTTCATGTCCCCAGGAGGGAGTTGATGGAAGATGGTTATTAATCTACACCAACTTCAGTTTATTAGCTTTTCTGCTTCCCAAACATGTTTTTGGCAGAGAAATAGATTCCACAGATCCCTTTATAGTGCTTCTCTATCCCTTTCCAACACTGTAGCCAAGGGTTTATTTTTTCATAACAATGTTATAGACATTTGATCTTTTTCTCTCACTGCCTACTCCTCTTCTCCCCCATGCTTGCTTGCTTTCCTTTGTACACACAAATAATAAGCTCCAATGGCTGTTTTCCCCCTGAAAAATGTGTTATTCCAAACCTTTCCAATCTCTAAAATCTTATTTTCTAGAAATATCTTTTTCCCTTTTTTTCTCCTTAAAATTGCTTTATTTATTTATTTTGAGACAGGGTCTCACTCTGTCACCAGGCTGGAGTGCAATGGCATGAACACAGTTCACTGCAACCTTGACATCTGGGCTAAAGCAATCCTCCCACCTCGGTTTCCCAAGTAGCTGGGACTACAGGCATGCACCATCACGCCCGGCTAATTTTTTTTTTTTTAATAGAGATGAGGTCTCCCTATGTTACCCAGGCTGGTGTCAAACTCCTGGCCTCAAGCAGTCTTCCTGCCTCAGCCTCCCAAAGTGCTGGGACTACAAGCGTGAGCCACAATGCCTGTCCTAGAAACGTCTTTTAATTCCCAACCTCAACCCTTTGTTCATCCACTGGAGACCACCCCTCCCTGTCTGGTGGTATAGAGTATGGGCTTTAGTGGCTATAATTTTTTTCTTTTCACTCTTTATGAGAGTTTTCTTTCCTGGTACCCTAAAGCTACTCAAAGTACGGTCCCTGGGGCAGTAGCATTGGCATCATCTGGGAGCTAGTTAGAAATGCAAAATCTCAGATCCCACCCCAACCTACTGAACCAGAATCTGTATTTTAACAAGATCTCCAGATGACTGGTATGCATATGAAAATTTAAGAAATCCCTGTTGTAAATCACCTTTTGCTCAAGGGTCAGGGATTAGGAGACACTTTGTCATGTCGTGGTTCTCCACCCTGGCTTCAGTGGAATCACTTGGGGAACTGTGAAAAATACTGATGCCTGGGTTCCACCTCCAGAGATTCTAATTGGTCTGAAAGGTCAGGTCCAGGAATCAGGAGTTTTAGAAGTTCCCCAAGTGATTCTAATAGGCAGCCAAGGCTGAGAAGCACTGTTGTACATGATTCTTATAATTTGCCCTAGCTTCTTAGAATACAAGGTATATATAAGTTGATGTGGCCAGATGCAGTGGCTTATGCCTGTAATCCCAGCACTTTGGGAGGCCAAGGTAGGGGCATCACTTGAGCCCAGGAGTTTGAGACCAGCCTGGGCAACATAGTGAGACCTTGTCTCTAAAAAAAAAAAAAATTAGCTGGGGATGCCTGTAATCCTAGCTACTCAGGAGGCCAAGCCAGGAGAATCCCTTGAGCCCAACAGTTTGAAGCTGCAGTAAGCCATGTGCACCACTGCACTATCTATCTACCTATCTGTCTGTCTATCTAAGATGCCATTTTAGACAGACAGACAGACAGGTAGGTAGGTAGATACATAGGCAAGGCTAATGACTAAAAAAAACTTTTACAATGACATTTATTGGGGAGAAGTATATGTGCATTAAAAATTAGAAATATATACATCAAAATATTAAACCCAGTAATCTCTGGGTTATAAGATTACAGTTATTTCTTTTTTGTCCTTTGTTTGCTTTTTTTTTTTTTTAAGGGGCCATGCTTATCTTCTCTGTATCATTCCAATTTTAGTGTATGTGCTGCCAAAGCAAGCACTGTCCTCTATTTTCCAAACTTACTGTAACGGCCATTCCTTTAGTAAAGGAAGTATATGTGTAAATGTAATTTTAAATAACTGATCGCATTATACATGTTTTATAAACTGCTTTTTAATTAAAAAATATTCTTCCTGTTCACATATCAATACATTATGAACATTTTCTCATACCATTAAACATTATTAGATAGGCTTTTGTATTGTTTAAAGTGAATCCTGACCCAGGATAACTGAATTTTTACCTTAATTTTATTTACATACTGATATGGGGTTTTTAAGAAATTGACTGTTTAGCTGGGTGCAGTGGCTCACGCCTGTAACCCCAGTACTTTGGGAGGCTGAGGCGGGCAGATCACCTGAGGTCAGGAGTTTGAGACTAGCCTGGCCAACATGGTGAAACCCTGTCTCTACTAAAAATACAAAAATTAGCTGGGCATGGTGGCACGCTCCTATAATCCCACCCACTGGGGAGGCTGAGGCAGGAGAATTGCTTGAACCTGGGAGGCGGAGGTTGCAGTGAGCCGAGATCATGCCATTGCACTCCAGCCTGGGCAACAAGAGCAAAACTCCATCTAAAGAAAAAATAAATAAATTGTTTAATTCTTGAAATTTTTAGTGTTTGGAAATTGTCCTGGTCCACATGAGGGGACATGTTTAAAAGGAGATGTCTGTTGGGAGGCTGAGGCGGGCAAGTTGCTTGAGCCCAGGAGTTCGAAACCAGCCTGGGCAACATGGCAAAACCCTGTCTCTACTAAATATATAAAAAATTGGCCAGGTGTGGTGGTGCACACCTGTAGCCCCACGTACTCAGTAGGCTGAGATGGGAGGATCACCTGAGCCCAGGAAGTTGAGGCTGCAGTGAGCTGTGATCATACCACTGCACTCCAGCCTGGGCAACGGGAGTGAGACCCTGTCTCAAAAAAGGAAAAGATATCTGGAAGTAAGGTTAGATTAGCCCTTCTCTAAGGCTTTTACAACAATAATCAATTGAATACTATCTTTTTTTTTTTTTTTTTTTCTTTTGGAGCACTTAAACCTAACACATAGAGCTTGACTTCACTTTCTCAGAAGATGCTTCACCACAGGGAATTCTTAATGATGTTTGGATTGCAACCTGTGGCTGGAGTTATATTTCTAAAGTTTCTCTTTGAACCTTTGGTTTAGGCCCAGGTGTGGTGGCTCATGCCTATAATCTCAACACTCTGGGAGGCCAAGGTAGGTGGATCACTTGAGGCCAGGAGATAGAGATCAGCCTAGAACAACAGAGAGAGACCCTGTCTCTCAAAAAAAAAAAAAACCAGGTTTAGTAATTTGCACCCATAGTCCTAGCTACTCAAGAAGCTGAGGTGCGAAGAATCGCTGGCATCTAGGAGTTCAAGGCTGCAATGAGCTTCAGTTGTGCCATTGCACTCCAGCCTAGGTGACAGAGTGAGACCCTGTCTTTAATAAATAAATAAACCAGTCAGGAGATCGAGACCATCCTGGCTAACACGGTGAAAGCCCGTCTCTACTAAAAATACAAAAAAAAATTAGCCGGGCGAGGTGGCGGGGGCCTGTAGTCCCAGCTACGCGGGAGGCTGAGGCAGGAGAATGGCGTGAACCCCGGGGGGCGGAGCCTGCAGTGAGCTGAGATCACGCCACTGCATTCCAGCCTGGGTGAAAGAGCGAGACTCTGTCTCAAAAAAAAAAAAAAAAAAAAAAATACAAAAAACTAGCCAGGCGTGGTTGGAATTGTGCTTCAAGACAACCTATATCTCTTACAGTTTGAGTTTCCTCTGCATTAGTATGTACATTATGATATGGAAAGCTGGAAAATCCTTAGAGCAACATCTTGAAAACTTCAATGGTATCTGATGGCCAAGCTATGTTGTAATCAAAGTCAAGTATGTCTTCTTTCCCAAACCTATGGGAATAAATACAACTCCAACAACTTCAACAAAAGAAACGATCTGCCCCCAAAACTGTTCTGTTCTTGCCCCAGTCTGCTTGCATTATAGGGGAAGATAATAATTTTGCTAATGGTCTCTTTACAATGAAAAGAAAAGAGACATGTTCTTTAATTAGGGAACTTTTATAAAGATGCACAGTAGCTTATTCTGCAGGAGAAAAGCTCTGTCATCACATTTTTAGCTCTTTTAACCATTTCTCTACCAGAATCTGTATATAAAAGTTTCAGAAGTGCAGTTTTTATTTTCAGAGAAATAGGCTTTATATATATAATTTTTTTTTTTTTGAGATGGAGTTTTGCTCTTGTTGCCCAGGCTGGAGTGCAACAACATGGTGGGAGGCAAAAGGCTCTTACATGACAGTGGCAAGAGAAAATGAGGAAGAAGCAAAAGGGGAAACCCCTGATAATCCCATCAAATCTCGTGAGACACACTATCACAAGAAAGACCAGCCCCCATGATTCAATTACCTCCCCCTAAATCCCTCCCACAACACTTGGGAATTCTGGGAGATACAATTCAAGTTGAGATTTTGGTGGGGACATAGCCAAACCCTATCATTCTGCCCCTGGCCTCTCCAAATCTCATGTCCTCACACTTCAAAACCAATCATGCCTTTCCAACAATCCCCCAAAGTCTTAACTCATTTCAACATTAATCCAAATGTCCACAGTCCAAAGTCTCATCTGAGGCCTGGCATGGTAGCTCACGCCTGTAATCCCAGCACTTTGAGAGGCCGAGGCAGCTGGATCACCTGAGGTCAGGAGTTCAAGACCAGCCTGCCCAATATGGCAAAACCCCATCTCTATTAAAAAATACAAAAAACTAGGCCGGGCGCAGTGGCTCACGCCCGTAATCCCAGCACTTTGGGAGGCCGAGGCGGGCGGATCACGAGGTCAGGAGATCGAGACCATCCTGGCTAACACGGTGAAACCCCGTCTCTACTAAAAATACAAAAAAAAATTAGCCGGGCGAGGTGGCGGGCGCCTGTAGTCCCAGCTACACGGGAGGCTGAGGCAGGAGAATGGCGTGAACCCCGGGGGGCGGAGCCTGCAGTGAGCTGAGATCACGCCACTGCATTCCAGCCTGGGTGAAAGAGCGAGACTCTGTCTCAAAAAAAAAAAAAAAAAAAAAAAAAATACAAAAAACTAGCCAGGCGTGGTGGCAGGTGCCTGTAATCCCAGTTGCTTGAGATGCTGAGGCAGAAGAATCACTTGAACCTGGGAGGCAGAGATTGCAGTGAGCTGAGATCACACCACTGCACTCCAGCCTGGGCAACAGAGTGAGACTCCATCTAAAAAAAAATAAAACAGAGTGAGACTCCATCTCAAAAAAAAAAAGTCTCATCTGAGACTTTGCCTTGCCTTGGCAAGTCCCATCCGCCTATGAGCCTGTAAAATCAAAAGCAAACTAGTTACTTCCTAGATACAGTGGGGGTACAGGTATTGAGTAAATACAGCCATTCCAAATGGGAGAAATTGGCCAAAACAAAGGGGTTACAGGGCCCATGCAAATCCGAAATCCAGCGGGGCAGTCACATTTTAAGGCTCTAAAATGAGCTCCTTTGACTCCAGGTCTCAAACAGGTCACAGTGATGCAAGAGGCAGGTTCCCATGGTCTGGGGCAGCTCCACCCCTATGGCTTTGCAGGGTACAGCCTCCCTCCTGCCTGCTTTCACCAGCTGGTGTTGAGTGTCTGCAGCTTTTCCAGGTGCATGGTGCAAGTTGTTGGTGGATCTACCATTCTGGGGTCTGGAGGAGAGTGGACCTCTTCTCGCAGCTCCACTAGGCAGTGCCCCAGTAGGGACTCTGTGTGGGGGCTCCGACCCCACATTTCCCTTACTCACTGCCCTAGCTGAGGCGCTTTATGAGGGCCCTGCCTCTGTAGCAAACTTTTGTCTGGGCATCCAGGCGTTTCCATACATCTAAACTCCAGGCGGAGGTTCCCAAACCTCAATTCTTGACTTCTGTGCACCCGCACGCTCAACAGCACATGGAAGCTGCCAAGGCTTGGGGCTTCCACCCTCTGAAGCCACAGCCCAAGCTGTACATTGGCCCCCTTTAGCCACAGCTGGAGCAGCTGGGACACGGCACCAAGTGGCTGCACACAGCATGGGGAACCTGGGCCCAGCCCATGAAACCACTTTTTCCTCCTGGGCCTCTGGGTCCTTGATGGGAGGGGCTTCAGGGAAGTTATCTGATGTGGCCTTGAGACACATTCCCCGTGGTCTTGGGGATTAACATTAGGCTCCTTGCTGCTTATGCAAATTTCTGCAGCTGGCTTGAATTTCTCCCCAGAAAATTGGTTTTTCTTTTCTATCACATAGGCTGCAAATTTTCCAAACTTTTATGCTCTGCTTTCCTTATAAAACTGAATGCCTTTAACAGCACCCAAGTTATCTCTTAAATGCTTTGCTGCTTAGAAATTTCTTCCACCAGATACCCTAAACCTCTCTCAAGTTCAAAGTTCCAGAAATCTCTAGGGCACGGGCAAAATGCCACCAGTATCTTTGCTAAAACATAACAAGAGTCACCTTTGCTCCAGTTCCCAACAAGTTCCTCATCTCCATCTGAATCTTATTGTCCATATTGCTATCAGCATTTTGGGCAAAGCCATTCAACAAGTCTCTAGGAAGTTCCAAACTTTCCCACATTTTCCTGTCTTCTTCTGAGCCCTTCAAACTGTTCCAACCTCTGCCTGTTACCCAGTTTCAAAGTTGCTTCCACATTTTCAGTTATCTTTTCAGCAACGCCCCAATCTACTGGTAGCAATTTACTGTATTAGTTTGTTTTCATGCTGCTGATAAAGACATACTCGAAACTGGGAACAAAAAAAAAAAGCTTTAATTGGACTTACAGTTCCACATGGTTGGGGAGGCCTCAGAATCATGGTGGGAGGTGAAAGCCTCTTCTTACATAGTGGCGGCAAGAGAAAATAAGGAAGAAGCAATAGTGCATTCAGAACCCATTGTGGACTCAGTGTTCCCAAGAACCTCTCAGGGGAGGTGCCACTGACACCAGGACCTGAGGCTGTGAAGAATAAGGTCAGGAGTATTCAGGCTGCTTGGCACAGGTGAGAAGAGGTATTAGTGTATTGGAGAAAGAGGTAAGAGGCTTTTGTGCCTAGGGCATAGTGATTGAGGGGCCTTGTAGACCATGGAAAGAACTCGATTTTTTTAAGTGCAGAGGAAAGCCGGGGATTGACATCTAACTTTCAGTTTTAAAAGACCCTTTCCTTCTATGAAGAGAATGGAGAAGGAGGCAAGAATAGAAGCAAGGAAAACCAGTCAGAATGCTAGATGGGAGACAATAAAGAATTAATTGTCATTGATAATAATAATAGCTAACACATGGCTTACTAATGCCAAGGACTGTTCTAGCACATTTTATGAACCAGCTCATTTAAATGTGCTCTCCAGTTAGCACACTCTTTCATTCTTAAAAGTATCATAGGTCGGGTGCAGTGGCTCACGCCTGTAATCCCAGCACTCTGGGAGGATGAGGCAGGCACATCACCTGAGGTCAGGAGTTCAAGACCAGCCTGGCCAACATGGTGAAACCCTGTCTCTACTAAAAATACAAAAATTAGCCGGATGTGATGGCACATGCCTGTAATCCCAGCTACTCAGGAGGCTAAGACAAGAGAATCGCTTGAACCCGGGAGGCGGAGGTTGCAGTGAGCTGATATTGTACCACTGCACTCTGGCCTGGGAAACGAGCGAAATTCCATCTCAAAAGAAAAAAAGTATCATCGTTTGGATGATAAATTACACGAAACTATGAACCAGCCAACTAACATTTTCAGAGGAGCTTAACACTTGAAATACTTAGTCTTCCTCCTGTGCTCATCAATTTCAAACTGTCTTATGAAACTCACTAACCCAGACAGCTGTACAATATTAAAGCAGGAAGAAAACTGTATGGGATCTCATCTCCAAATTTTCGGAGACTTCCTTTTTGTTGCCTTCTGTCCTGGCTCTGTCTCTTGGTTCTGAGTTGTATGTGGGCCTTTCTGTGTTTTTTCTCAGTCTTTTTTTCCCCTTCACTCCGTCCCTGTGTCTCTCCTGTGTGTGTCCCCCCATGTTTCTTTTCTCTTTCTGCTTTTTGTCTTCCCATTCCCTCTCACTCTCTATTCTCTTACCCTGATTTCTCTTTCTTCCTCCTTCAACTGGCCAGTGAGGTACGGGCATGTAGTGTGGATCTGTTTATTATGTAAAAAATGATGTTGACTATTTCCATTTAAAACTAATCAAGTCTCAGAACCAGTGTACTCATTCCAAAATACTCCTAGATGATTGTTACAAACTAGTTTTAACAGGGGTGTCCAATCTTTTCGCTTCCCTGGGCCACATTGGAAGAAGAATTATCTTGGAGCACACGTAAAATACACTAATGGGCCAGGCATCATGGCTCACGCCTGTAATCCCAGCACTTTGGGAGACCGAGGCAGGTGGATTGCTTGAGGTCAGGAGTTTGAGACCAGCCTGGACAACATAGTGAAACCCTGTCTCGACTAAAAATACAAAAAATTAGCCGGGCATGGGGGTAGGCACCTGTAATCCCAGCTACTCAGGATGCTGAGGCAGGAGAATTGCTTGAACCTGGGATGTGGAGGTTGCAGTGAGCCGAGATTGCACCACTGCACTCCAGCCTGGGCAACAGATTGAGACTCCATCTCAAAAATAAAATAAAGTAAAAATTAAAAAATAAAATACACTGACGATAGCTGATGAACTAAAAAATAAATAAAAAAGTTTTAAGAAAGTTTACAAATTTGTGTTGGGCCACATGCAGCCCAGAGGCCATGGGTTGGACAAGCTTTGTTCAAATCATTTTATTATCCAGTTTTCTACTTTCACATCTCTCAAGGAAATTTACCCAGTACCCCATTCATCTAACTGATCTCTTCTGATCCCCAATCCTGCCCTTCCCATTCTACCACCCACCTCCTTCACTGCCTTCTATACCTCAAGTCTGCCCCCAGCTACTGCACCAGACTGCATCTAAATCACACCAGGTCACAACTATTCTGTAAGACACAAGAGGATTTGTGTAACCTGTGTTGAGCCAAGTGTCACCCATTCTTCCATAATATTTATGGAATATTTACTTCCTTTTTTACCTTTCCTAACGCTTAATACTTTGCAAACTATTGGTTTCGTTCTGAAGCTTATTTTTAAGATATTCTTATTTCACATACGAAAGTGCTTCTTTATGTTTGCCTGGTTCCAAATTAGAGGGTACCAGGGCCCGATCTCTTCTAAGCAGGAGGCTTCCCATAGGAAAGGAATGTTCCTTTGTGCTCATCCTTCACATAAATCACCAGGGAGCTTTTAAATGAACAAAGACCTGGCTGACCCAGAGGGTAGAACTTATAAATAGTACTTCAGCCACTCCTTTAAAGCCTGTCCACCTAATCCTCCTCTCAAGATTGGAAGTGACTTGACCTTTGAGTCTTAAAACTCGGGCTCTTTTTCTCTAAAAAATCTGGTTAGCAATAAGCTGTTAAAACAAATATGTTTTTAGCCAGATGATGACCAATCATCAAAGCTTCCCTTTCATTTCTAGCATTTTTTGCCAAATGTTTCCTCTTTTTTTTTTTTTTTTGGCTCCTCAGAAGTCAACTTGAATTTTCTTCTTTTGAGGACCAGCTTTTCTCATTGTTATTATTTTAAGACATCTACCTTAATAACTTTTATTTCTCCTTACTAATAGACTGTTATGGATTTCCATTTTATAAAGTTGTTCCCAAATTGCAGCATTTCTACCATAAACTAAGGGCTTCCTTTTCACCCCTAAAATTACTGAACTTAGAGGGGCCTTCAATGGCCTCAATCCCAACATCCTTGGATGGAGCTCTCTTTGTATTTCTCTAATGCTATATTGAGGATAAAGTCTTACAAAACTTGTTAAGGATTAAAACGTGCAAGGATTATAAAATGAAGCACATGATATAGATACTGGTAGATAATTTTCCAGATTAGGGCACATGCAGGAAGTACATAGTTATTGAACTGGCCAAACATACAAATATATTTTATAGAATATATTTTTATGTGATTCCCAAAAAGATAAGCAATTAGGGCTGGGCACGGTGGCTCACGCCTGTAATCCCAGCATTTTGGGAGGCTGAGGCAGGCAGATCACCTGAGGTTGGGAGTTCGAGACCAGCCTGACCAACATGGAGAAACCCCATCGCTACTAAAAATACAAAATTAGCTGGGCATGGTGGCGCATGCCTGTAATCCCAACTACTCAGGAGGCTGAGGCAGGAGAATCACTTGAATCCGGGAGGCAGAGGTTGTGGTGAGCCGAGATCGTGCCATTGCACTCCAGTCTGGGCAACAAGAGCAAAACTCCGTCTCCAAAAAAAAAAAAAAAAAAAGCAATTAAGTCCTTAACCTGATTATTTACAGAGAAAAGACATTCATGTTGTGGAAATCAACCATGTATTTTTAGCTACTTCTCTCCCTTGAAATAAGAGGAGCTTAAATTTACTATTCACTAAATACCAGATAGAAGACTAATTTAAAACGTCTTTCTTTTTTATCATTTAATATATAGATTGAAGAGTAAGTCCTGGCCCCAGGCTTTGCTTTTCTGACCTCTGCCGGTCACAGTAGTGCTTTTTCTGGAAGTTCAGTCTGCTCCAGCTGCAGCTTTGTGCAGGGACCCTTCGGGACTTTTCTAGTTTTGCTAGAATGCCCCACCTGCCTGTGAGCCTGGAACTGTAGAAGTCATTTTAGTTTTGTTTAGTCTTATTGTTTAATTTAAGAAAGTCTGATGTCCATGTTGCCGTAGTGGGTACATAGGACATTATCTGCTGTAAAAGAATGAAAAGCTTGTTCAGAGCAGGTCGAATGAGGACTATGTCTTCAGAAAACCTTGGGCTTAGCTGCCTGGGACAGTTTAGATCTGAGCTCAGAGGGGATTGATAGAGCAGTAGTATCTGTTGTTTTCCTTCTGCAGTTGGGAAGCTTTCTCTTAGCATATAGAGACCCTGGGATGTGTGAGCATATTTATGGTAATTATAATTGTGAGACATGACCTAAGCAAGTATGTGAACGTGCTTTTGAATTTAGTTGTTTAAAAAAAAAAAAGTGGAGTTTGAAAATATGAACCAGAGGAAGGCAGGTCACACGGGTGGAGAGGAACGGCACTGCCTGGAGATGTATTGAGCATAGAAGGAGAGTTTGTTAGGAATTGCACACCCTGAGGGGAGAGTGACACAACCAATGTGACACAACCAAAGCGACAGTACATTCATGCAGGGATGCCCACAAGCAGGTTGAGTGCACAGAAAGATAGACTCCTCATCACATTGCAGGCACTCTGCTGAATAACACTTTGTTATATTTTGAGACTTTTCTTGTATAGCAGCAAAACCTAGACAGAATCTCTCCAGAGGGTAAAATGTAGTGTTATTACACACATGATGATTCCAGTCAGCTGTATTGTTTAGGGTTCTCCACTGCAAGCTATTCAAACAATGGGAAAGGGTATCTGAGGCTTTTGGAACTGCCTGGAAGTTGAAGGACAGGGTCTGTAGCAAAGGCCACACAGTAGGAAAGGGCAGGTTAGCATGCCCCTGCTGCCCCCACCCTGAAGAACTTCCAACTCCCTCGCAAGTCCTATAGCTTCAGGACCCCAGAACTGGGCAGCAGGTGTCCAAGGCTAGGCCTTCTTGTGCTCACCCCTAATTATACCAGGGCTGGGAGAAAAGGATCTGGCCTTTCTAGCTGCTGTAGTGCAGAGCGGTCACTGCCTTTCACAAGGTAGAGAGGCTATGGAGTGCTTTGGGAAGAGAGTCTGATTACAAGATAGCAAAAAAAGAAAACCAAAAAAAAAAAAAAGACATGTAAACTATATATTATACATATATTTATCTGCAGCTCAGTCTCTTTGCAAATATTAACGATCTTTTGCAGACTTAGCCTCTGTGCTTGCATAATATTAATTTTCTTTTCATTTAATGGTTTGTCAATTGTTTTTTAAAACAAAACAAAAAAAACAGCACTCTCTTCTTAAATTTAGTCTTTATTTTTATTAAGTTGTATGTGTTCATCATTTAAAGAATCACAGTCAGCCGGGCAAGGTGGCTCACAGCTGTAATCCCAGCACTTTGGGAGGCCAAGGCGGGCAGATCACCTGAGGTCAGGAGTTTGAGACCAGCCTGAACAACATGGAGAAACCCTGTCTCTAGTTAAAAATACAAAAATTAGCCGGGCGTGGTGGTGCATGCCTGTAATCCCAGCTACTCAGGAGGCTGAGGCAGGAGAATTGCTTGAACCCGGGAGATGGAGATTGTGGTGAGCCAAGATCACGCCATTGCACTCCAGCCTGGGCAACAAGAGCAAAATTCCATCTCAAAAAAAACAAAAAACACAGTCTATCTAGTTTCTAATGAAGAGCACTGCTCCCTGTCCCCCTATTTTCTACTCCCCAGAGAAAACTATTTTCAATCCTTTTTAGCTTATTTATTTGGTATTCATCTTGGTATTTCTAAAAAGCAAATTGTGGCTATATCGTAATGTTTCCATTTTAGCATTATTTATCCACTTTCCACTATGGAAAATGACAGTTTTGTTGTTTCTCAACATTTCGTGCCTGACTATCCGGATATACTACTCTTGTTCCCCCATCCTCCCAGGTAATTATACTGGGTGTTAGCCTGTGCTTCCATTGTTATGACCATATCACCACTACTTGCAATGAAACCATGAGTTATACTATGACTACTTTTTTCTTTCAGTACTACCTTTAATTTTTCTTAATGTCAATACTTGGATTTTTGTCATTTGCTTAGATTTTCTGTGCTTCTCATGAATCTGACCCCAAAATCTCCCTCTAATTGTATAAATCTCCTTTCCATATAAACATACTAGGTATTCTTTTTTTTTTTTTTTTTTGAGACGGAGTCTTTCTCTGTCCCCCAGGCTGGAGTGCAGTGGCGCAATCTTGGCTCACTGCAAGCCCCGCCTCCTGGGTTCACGCCATTCTCCTGCCTCAGCCTCCCGAGTAGCTGGGACTACAGGCGCCCGCCACCAAGCCTGGCTAATTTTTTGTATTTTTAGTAGAGATGGGGTTTCACCGTGTTAGCCAGGATGGTCTCGATCTCCTGACCTCGTGATCCGCCTGCCTCGGCCTCCCAAAGTGCTGGGATTACAGGCTTGAGCCACCGCGCCCGGCCAAAACACACTAGGTATTCTATGAATTTCATCTTTTTAAAAGAAAATCTCTTCCTGAGCTTTGTGACCTGCTCTAGCCTGGACCCTGGACTAGTCACTCTCCAGACCTGTTAAAGAGCTATTGTCTTGGGATCTTCCTTCTCTGTCACTCAAGGGACTCCCTTCAGCTGTTTCTTGCTTGCTATATCCCATGTCATCCCCTTTCTTGGTTTTCTCTGTCATTTTGATGAAGCCATATTTTCCTTAGTTTTCTAAGAAAGCAAATATTTTTTAGTTTGTTTCAGGAATTGTTTCCCTGAAAATTTTAAAGTCCCTGCTAAATTGTCTCCTATCCTCCAGGGTTCCTTTTGAATTTGATTTATTCTGATTTTTTTTTTTTCCTATTCTGATTTGACCTTTTGTATAATGACTTGTTTAACCTCTGGAAGCTTTTCGCTTTTCTTTATCTTTGATATTCTGTAAATCCACTAATGATGTGACTTGGGCATTTGCTACACCCTTTTTTTTTTTTTTTTTTGAGACAGAGTTTCGCTCTTGTTGAAGCTGGAGTGCAATGGCGCAATCTCCCGGGTTCAAGTGATTCTCCTGCCTCAGCCTCCTGAGTAGCTGGGATTACAAGCAGGCACCACTACGTCTGACTAATTTTGTATTTTCAGTAGAGATGGGGTTTCTCCATGTTGGTCAGGCTGGTCTCGAACTCCCGACTTCAGGTGATCCACCCGCCTCAGCCTCCCAAAGTGCTGGGATTGTAGGTGAGCCACTGCTCCTGGCCTAGACACTTTCAGTCTACGGAATGTTCTTGAATTAATTTATTGATGCCATCCTCCCCTCAGTTCTCTCTGTTCTACCTTTCTAGAACTTCTATTAGTTAGACACTAGAACTCTCGGACTATTCTTGGACTATAAGTTTTTGTACCTTTACTCTCCTTTTTGTTTTTTTTTTTTTTTTTTTTTTGAGACAGGGTCTCCCTCTGTCACCCAGGCTGGAGTGCAGTCTCATGATCTCGGCTCACTGCAGCATTGATTTTGTGGGCTCAGGCAATCCTCTCACCTCAGCCTTCAGAGTAGCTGCGACCACAGGCATGTGCCACCATGACTGGTTAATTTTGTATTTTTATAGAGATGAGGTTTCACCATGTTTCCCAGGCTAATCTCAAACTCCTGAGCTCAAGGAATCCACCCGCCTCAGCCTCCCAAAGTGCTGGAATTACAGGCGTGAGCCACCACACTCAGCCTGCTCTCCTGTTTTCTATACTTGCCTTTTTCGTTCTGAAAGCTTTCTTCAATTTTGTCTTTGCGTTGAGTTGTTTGGTTCTGCTATCAAAATATATGTTTCTAGAGTTCTTTTTGTTCTCTGAATATCCTTTTTTAAATTGATATTATTGACTCATTTAATATATCAAACAATATAGAAACTAGAAAATATAAATACTTACGTTAGAAGGCATTTTCTGACAGAGAACATCAGTTAACCAGTTTCATAAGTTGTAACCTCAAACCAGAGAAATTCACCTAAAATATACAGAATTTTATTGTATTAATTTTTAGTGTCTGTAGAGGTTATGTCATATCTCTCTTTTTTTTTTTTCTTTTTTTTTTTTTTTTTTGAGACGGAGTCTTGCTCTGTCGCCCAGGCTGGAGTGCAGTGGCACATCTCGGCTCACTGCAAGCTCCGCCTCCCAGGTTCACGCCATTCTCCTGCCTCAGCCTCTCCAAGTAGCTGGGACTACAGGCGCCCGCCACCACGCCTGGCTAATTTTTTTGTATTTTTAGTAGAGACGGGGTTTCATCGTGGTCTCGATCTCCTGACCTCGTGATCCGCCCGCCTCGGCCTCCCAAAGTGCTGGGATTACAAGCGTGAGCCACCGCGCCCGGCATATCTCTCTTTTTTTAATGCTCCATTTTAAAACTTACGTCTTTATCTGTAAGCCTCTTTATTCCTCTAAGTTACTTTTTTCTTTTAGTTTGTTTTGTTCTGTCTTTCATAATAAATGCTTTCTTAAATTTCTGTTGATACTTGGCTATCTTCTCATATTTAAAAACAGGGCACTCAGAGGCTGAGGCAGACAGATCACTTGAGGTCAGGAGTTCGAGACCAGCCTGGCCAACATGGTGAAACCCCATCTCTATTAAAAATACAAAAATAAGCTGGGCTTGGTGACGTGCTCCTGTAATTCCAGCTACTCGGGAGGCTGAGGCACAAGAATTGCTTGAACTGAGGAGGTGAAGGTTGTAGTGAGCCGAGGTTGTGCCACTGCATTCCAGCCTGTGTGACAGAGTGAGACTCTGTCTCAGAAAAAAAAAAAAACAGAGGGGGCACTACAAAGCAATTAGAGAGTTCTGTGCTTGTGGGTGAAGTTTATGGACTGTGGCCTTCACTGTAGAGTGATCTTCATGAGTTGTTTCCTTGGGGTACATCTGATATTTGTTTCTTTATGTATTTTATCTTGGTCAGATCCTGTTGGTAAATTCTAAATTTTGCACTATTCATTTTCTGTCCCTTTCTTGCAATCTCTAGGTGTGTGCAGTCTTAGGATTCTCATAGATAAAAGTAACTTCTCTAGGTTTCTGCTTCTTCCTTTAGATGTCTTTTTGACTCTCCTCACATTCTTATCTGCTTCCATGGCAATGAGCAGTTTGACAGACTTTTTAAAAAGTAAACAAGAGTTGGTGGGAGTAAACATGAGACACCTAGAGTACAAAGTGGGAGTCACTTTCAGTGCCTTATTTTTCCTTAGTCATATTTGCTCAGAAATTGGATGAACCTTCGGGATGCTGAGACAGGGAAGATACTCTGGCAAGGAACAGAAGACCTGTCTGTCCCTGGTGTGGAGCATGAAGGTACTTTCCAACCCTTTATCTACACAGGGCTGTGACCAATGCCAGACTAGCGCCTGAGCATAAGAGAGCTAAGTTAACACGTACCTACCTAATAGGCAGGTGAGCCCCTGAAGACACAGCATGTTAATCCATGTGTTGTTGACAGTTTCAGTTAATTTCTTTTTTTTTTTTTTTTTTTTTTTTGAGACACAGTCTTGCTCTATCACCCAGGCTGCAGTGCAGTGGTGTGATCTCTGCTCACTGCAACCTCTGCTTCCCAGCTTCCAGCGATTCTCATGTCTCAGCCTCCCGAGTAGCTGAGATTACAGGCGTGCGCCACCACGCCTGGCTAATTTTTGTATTTTGAGTAGAGACGGGGTTTCACCATGTTGGCCATCCTGGTCTCGAACTCTGGACCTCAAGTGATCTGCCCGCCTCAGCCTCCCAAAGTGCTGGGATTACAGGTGTGAGCCACCATGCCCAGCCAGTTACTTTCTTAACGTTTCTTTCTCTCACTTCCCAAAACCCATTTTGTGCTGATATTTTACCATTTGAACATACCCAAAGATAGAAACTAAGATCTCAACTTTTTTCTCCAAAAGAAAATTTGCATTTTTATCTCCCTGAAGTAAAGAAGAAGTAGGGGGTTAAAATCACCAGAACAGAGTAGAGAGAAGGTACCTATGCAGCCCCCTTCCTGATGAGAGTAGCTAGATGAGGTCCTTAGATGCACAAAACCTGGTGTTCCTTGAAGATCTAATATCTTTCAGATACAGGTGACCAATTAGAGACCTCTGCTTTCAGCCACACAAAGTGTAGTGCACTTACCAAGGCATTATCCAAAATGTAATAAAGTGTTCTCTAAATCAGCTGTAAGAAGCTCCCGGAAATTTGAAGCATCATAGTCATGTGGTTTTCATTTAGAATGGCTTCAACATTTGTTTTTCTCTTACCAGCCCGTGTTCCCAAGAAAATCCTCAAGTGCAAGGCAGTGTCTCGAGAACTTAATTTTTCTTCGACAGAACAAATGGAAAAATTCCGCCTGGAACAAAAGGTTTACTTCAAAGGGCAATGCCTAGAAGGTATTCTGCTGCCTACATGCCTGAAATCAGGGCTTAGGGCGACCAGGACAAAAGGCAACAATACCCGGTGAACTAAAGCAGTGCTTTGATAACATTCCTTTTACAACTCGGTTTGTGGTAGGATTCCTACACTCTGCAAGACTGTGAATCCCCAGTGAAAACAAACCAAAACAAAGCTAGCCACTACAAGGGGCTTTGAGGTCTCTGACACTGGGAGCATGGATCGTGGTGCCTGGTTTAGGCACTGATGTTGTATTGTGATATGATCATGGAGGAAGCTGCTATGAGCAGGGCCTAGTACAGTGCTCTACATACAGTATCATACAGATTTGACTGGCAAGGCCACTCTGCATTGAATTCTCACCATGCAATGTAAAGGGCACATAAGCCCCTTCAAGCTAATTCCAAGTGAATTTAGCTATGTATCTATGTATATTTCACATCTAGCCTACCTCTAAGAAAATGCTACTTATATTGTGTTCTGCTCGCTGGTCCTAGTCCTTTAGACCTCAAAGCATGAGAAGCAAGCCTTTGGTGTGGTTCAGAGGACAACCTGAGCAGGCTTCCCTGTCTTTTTTATGCCTCTGGTCTGAGAGGTTGCTGATAGCTTCCTTTGGTGGTTCTCAGGGTAGGAAGAGGCTCACTCTAGAGAGGGAGACAAAGAGCCCTTAAACTTTATACGGGGGCACCTGCTCACCCCGGCTTTTCCTTCTTCCTTCAGAATGGTTCTTCGAGTTTGGCTTTGTGATCCCTAACTCCACAAATACCTGGCAGTCCTTGATAGAGGCAGCACCCGAGTCCCAGATGATGCCAGCAAGCGTCTTAACGTGAGTGAGCAGGTCTCAGGAAATTATGAAGTGTGTCTAGAAACAGATATTCCAGGCAGGTGGGACTCCTGGTGCCATTCAGTGGGCAGAGAGCTCGGTTGAGAAACAGAGTAAAAGAGTATCCAAGGGTATCTAGGTTTCCAGGTTCCTGACCTTTTTCATATGAAAAAGACAGTATGATAGAGTAGAAAGAATTTAAAAATAAAAATAAAACTTTAGATTAAACCAGATTTAAATTCCTGTTTCACCCTGACTACCTGTGTCATCATGGGCACTAATATACTTTATCTCTCTGAGCCTTAGTCTTTCATCTCTAAACACAGAAATTAATTCTCTCTTACAGAGGTGTAATGAAGATAAAATGTGATGACATGGAAGGAGACTGGCATTTAATATATATACCGAATCTATGTTAATTTGCTCCCATTCCTGACTACCATACTTCCGGTATCTCTGTATTTTGTTTAGATCACCTTTAACAGAATCTGGCAAAGTCCTATTAATAATTCTGTTTTCGAGGATACTACTTGGTTACAGTTTTTTGGAGAATGGCTTACCATATTAATAGCTTTGGTTCCTATTCAAAGAACAATTTGTTTGTGCTTTTTCCAAAAACACTGTCAATAACTTCCTACGTCCCATTGTCTGTGGGAAAGATGTTAGTCTCTCAAATGTTATAGTAATAGTACCTTCTAAAGAGTTAGTCCCACATTAGCTGGGCATGATGGCACACACCTGTAATCCCAGCTGCTCAAGAAGCTGAGATAGGAGAATTGCTTGAACCCGGGAGGTGGAGGTTACAGTGAGCCAAGATCATGTCACTGCATTCCAGCCTGGGTAGCAGACCAAGACTCTATTTCAAAAAAGAGTTAGTCCCACAGATAATTGTGTAATATTGGATCATCTCTTTCAACAGTTCCTTTATGAAAGCCATATTGAATTTGTTAAAAATTGAGGTTATTTACTTTTAGGTTTTTTGTTTGTTTTGGTTTCGGGTTTTGTTTATTTTTTAAAAAAACAGGGTCTTGCCATGTTGCCCAGGCTGGACTCCAACTCCTGGGCTCAAGTGATCTTCATGCCTCAGCCTCCTAAGTAGGTGAGACTACAGGCATGTGCCACTATTCCTGTCTCTACCTTTTTTTTTTTTTTTTTTTTTTGAGACAGAGTCTTACCCTGTAGCCCAGGCTGGAGTGCAGTGGCACGATCTCAGCTCACTGCAAGCTCCGCCTCCCAGGTTCAAGCAATTCTCCTGTCTCAGCCTCCCAAGTAGCTGGGATTACAGGCATACACCACCACACCGGTTAATTTTTTTTTTTTGTATTTTTAGTAGAGACAGGGTTTCGCCATATTGGTCAGGCTGGTCTCGAACTCCTAACCTCAGGTGATCCACCCGCCTCGACCTCCCAAAGTGCTGGGATTACAGGCATGAGCCACCGTGCCCAGCCCCTTTTTTAAAGTTTTTAATAGTTTTTTTTAACAGCCAGGTGTGGTGACATTTTCCTATAATCCTAGCTACTTGGGAAGCTGAGGTAGGAGGATTGCTTGAGTCCAAGAGTTTGAGACTAGCTTGGGCAACATAGCAATACCCCATCTAAATTTTGGAAGAGGCTGGGCATGGTGGCTCACACCTGTAATCCCAGCACTTTGGAAAGCCAAGTCGGGTGGATCAAGAGGTCAGGAAATCGAGACCATCCTGGCTAACACAGTGAAACCCCATCTCTACTAAAAATACAAAAAATTAGCTGGGCATGGTGGCACACGCTTGTAGTCCCAGCTACTAGGGAGGCTGAGGCAGGAGAATCACTTGAATCTGGGTGCCAGAGGTTGCAGTGAGCCAAGATCGCGCCTCTGCACTCCAGCCTAGGCGACAGGGTGAGACTCCACCTCAAAAAAAAAAAAAAAAAAATTGTAATCGAATTTTTTAAAGTTTTAATAGTTTTAAAAGTAGGTTTCTTTTTTGTTTTTATTTTGAGACGGAGTCTCACCCTGTCACCCAGGCTGGAGTGCAGTGGCAAGATCTCGGCTCACTGCAAGCTTCACCTCCCAGGTTCCCATCTTTCTCCTGCCTCAGCCTCCCGAGTAGCTGGGACTACAGGTGCCCGCCACCATGCCTGGCTAATTTTTTGTATTTTTAGTAGCGACGGGGTTTCGCCGTGTTAGCCAGGATGGTCTCAATCTCCTGACCTCATGATCCGCCCGCCTCGGCCTCCCAAAGTGCTGAGATTACAGGCATGAGCCACTGCACCTGGCCTAAAAGTAGATTTTTAATTACAGTGGTAGCTATTTTTATATCCTATCAGCCAGTCAGATTCTGAGTACCTTATTTACCTGTTTTTTTGGGGGTTATTTTTTTTTTTTTTTTTTGAGATGGAGTCTCGCTCTGTCACCCAGGCTGGAGTGCAGTAGCATGATCCCAGCTCACTGCAACCTCCGCCTCCCAGGTTCACACCATTCTCCTGCCTCAGCCTCCTGAGTAGCTGAGACTACAGGCGCCCGCCACCACACCTGGCTATTTTTTTTTTATATCTTTAGTAGAGACGGGGTTTCACCGTGTTAGCCGGGATGGTCTCTATCTCCTGACCTTGTGATCTGCCCGCCTCAGCCTCCCAAAGTGCTAGGATTATAGGCGTGAGCCACCATGCCCGGCCTATTTACCTGTTTTATAATTAATTACCAGCAGAAATGTATCTGCTGGTTATTAATTACCCTGGGAACTTTGGGAGGCCGAGGCGAGCAGATCACGAGGTCAGGAGATTGAGACCATCCTGGCTAACATGGTGAAACCCCGTCTCTACTAAAAATACAAAAAATTAGCCGGGCGAGGTGGCGGGCGCCTGTAGTCCCAGCTACTCGGGAGGCTGAGGCAGGAGAATGGCGTGAACCCCAGGGGGGCGGAGCCTGCAGTGAGCCGAGATCCTGCCACTGAACTCCAGCCTGGGCAATAGCGAGACTCCGTCTCAAAAAAAAATTACCCTAGGAAAGTACAGAGTAGTTTAGGAAAGCAGGGTTTTTTTTTTTTAGATTTTATTAAACTTCATTTGACTTCTTCATGAGGCCTGTCTTTTTGTTGCTGTTTCTTTTTTTTTGAGACGATCTCGCTCTGTCTCAAACCTATCATAAGATGAAAATCATAAGTCAAAAATGCATTTAATATCCTCATAAATCCGCTATAAAGTTGAAAGAACATAAGTTGATTCATTATAAGTAGGGAACCAACTATACTTAACTTTTTATTTTTTATTTTTTTTGAGACGGAGTCTCGCTCTGTCGCCCAGGCTGGAGTGCAGTGGCATGATCTCGGCTCACTGCAGGTTCCACCTCCCGGGTTCCCACCATTCTCCTGCCTCAGCCTCCTGAGTACCTGGGACTACAGGCACCCACCACCACGCCCAGCTAATTTTTTGTATTTTTAGTAGAGACGGGGTTTCACCATGTTAGCCAGGATGGTCTCGATTTCCTGACCTTGTGATCCGCCCACCTCAGCCTCCCAAAGTGCTGGGATTACAGGCATGAGCCACCGCGCCTGGCTACTTAACTTTTTAGAACCCCCAAAAACACTTGCCCTAAACTCAGCTCAAGTGTGATTTGGTAAGGCCATGGTCTCTCCCATTTTACAAATGGGAGCACTGAGATACCCACCAAGAAAAATGAAATTCTTCCCTCACACCTCACAATACAGGTGCATCATTTAGTGTTCTGTAGTTGTAAGTCATAGAAACAGGCTTTGGCTAATACAAGAGTTGAAAGACTAAGGGAGAGAGCTGGGGCGGCTTGGAAGATGCAGATGGGCAGGAATCCCTGGATGGCTTCCTCAAGGAGAAGCTACAGGAAGGATCTTGCTCAAGGGAAAGAGTCTGATTGGCCTAAGTTACATCCTCTGTTCACCCTTTTGCCAGGTGAGTGAGGGGCCACTCACTTGGCACATGGACTGGAGGAAGGGTGGTTCCCAAATGAAGAGCAAGGTGCTGTTACCCAAAGGCAGGAAAACAGATGTGGGCCAGGCCGAAGCCCACCTTTCGACTATAGTGAGTACTGTAGGGAAGGATACTGCCCCTGAGGTCTGCAGGCTTCTATGTGTAAACCAGCCAGAGGTGTCCATGAATGCGGTATCAGAAAGTCAGTCGGATCTATAAGCACCCTGTGTGCAGAGCACTCTACTAAGGGCTTTAGAGTGTACCAAGGAGTGGAGACATGCTCTCACTTCTGATTTGTGAGCTTGACAGGGATGAATGTAACCACATAAGTTAAATGTCATGTTAGACTTGTAGCCCCGTACAGACAAGGATTTTAATGTCCCCAAGCTAAGACTCTGGGTGGGTGCATGTCCATTGGCCCAGGAATCCAGATGGAAACCACTTTATGGAAATGAAATCTTGTGCCTAACATGCTCACTCTCTTTTGCCCTCTGTTTCTCTTCTTACAGTGGGAACGTTATCATAGAAACAAAGTTTTTTGACGACGATCTTCTTGTAAGCACATCCAGAGTGAGACTTTTCTATGTTTGAGAGAAGAATGTGTGTGCATTTCAAGAATTTGAGTTTTTTGGAGGGAGGAGGAAACTGTTTACTTTTTTCCTCCACACGTTTGATTTTTGACACATACACCCCTAATTCCCTCAACAGCAGAACCTACCTGCAGCCACCAGGGGACCAGGTCTGTGTAGGTAACCAGATGGCTCTTTTTCCCAAGCCGCCATCTTCCAGCTGACCAGACTAAACTCCCAACCCCAGACCAGGGCAGGGGACAGGTCTCAAGTCCTTCCCAGCATACACACAGGGAACAAACACATACCACAAACTGGGAACTGTACCTGTCACCCTCCTTGTCTCCTCCTTGGGCCCTACAGGCTACACATCTACCTTTGGCCCCTGGTTTGGAAAAATTCTGTGTTCTTGACCCATGTTTAGTTTTTTCCTACCATTTCTATTTCATACATTCTCATACATTTAACTTGTAAAATAGACTGTGATATTATTATAATGTAATTAAAAATATGAATTAAAATATTCCTACAGTCTTTAGCATGGCACTGCTTTTATCTCTCCTTTTTCTGGAAAGTGAACCTGGCTGCATAATGGAAAGAAACCAAATATAAGATCACAACTGTATTTCACTCCAGGAATGGAACTGATAGATCTTGTTCCCTAGTGCCACAGTTACTGCTTTCCAAAACTGTGCAACATACGTGAACCAAACCCATGACCTTAACATTTGTCTTTTAGACACAATCTTTAATGGTTCTTTTCCACAACATACATGCACCCTTTGTTTGTTTATTATTGTTAATTTTTTCTATTTGTTTACAGTATTCATTTGTTCAAGAAGTTTCAAGAAAGGGCAGTTCTAAGTTGGTAGAGTAGGGACTCTTGTATTCCTAAATGAGACTAGAAGCTACAAAATGAAAAGATCTGCATGAACCTAACTGGAGAACGATGGGAAGGCATCTGGGCTGGGAGGAGGCTGGGAGGCCTTTAAGACTGCCGTCATTGGAAGCCAGCATGGGAGAGAAGGGATTACAACTGGCAGTGCTTTCAGGACCGACATAAGAGAGAACACCAAAAAGTGTTCTTACCTCTGAGCTACTAGTAGCCTTCAGTGTCTTTTTTTGTTGTTGTTTTGTTTTGAGACAGAGTCTCACTCTTGTTGCCCAGGCTAGAGTCCAATGGCGGGATCTCAACTCACTGCAACCTCTGCCTCCTGGGTTCAAGCAATTATCCTGCCTCAGCCTCCCGAGTAGCCCATCACCACACCTGGCTAATTTTTTTGTAATTTTAGTAGAGACAGAGTTTCACCATGTTGGCCAGGCTGGTCTCGAACTCCTGACCTCAGGTGATCTGCCTGGCTCAGCCTCCCAAAGTGCTGGGATTACAGGCGTGAGCCACCATGCCCGGCCCAAAAGCTATTTTTTAAATACCAGAGTTTGGATGGAAAAACAAGTTGGGGTAACCCCAGCACTTTAGGAGACCAAGGCAGAAGGATCGCTTGAGTCCAGGGATTCGAGACAAGCCTGGGTAACAATAGTAAAACCCAGTCTCTACAAAAAAAAAAAAATAACGTAAGTTATCCAGGCATGGAGGTATGTGCCTGTAGTCCTAACTACTCGGGAGGATGAGGCAGGAGGATTGCTTGAGCCCAGGAGGCAGAGGTTGCAATGGGTTGAGATCGTGCCACTGCACTCTGGCATGGGTGACAAAGCAAGACCTTGTCTCAAAAAAAAAAAAAAAAAAAGAAAAGAAACGAAAAGAAAAAAAAACATAGCTGGGCATGGTGGTGGGCACCTGTAGTCCCATCTACTCAGGAGGCTGAGGTGGAGGTTGCAGTGAGCCAAGATCATGCCACTGCACTCCAGCCTGGGCAACAGAGTGAGACTCCGTCTCAAAAAAAGAAAAAACAAGGTGAAAATTAATTGCTTTATTGTTTATTTATCTATTTATTTATTTATTCTTTTTAGAGACAGAGTCTGTCTCTGTCACCCAGGCCGGAGTGCAGTGGCATGATACTAGCTCACAAGAGCCTCAAACTCCTGGACTCAAGAGATGCTCTAACCTTAGCCTCCCGAGTAGCTGGGACTACACATGTGTGCCACCATGCCCAGCTAATTTTAAAAAAAAAATTTTTTTTTTTTTTCTGAGATAGAGTTTCTCTCTGTCGCCCAGGCTAGAGTGCAGTGATGCGATCTCAGCGCACTGCAACCTCTGCCTCCCAGGTTCAAGCAATTCTCCTGCCTCAGCCTCCTGAGTAGCTAGGATTACAGGCACACACCACCACATCCAGCCAATTTTTGTATTTTTAGTAGAGACGGGGTTTTACCATGTTGGTCAGGCTGGTCTCGAACTCCTGACCTCGTGATCAACCCGCCTCAGCCTCCCAAAGTGTTGGGATTACAGGCGTGAGCAACCACACCCAGCCTGAATTACCTTCCTAAAATGCCATCTCTTTTTCTCAGAGTGAACCCATCTCCTCTTTGCTAAACCATATCTGCTCCCCATAATTCCATCAAGGAATGTTCTCATGGGACTGAACACACTGTAGTGGAGAAAGGACTTCCCAGAGAATGCTTCTCCACTCATTCATCTGTCCAAAACCGTCAGACATGCTTCTTGCTAGCTCTTCTGAGAAAAATAGTAAGTGTATGTTTCAGGGACAGTACTGACTAGGGGCTCCAAGTAGTGTGGGTGGGATTTGAACTGGTGGGGAGGAAGGCTGAATGCTAGGAGGAGAAGGAGGGAATTGGTGCAGGCCTAAGTAAACACAGGCAAAAGGAGAGGACAGGAGAACTGTAGGGACTAGGACCCTTGTGAAGTCAAAAGTCAGCTCTTGTATGGTAGGCCTTGATGCAGGCCCAGATGCCTGGAGATGCAGCTTTTTCTGGATACACTGAAGGCTGCAGAATGTTCCTGGAAAGAGACGCATATTGACCAGACCTGGCACAGTCTATGGCCACTGATTTTCAAACCAGTGATGGGCATCTCCCCACCCCATCCGGCTCCCAGAGAGTCTGATCAGTAGGTGTGAGGCCCAGAAATCTGCACCTTAAAGCCGCCAGGTGATTCCGATGCAGGTGGTCTATGGACCATGCTTTGAGAAATACTGGTAGAGGCATTTAAGATGTGTTAGCATAGATGTGTACATGAGGATGGCTGCAGGACAGAACTAGGTCTCCAAGCAGCTTGCTTAAGGAACAGAGTCCCATCTCTGACCTGTACAAGCTGAGAGGGAGAGTTCAGCTGCTCAGGGCAATCAAGAGGGGCTTAAGGGTCTGTGTTGGGGAGGAGAAGGGGGAAGAATCCCAGGCTGCACAGGCTTGGAGAAGGAGACTTGCGAGAAAGAATATAGATTTCTATTTAGAGAATTTCGGTTAAACTTTGCTGTGTAATATGCAATACACCCTCTCATCAGTACCCCCATTATGTTTCTTGCTAGTGTTTTGAGTATTGGGCTTTTGTGATGGGGAATGTGATGAAGTACTGAGTCTGTCCCTCGTTAGGCAGGAAAGTCTTCCAAAGGGGATATAGCCACATTCAGGCCACACTTACAGGCCTATTATACCCACTAATAAGATGCTGTGCTAGGCACAAGCCTACCTTTACTGAGTTTGTCTGTAGTACGAGGATACAACAAATAATTATCAGAAATGCCATAAGAGGCCTGGGGCGGTGGCTCATGCCTGCAATCCCAGCACTTTGGGAGGCTGAGGCGGGTGGATCACGTGAGGTCAGGAGTTTGAGACCAGCCTGGCCAATATGGTGAAACCCCATCTCTATGGGAAAAAAATATATCTGAGCGTGGTGGCAGGCACCTATAATCCCAGCTGTTCAGGAGGCTGAGGCAGGAGAATCGCCTGAACCCAGGAGGTGGAGGTTGCAGTGAACCAAGATCGTACCACTGCACTCTAGCCTGGGTGACAAGAGCAAAACTCCATCTCAAAAAAAAAAGAAAGCCAGGCGTGGTGATTCATGCCTGTAATCCCAGCACTTTGGGAGGCCGAGGCGGGCGGATCACGAGGTCAGGAGTTCGAGACCAGCCTGGCCAACACGATGAAACCCCGTCTCTACTAAAAATACAAAAAATTAGCTGGGCATGGTGGCAGGTGCCTATAATCCCAGCTACTCGGAAGGCTGAGACAGGAGGATAGCTTGAACCCGGGAGGTGGAGGTTACAGTGAGCTGAGATTATGCGACTATACTCCAGCCTGGGCGACAGAACTAGACTCCTTCTCAAAAAAAAAAAAAAAAAAAAAATGCCGTAAGAGAAATACCAGGTAGAAATTTAAAGGAAGAGGAGATTATGCTCAAGACAAAATCGGAAAAGCCTTTTCTCTTCTCCAGATCCTTCAACCCTCAGCCCACAAAACATGTTCAAATCACCTTAAAAAATAAATTTCTAAAAATAAGACTTCTCTTCAATCCCACATGGCCTTCAGCTCGTGCCCTAGTCCTTCTCTTTCTCTGCAGATCCAAACTTGGAATTGTCTTCACTCACGCTTCCCACTCCTGTCATCCACTCCTCAAACACTGCCATCTGGCTCTGGCCCCCACCCCTTTGTCAGGCCCCTTGGAGTCCTTGCTTTCTCTGCTGCATCTGATTCTTCTGATGTCTGCTGGGTTTCTCTTCTTAGATTCTAGGAGCCCCTCTTCTGGGTATTCTGCTCCTTCCTCATCTGTAGGCTCTTCATTTTTCTTCCAGCTGCCTCGTCCCAAAAATGTGTTAGATTTTCTTTTTTAGTTGTAGTGTATTGAGAAGATGCTATGTGCCAATTCTTTAAGCATTATGCATTTACTCCACACACATTGACTGAGCAGTTTTTGTACTCCAGACAGACACTGTTCTAAGTGGTGGAGGTAACTTACTAGACAAGATGAGATGAATGAGGGCCCTATTTTACCATTAGATTTTTTTGTTTGTTATAGATGGAGTTTCGCTCTTGTTTTCCAGGCTGGAGTGCAGTGGTGTGGTCTCAGCTTACTTCCAACTGGTCCTCCCGGGTTCAAGCAATTCTTCTGTCTCAGCCTCCCAAGTAGCTGGGATTACAGGCAACTTCCACCACGCCTGCCTAATTTTTGTATTTTTAGTAGGGACGGGGTTTTACCATGTTGGCCAGGCTGGTCTTGAACTCCTGACCTCCTGATCCACCCACCTCGGCCTCCCAGAGTGCTGGGATTACAGGCGTGAGCCACCATGCCCAACCAATCTCCCATTAGATTTTAATGGGAGGAGACAGAAGGCAAAAAATAATTTCAGATAGTGATCAGTGTTCTGAAGAAAACAAGACAGTGCAATGACAGCATCAGTCTGGAGTGAGGGGGCGTAGAAACTGAAAGAAGTCAAGGCCAGGCATGGGTGGTTCACAGCTGTAATCCCAACACTTTGGGAGGCCAAAGGGGAGGATCACTTGAGGCCAGGAGTTCGAAACCAGCCTGGGCAACATAGCAAGACCCTGTCTGTATTTTTTTTTAATAAACAAATGAAAGAAGTCAACATTCAGCAATTGACTTCCAAAACAGGATTTTTGAGTTTCCAGCAAACCAAAAGTCTGGAAAGCCAGGCTTTACTCAGAAAGAAAGGAGTTTTTAAATCTCTTAAACTGACATCAACATGGCAAGAACCAGCTGTACCATACTTGATTACCTGTTGAATACAGAGAACTCAGGCTACAGCGTGAGGGAAATCCCTGCGTTATAGGAGGAGGTGAAAGCCCTCCCCTTGCAGCCTGGTGTAGGATGGAGAAAAGAAATGAGGAAGAAGTCGGGCAAAGAGGTCAGGTGTCCTTGCTCTCCTTCACTCCCAGTCACGGGTGAGAGGGGTGGCTGGACACATCCACCCAGGTGGGCATGGGCTGTCTCCATTCTTCCTGCGCTACTGCCCCACAGCCCAGTAGACCCTAGCCCGTTGACCTCACTTCATAACCATCTTGTTCGTGTCCTCGCCATCCCCATGGCCCCCACCTCAGGTCCTGTAACCATCTCAGGACTGCAGCACGGGCCTCCCTTCCTGACTTATCCTCCACATCACAGCCTGAAAGAACATGCTAAGGTGCAATCTGATCACCAGCCCTGCTAGTTACAATACTGTCCTGTGCCTGTGGGACAGTACTTTAAGCCTGTATTGTCAAGTTTATTTTTAGAACTTCTTGCTAGTGACCTGGTAATTGTTTCACAGCTTTCAAAACACACTGTTAAAATGGTCCTCAAAGTGAAGACATAATCAGGCTTAGCAATTCTCTTTGGTGATTTTATTTGATCTGTAACCAAGCAGCTTCAGCTGTAGCTTTAAATAAACTGAGGGGTGGAGCTGGGTGAGAATCAGGGATTTGGTGAAGATGTTTGGTTCCCAGGGCACTTCCGCAAACTCACAGGGAGGCCGCAGGATTTTTTTTAATTTTCAAAGAAAATACAGTGGCACTGAACATCTGTCCTATTAACTCTTAACTATTAGCTAAGATTGTTAAGTTTCAAATTAGGCTGTGCTGCATTCTCTTTGATGAAATGTCTGGGAAGCTGAGCTTGTGGAGGTTTGGGTGATAAGAAGCAAGAACCCAGAGAAAATCAACACCAACAGGAGATGAAGGTGGTGGTGTCCGTTTGGATTCCAAGGTACAAAAAGCTGTGCAGTGCCTAATAGGCACACACATCCCATTAGTAAGTCATTCATTGTAATCAAAAATGAAATTAGGCCGGACACGGTGGTTCATGCCTGTAATCCCCACACTTTGGGAGGCGGGTGGATCACTTGAGGCCAGGAGTTCAAGACCAGCCTGGCACAGTGAAACCCCATCTCTACCAAAAAATACAAAAATTAGCTGGGTGTGGTGGCATGTGCCTCTAGTCCCAACTACTTGGGAGGCTGAGGCAGGAGAATCGATTGAACCCGGGAGGTAGAGGTTACAGTGAGCTGAGATCACACCACTGCATTTTAGCCTGAGCAACAGAGTGAGCCCGTCTCAAAAAAAAAAAGAAAAGAAAATATTTTCTCAGTTTATGTGGCTTCTTTTCTCCAAAATAATATGACAAGCTACTAAGTTAGGGCAGAAATGCTTAAAAAGTTGTTTGAACCTAACTAACTAAAGAGGAGTTAGATATTTATTTTGGCCTAGGTGCACTAATAAAAGTTACTGAAACACTAAGATTGCTGTGAACAGAGAAAGTTTGGGGACCTCTGTTAAGCTCTTAGTTTAAAGACAAATTTGTCTTGAAGGACCAGGCACCAGGGCTTATACCTGCAATCCCAGCACTTTGAGAGGCCGAGGCAGAAGGATTGCTTGAGCCCAAGAATACAAGACCAGCCTGGGGAACAAAGCAAGATCCCATCTCTGCAAAAAAAATTTTGTTAGGCCGGGCGCGGTGGCTCACGCTTGTAATCCCAGCACTTTGGGAGGCCGAGGCGGGCGGATTACGAGGTCAGGAGATCGAGACCACGGTGAAACCCCGTCTCTACTAAAAAATACAAAAAATTAGCCGGGCGCGGTGGCGGGCGCCTGTAGTCCCAGCTACTCGGAGGCTGAGGCAGGAGAATGGCGTGAACCCGGGAGGCGGAGCTTGCAGTGAGCCGAGATTGCGCCACTGCACTCCAGCCCGGGCGACAGAGCGAGACTCTGTCTCAAAAAAAAAAAAAAAAAAAAAAAAAAATTTTGTTTTAAATTAGCTGGGCGTGGTGACACACCTGTGATCCCAGCTACTTGTGAAGCTGAGGCAGGAGGATCACTTGAACTCAGGAAGTTGAAGCTGCAGTGAGCCGTGTTCATGCCACTGCACACCAGCCTAGGCAACAGAGTGAAATTCCTGTCTCAAAAAAATAAAATGCCTTTCAGAGGGTTAAAAACATATACTCAGTTGGGCACGGTGGCTCCCTGCTGTAATCCCAGCACTTTGGGAGACGGAGACAGGGGATTGCTTAAGATCAGGAGTTCGAGATGAGCCTGGGCAACATGGTGAAACCCCCTCTCTACAAAAGATACAAAAATTAGCTGGGCGTGGTGGTGCACACCTGTAGTCCCAGCTACTCAGAAGTCTGAGGTGAGAGGATCGCTTGAGCCTGGGAGGCAGAGGTTGCGGTGAGCCGAGATCAACGCCACTGCACCCCAGCCTGGGTGACAAAGTGAGACCCTCTCTCAAGAAAGAAACATACACTCATCACCATCACTGGCAGCTGTAACAACAAATGGGTATTGACCACCCACTTCTGAGCTCTGAAGCAGCTCTTGTTGAATGGAATGCTTCTGAATTCTCGCACTTATTAAAGGAAATGCATTCAACAGAAAAGGCATCTAGTCAGATAGATGGCTTCTTAAGTGAACTGACTCAAATCATCCCCTAAATAACTCTTCTCTGTTATAAGAGGATACGCAAAGTTATTGTCACTTGAATGCTTTATATATATTACATTAATTATTTCATTTTGAGCTAAACTATGTGCATTTGAGATATAATATGGTATCTGAATATTTTATGGGTCACAAGTTACCCTGGCATAATCAAGTGGAGATGATTGGTCTACTTGTTTACAGAACTTAAAATTACATTTTATCGTTTCATGTTGTTAAGAGGTCAATCGTGATCATTTCTTTTCTTTATGATACACTGTTGGCCATGCATATTGTTTACTTGAGATCTAGCCCTTAGTCAGGATTAGAATCTAAATAATCTCCGCTGGCAGGTATATACCAACTTTTAATTGGCTTATATTCAGCAACAAGCTGAATATAATTTAACAGATATTGAAAAATTTGAATAATATTCATTTGGTAAAATTAGGCTAAAATTATAACGTTTTTCTTGGAAGATTCCAAGAAAATAAAAGCAGACTTACTTAAAAGTAGACATTTTCAGCCAGGTGCAGTGGCTCATGGCTGTAATCCCAGCACTTTGGGAGGCCAAGGCAGGCAGATCATGAGGTCAGGAGTTCAAGACCAGCCTCACGAACATAGTCAAACCCTGCCTCTACTAAAAATACAAAAACTAGCCGGGCATGATTGCGCATGCCTGTAATCCCAGCTACTACTCAGGAGGCTGAGGCAGGAGAATCGCTTGAACCCAGGAAGGGGAGGCTGCAGTGAGCCAAGATTGCGCCATTGCACTCCAGCCTGGGCGACAGAGCGAGAGCTGAGACCCCTCAGCTCTCAAAAAAAAAAAAAAAAAGTAGACATTTTATGATATTAAATAATTTGACAACCAGAGTGATCCTCAAACATTTGTAGGCTACAAATGATGTTATAGCACCAAATTCTAGAACCTCAGTTGTGGATTTAATAGTCCTTCTGGAGGAGATACACAGTGATATTCTAAGGAAAACCCTGCCTCTGCACACAGGCATCTCCTTGGCCTCTTACCTGAGAAGGCAAAAAGCCACTGGGACGGCCACATCAAAAACATGTCATTGCACAAGAGGCTACCAGTAAAAGTTAAGTTGCTGTTTTTGATTTCTGTTTAATTTTTTTAATGTTTTTAAGAGTCAGGGGTCGCGCTATGTTGCCCAGACTGGTCTCAAACTCCTGGGCTCAAGCAGTGCCCCCACCTTGGCCTCCCAAAGTGCTGGGATTACAGGCATGAGCCCACCATGTCCAACCAGTTTGTTATTTTGGTAGGCCCTGGGCAGTCCTACCTCAGTCTCTCCTGCCAGTCCCCCCTCCAGTCTCCTCAGTCCGTTCTCTGTATCCCCCTGCTATAGTCTGAATGTTGGTGTCCCCCCCAAAATTCCTGTGTCTCCCTAAGGAGACAGTGTTGGGAGGTGGGGCCTTTGGGAGGTGATTAGGCCATGGGGGTGGAGCCTTCATGAATGGGATTAGCGCCCTTATAAAAAGAGACACCAGGGAGGGTTTCCACCATGTGAGGACGCAGCAAAGAGGCATCGTCCATGGGCCAGTAAACAGCCCTCACCCGACACCAAGTGTGCCAGCACCCTTTTGTTTTGTTTTTGTTTTTGTTTTTGTAGACAGCCAGCACCTTTGATCATGGATTTCCTAGCCTCCAAAACTGTGAGAAATAAATATTGTTGTTGTTGTTGTTGTTGTTTTTGAGATGGAGTTTCACTCCTCGCCCAGGCTGGAGTGCAATGGTGCGATCTCGACTTGCTGCAACCTCAGCCTCCTGGGTTCAAGTGATTCTCCTGCTTCAGCCTTCCGAGTAGCTGAGATTCCAGGCATCCACCACCATGCCCAACTAATTTTTGTATTTTTTGTAGAGATAGGGTTTCACCATGTTGGCCAGGCTGACCTCGAACTCCTGACCTCAGGTGATCTGCCTGCCTCAGCCTCCCAAAGTGCTGGGATTACAGGCGTGAGCCACCGTGCCCAGCCAATATTTACTGTTTATAAGCCACCCAGTTGAAGGTATTTTGTTAGAGCAGCCTGAGCTGACGAGTCACCCCTTAGTCTCACCCTGCAGTCCCCCTCACGTTCCCCCCCTCAGTCCTCCTGAGTCCCCCCACAGACCCCTCAGCTCTTCCAGTGGCTGAGTCCTCTGCTGTATGAGCCTCCTATGCCATAAACAGCTGGAGCTACACTGGTCCCTGTCACACTGTGTCACCTGAGAGCCCTGACCCGTCCTGCCTGTAGAAGGGTTGCCAAAATCCCTGTAACCTGCAGTCACTAATCATAATGAACAGTGACACTCGAGGGGCCTGTGTTTGTCCTCACCTCAGGCTGGTGAGCTCCGCTCCAGTCATGAGGAGCCCAAAGCCTCATAGGGGAAGTTTCTTGCCTAAAGCCTCCCTCAAGTAGGGTCAGAGCCGGGCCTGTCCTGCTCCCAGTATCTTCAGGACAGGGCTGGGCATGAGAGCTGTGGAGGATGCGCCATCATCTGGTGCTGCCTGTTCCCTTAGAAGTCCTTGGTTGTGATGTCATCTGATCCCTTCTATGCACCACTTTGACCTGGAGAGCAGATGGCCATTTTTTGGCTGGAGTGACCTTGAGAGCACCAGAAAGGAGGAGTGGTGGGTAAGCCTGGTGGCCTGCTATGTGACAAGGTCTCAAGCAGCCACATCCCTCGGACAGCAGCATCTTTCCTCTGCTTGGAAAGGACCCAGAGAGCAGGGATAAGAGTATAGTTCCTCAGATGCTGGTGGCTTGGCACCCTGAGACACAGGCATTCTATGTTGGCATCCACTGAAGGACCTGCGTGGTCTTTGGGGCATTGTGTGGCACTAGCTGCCAGGCCATGAGGTCACTCATGTCTAAATTGTCTCTCTCTCTTCTGATCCAAGCCCCACTCCAGTCAGCCTTGAAGGGCTTGACCCCTCCCTGTGTAGTCAGCGGGGCCCTTTCTCACTGTCCTCTCCCACTGTGGTCATGTCTCTGAACTTTGGTCCATGATACATAAAAACACATTAGCCCTTTTCTACTCTTGAGAGCTTGATTTCTCATCTCGCTATGAGTAAAGAGAGTCACTTTGAAACTCAAACTGAGCAGTGTCTTCTTGGCCCAGGCTGCGTCCTTCCCTCAGAGAATGAGACTCAAGCTCCCTGCCTAGCCCTAGTGGTGGAAGAGCTAGGGGAAGTGAAAGAAGTACTCAGGGGCAATAACAAGGGGAATATTGACATGTGGTTTCACTACCACTGGGTGCAGTCATACTCCAGGTCCACCTGCCCAAGAGCAGGCCCAGGTCACCCTGATTCCATTTTGAATTGTATTGAAATTCCTCAAGTACCCACTGACTGGATGTGGAAGACATCAGTTGCTTTCTCCTACCCAGCCTCCCTCCTATTCATAACACACACTGACTTTTCATAATGGAAGATCTCCTACCCCATTCTCACCCTCTGTCCAAGTGCCTCTGTGGGACTGACTTGGGGATGGGACCACATGACCAGATCTGACCAGTGACAGCCTTCTGCAGGACTTAGGCTGGAACCATGGAGAAAAAGACCAGTTCCCCCTCGGAGATGGTGGGTCCCAGCAGGCCCCAGGAGGAGGACCTGCAGAGCACAGCGCAATCCCAACTGAACTAGGAATGGGGAATGAGGGGCTGCTGGCTTCCTACAGGGCTCATGATGTCTGTCACACTGCCTTCTCAAGAGTTTCATTAGAAAACCAACTGTCCTGTTAACATACTACCTTTCAGCCCTCCCACTCCCACCACCAAGCTAGGTGAAGAAGCTGTGAACAGTAGTCACCATATTCAATAGTATTATAGCTGTGAAACGGCCAGAAAACAAAACCAATGCCAAAGAAAACAGAGCTAACGGAGGGTGGGAGGGAGACAGGTTCCTGATGACATGGTTTGAGGACCTGAATCCTGCTGTACCTGAAGCCATGCTATCTCAGGACATCCTAGTGACAACAAACTTCCTTTTTTCATAAACCAGTTTGTGTTAGGTTTCTATCACTTGCAACTGAAAGAGACCTAACGGATGTGCAGATTGCTGTTTGCCTTTTTTTTCTTGTTTGTTTTCTTTCTTTTTATTGATTGTTAATTTATTTCTCTGCTGAAGTCTATGTGTGGAAAATTTACAAAAGAACCTTAAAGAAAAAATAATTCCACCACTGAGAAGTGACATTCTGGTGAACTTCATTCTTGACTTTTTTTTTTCTTGATCATTAGATTATACCGTAGACACAATTCTGTATCAACTTTTTTTCTCTTGACATTTTAAAACAGGCTCTTCTCTACATTATTCAAAACTAGTTGTAGTTCTGGAGGGAAGGGCACATGCTTCACATTAACAGTTAACAGAGGGCTACTGGACCAGACAAGGGGTTGAGGGGCGGTCTCACTGTGTTCCTCACATTGTACTTTTGTCTGGTGTGAAGGTCACACAGTGGGCCTGGAAGGCTTTTCTAAATTTAAAAACAATTTTGAAAATTTCTTGTAAACATTGTGATATCTACCAAGTGGTTATACTGTAAGTGACTTGCCTGCTTCCTGATGATCGAGCATTTGGCTTGTCTCTAAATTTTTACTCTTATCAATCAATAATGTTAGGCCAGGCACAGTGGCTCACACCTGTAATCCCAGCTACTCTGGAGGCTGAGGGGGGAGGATGGCTTGAGCCCAAAAGGTCAAGGCTACAGTGGGCCCAGATCATGCCACTGCACTCCAGCCTGGCAACAGAGCCAGACCCTATCTCAATAAAATAATAAAATAATAATAAAATAATAATAATAATAATAATAATAATGCTGTTATGGACACCTTCAGGTTTAGTGCCTCCCTCAGCAGTTCTTTTTTTTTCTTTCTTTTTTTTTTTTTTGAGACGGAGTCTACTCTGTCGCCCAGGCTGAAGTGCAGTGGTCCAATCTCGGTTCACTGCAACCTCCACCTCCCAGATTCAAGCGATTCTCCTGCCTCAGCCTCCAGAGTAGCTGAGATTACAGGTGCACGCCATGCCCAGATAATGTTTGTATTTTTAGTAGAGATGGGGTCTCACCAGGTTGGCCAGACTTGTCTTGAACTCCTGACCTCAAGTGATCTGCCCACTTCAGCCTCCCAAAGTGCTGGGATTACAGGCGTGAGCCACCTTGCCCGGCCTTTCCTCAGCAGGTTTCCTGGCAGTGGAACTTCTAGATCAAAAGTATGTGCGCATATTTTTGGATCTTGATATACAGGATCAAAATGTTTTCCAGAAAGGTTTATGCCAGTTTCCATGTTTTACTGTCCCCCCAGCTAGAAATGCCAGTTACCTCCTCAGCCAAGGGCATGCCTGTCCCCCGTGCTGGGCTGACACTGACACAGAGCGCTGTCAGCACAGGGCCCAGGCTGCCTGCAGCCATAGGAGGATGAGGCCCATGTGGGGTTCCAAGAGCCAGACTGTGGAACAAATTCTCAAAGGAATCCTTCTCCATCATCTGCTTAGTTCAGCAAACATTTCCCCAGCCCTGGTGAGGGTCCTTGTGCAAGATCAGCTTTTATTGGACACTAATGTCCTTCAATACGTTAATAGCTCTCTGTGAAAAAATTCAGGTCAAATAAATTGAGAGCGAACTGCATGCTAAACTTTCCTCTTGGAAACTCAGTACCCTTTGTATTTAGAATTCCCGCTCTTTTTCTGGCTGGAACCATGGAGGGTGTAGAAGAGAAGAAGGAGGTTCCTGCTGTGCCAGAAACCCTTAAGAAAAAGCGAAGGAATTTCACAGAGCTGAAGATCAAGTGCCTGAGAAAGAAATTTGCCCAAAAGATGCTTCGAAAGGCAAGGAGGAAGCTTATCTATGAAAAAGCAAAACACTATAGGCAGATGTACAGAACTGAATTTCGAATGGCGAGGATGGCAAGAAAAGCTGGCAACTTCTATGTACCTGCAGAACCCAAATTGGCATTTGTCATCAGAATCAGAGGTATCAGTGGCGTGAGCCCAAAGTTTCGAAAGGTGTTGCAGCTTCTTCGCCTTCGTCAAATCTTCAATGGAACCTTTGTGAAGCTCAACAAGGCTTCGATTAACATACTGAGGATTGTAGAGCCATATATTGCATGGGGGTACCCCAATCTGAAGTCAGTAAATGAACTAATCTACAAGTGTGGTTATGGCAAAATCAATAAGAAGCGAATTGCTTTGACAGATAACGCTTTGATTGCTCGATCTCTTGGTAAATACGGCATCATCTGCATGGAGGATCTGATTCATGAGATCTATACTGTTGGAAAACGCTTCAAAGAGGCAAATAACTTCCTGTGGCCCTTCAAATTGTCCTCTCCACGAGGTGGAATGAAGAAAAAGACCACCCATTTTGTGAGGAGCGCCTCTGCCCGGCCACCCATCGTCTGGAAAGTGAGGAGCGCCTCTGCCCGGCTGCCCCATCTGGGAAGTGAGGAGTGCCTCTGCCTGGCCACCCATCGTCTGGGAGGTGAGGAGCGCCTCTGCCCGGCCACCCATTGTCTGGGAAGTGGGGAGCGCCTCTGCCCGACCACCCATCGTCTGGGAAGTGAGGAGCGCCTCTGCCCGGCCACCTATCGTCTGGGAAGAAGTGAGGAGCGTCTCTGCCTGGCCGCCCCGTCTGGGAAGTGAGGAGCCCCTCTGCCCGGCCGCCCCGTGTCTGGGTAGAAGTGAGGAGCTCCTCTGCCTGGCCGCTCCGTCTGGGAGGTCTACCACGGAGGCTAGAAGCAATGTAGGGGCTGGACGTGGTGGCTCACGCCTGTGGTCCCGGCCCTCTGGGGGGCGAGGCGGGTTGATCACTTCGGGCTAGGAGTTCGAGACCAGTCTGGCCAACTTGGCGAAACATGAAGAATACAACAGACAAACCAACCAACCAACCAACTCAATGACAACAAAACAGGTCTACCCTGGAGTCATACTCTAATTTTTTCTATTTTCCTCCCTTTCTGATCCTTTATCCCACTTTCTTTTTCTTCCTCTTCCTTCTCCCTCTTCTTTGTCAAATAGAGGATTGAGTTATTATCACTGATCCATATAAAGTCCCTCTCTCATTTATTTTAACTCCCACCCCCATTTCTATTCCCCGACTTCCCATGTGCAACCTTCCTAATATGTTTGATACGCATCTTTTTGTTTGTATGTATTTTTAGAAAATGTTTATTGTTTTTGTATGCAAAAAAAATTAAAAAAAAAAAAAAAAAAGACCACCCATTTTGTAGAAGGTGGAGATGCTGGCAATAGGGAGGACCAGATCAACAGGCTTATTAGAAGAATGAACTAAGGTGTCTACCATGATTATTTTTCTAAGCTGGTTGGTTAATAAACAGTACCTGCTCTCAAAAAAAAAAAAAAAAAGAATTCCCTGGGCACTGCCTAGTGCCCAGTGAATTCTACAGAAAGAGAACCTTTCTCTTTTGTTTTTTTGTTTGTTTTGTTTTAAGACAGAGTTTTGCTTTATCACCCAGGCCAGAATGCAGTGGTGCAGTGGTTCACTGCAGCCTCGACCTGCCAAGCTCAAGCTATCCTCCCACCTCAGCCTTCTATGTAGCTGGGACTATAGGTGCGTGCACCACCACTCCTAATTTTTAATTTTTTTTTTTTTTTTTTTTTTTGAGACGGAGTCTCGCTCTGTCGCCCAGGCTGGAGTGCAGTGGCGCAATCTCTGCTCACTGCAAGCTCCGCCTCCCGGGTTCACGCCGTTCTCCTGCCTCAGCCTCTCCGAGTAGCTGGGACTACAGGCGCCCGCCACCACGCCCGGCTAATTTTTTGTATTTTTAGTAGAGACGGGGTTTCACCGTGGTCTCGATCTCCTGACCTCGTGATCCGCCCGCCTCGGCCTCCCAAAGTGCTGGGATTACAAGCGTGAGCCACCGCGCCCGGCTCTAATTTTTAAATTTTTTGTAGAGACAGGGTTTCACTGTGTTTTCCAGGCTGGGGCTAGTCTCAAACTCTATAGCTCAAGTGATCCTCCCACCTCAGCCTCCCAAAGTGCTGGGATTACAGGCACGAGCCACCATGTCCTGCCAGAAAATCCTTTTAGCATTGCTTAACCTAGCATTTCTCCAGATGGGATGGAGCCACCTCCCCTTTCTCAGGTACACCTTGGGACAGAGACACAACTGGGAGGTTCCAGGCTGCATGAAGATGGGATCTCACACCTTATCCAGGAGCCTCCCAGGGCCATCGAGTCACTTCAATGAGTGTGTCCGGCTGTGAGGCCCGATGGGAACACTGGGAGGTCAGCAGTCCAGAGATCACTGTGGGCTGGAGAACAGGGGATTAGAGGCTTCACACAGAGGACGCCAGGTGGGCAGCTGAGATGACTCCAGCCATCCCCCCACCTGGCTGGAATGGTTCAAGCAGGACTCAGATCCTGCTGAGAGACTGACCATGATATCACAGCCTCTTCTGAGGCTGACTCACCTCTCTGTATTCCTCCCAATCTGGAAACCACACCAGAAAAGGCATCCCCACACCTCTGTCCCCCACCAACAAGCTGTCTTGGTTCATGGAGGCCTAGTTGGCCCTGGAGACTGGAGCCTGAAGCCTTGCATTCTCCCTGTTTAGTTGGGAGTCTTTCAGGTACAGATGACAGAAAACCCAACCTGAACTAGACTAAACCGGGAGGAAATTTCCTGGCTTGTGTAACTGAATACTGCACATGGCTGGACTGAAGTGCTCAAGCAATGTCATCAGAATTGAGGTTCCTCTGCCTCTTGGCTCAGTTCTGCTTCTCACTGAGTAGTCTGCAGCCTCATCTTCTCAGCCTCTTAAGTTCAAATCCCTGAGGGACAAAACCAAAAGTTTCTTCCCTTTCCGGCAACCCCCCAACAACAACAACAACAACAACAAAATCCCAGAACTCCTTCTGATTGGATGACTTGGGTCATGTGCCAACTGTGAACCAACCAATGCAGCCAGGGCACCTCAGGCCACTGATTGGCCAGGACCAAGTCACATGTTCTGCCCTGGGGCTAGTCTGAGTGTGGGAGGGGGGAAGTTCAGAAGGAAAGCTATGGCCTGGTGGCTCACGCCTGTAATCCCAGCTACTCGGGAGGCTGAAGCAGACGAATCGCTTGAACCCGGGAGGCAGAGGTTGCAGTGAGCCGAGATCACGCCACTGCCCTCCAGCCTGGGCGACAGAGCTAGACTCCGTCTAAAAGAAAAAAAAAGCTGGACATTGCTTCAGGGCATTACTGCCAAGAAAAGGGTGAAGGAGGCCGGGCGCGGTGGCTCACGCTTGTAATCCCAGCACTTTGGGAGGCCGAGGCTGGTGGATCATGAGGTCAGGAGATCGAGACCACGGTGAAACCCCGTCTCTACTAAAAATACAAAAAATTAGCTGGGCGTGGTGGCGGGCGCCTGTAGCCCCAGCTACTCGGAGAGGCTGAGGCAGTAGAATGGCGTGAACCCGGGAGGCGGAGCTTGCAGTGAGCAGAGATCGCGCCACCGCACTCCAGCCTGGGCGACAGAGCGAGACTCTGTCTCAAAAAAAAAGAGAAAAGGGTGAAGGAATGGCTGCTGGTGGCAAAAACAATAGATGTCCCCTGGGACCTTATGGAATCCACCAGCAGCTCCTTTCAGTAAGAGATCTGCTCCCTGCCCAGAGCCTCACAGTGGGGTCCCCACATGGGCGCATGTAAAATGAGGTTGCTTCAAGTGACCACCTGGTACTTCTTGTTGCTGTGGGTGACAGCCTTCACAGAGAGCGCATGGAGGCACACCATCGATCCTCGGCTGTGCTGAGGACTTCATGGAATCCACACTAGTCACTGGCTGCTAGGCCTTCTCTGCAAACAACGCATGTGTCATTCACCCAGTATATAAATAGGGTCAGTGTGCCAGACGTCCTTAAAATGTTTCAGCCATGTTTCCTAATCTGTGCTTCCTGCACCTCTCTGAGCTCAGGCCGGACCCATGAGCATAGGCTGAGGTATCCCTAGAGGAAGAGCTCAGAGCACAGCTCTACCCCATTCCCTGGCTGGCTCTGCCCATGCCTCCACGGGCTTGGGGTACAGGGAGGATAAGCAGCGACATTGCAAAACTGACCACACTTGCATCAAGGAGATGGGCTGCTGGGCAGACAGGTTGGGCATAGCGGGGGGCCAGGCCGGTGAGGCCCAGCCAGACTGAAGCAGGCCCCAAATAACACGGGGCCCAGGGATTCCACCCTCATGAAGCAGCTCCCACCAGGAGGGGACCACGCAGCAGCCAGGGCCCTGAGGCAGTCAGGGCTGGCCTGTATCTAGGACACAGGCATCCAACCCGCAGAGGTGGCTTGGTAGAGGCAGGCTAGGCAGCAGGGCCCTGGAGGGACTGAGATCTGGGAGGAGTTATGAAGGGCCAGAGGCTGATTATCCTGACCCCAGGGCTTGTGATAGCAGTAGAGGAGAAGCAGTACTGGATCCTGGGACTGTGTAGCTGACAGCCAAGAGAGAGCCAGGAAGTAGAGCTGGGAGCCCCTGACTCCCCGCCCCCCATTCTAGTGACTGAGTCATTCTAGTCGTTCTAGTGAATGCCCCTCATTCAAACTCTCCTAGTTTGCACTCAAGACAGCAGTCCCAGTGAGGATGTGTTGGGTCCAGTGAGGGTGTGTGGAGACCAGTGAAGGTGCGCGAAGTCCAGTAAGGGAGGGTGGAGTCCCAGTGAGGGAGTATGGAGTCCAGTGAGGGAGTGTGGAATCCAGTGAGGGAGTGTGGAGTCCATTGAGGGAGTGTGGAGTCCAGTGAGGGAGCGTGGAGTCCGGTGAGGGTGTGTGGAGTCCAGTGAGGCTGTGTACAGTCCTACACGAGGGCCCGCATTTTCTGTGTGATGTACTTGGCGCTGGAGATAACTCAGGAACAGGCCCACCCCGAGAGGGCACTGTACACACCAAGCATGTGAACAGAGCGTGGCAGGAGCACCTGTGGCCACAGGGAAGCCCCAGACCGTGGAAGAGTGGACCCCTGCGTCCAGCTTTGGTTCCACATAAAGGACTCAGTCCTTGGGAGGGGTCATCAGTTGCCCAGAAGGAAGGTCTGGGAAATGACCACTGACTGTCACATCTGACTGGGGTTCCAGCAACAGAGAGGGAGAAAGGTCTTGTTGTGGGGGGTCAGGGTGGTGGAGGGTGACCGACGTTGCCAACTTGGGACCAGGGCCCACTGAAGGGTCTTTCCTGGACTGAACAGAATCCAGCGGCACGCTTTACAGTTCTCTGTGTCCACCAGGGGGCACCCCATTCCTTGCTAATCTTTTAACCTGGGCTCCAGTGGGAGGCCATTTGGGGACTTTGGGAGTGGTATCAAGGTGACTCTGGGCCCTGAGGCATATCCTCAGGCAGCGGTTAATTGTGTGCTAGGCTCAGGACTAGGGGTAAGTGTGTTCTGCTAAAGCAGCAAATGCTGTTCCAGGCCAAACCTTTGGTGGGATGAGGCAGCTCAGACAGCAGAGGCAGTAAGCTCTGCTGATGTGGGTGTCTCAGGGGGACCCTAGCAAGGCAGCCCTGGGCCCTGGCTCATGCCTCATCCTATTGTTCCCATTTTGCAGAGGAAGGGATTGAGACCCACAAGGTTCAGTTACTTGCCTCATGCTAACATGGCTGCCATGTCTGTGTGCGGACCAGGGCACAGCTTCTCCCCTTTCAGGGGGACTTGAAGTAGTGGTTCTGAGCGGGACTGCAGCCTGAGGGAGCTGGGTTAGACCTGCTCTCAGCTCCAAGCGCTACCTGCCCTGTGTGGCCTTCCTTCACGGCCTTCGCCTGCATTCCTGCCTTAGAGACACCCTCCTGGGCGCCGAGCTTGGGAACACTGCAGTACTGAGTTGCCTTGGGCGGCAGAACAGAGAGGAGCCAGCGTTTTGGCTCCAGACCCTCCCTTTCTTCCCTGGATGAGCCAGGATGCAGATACCCAGGCTGTGCAGGGGGTATGGGGTAGATACAGGTCAGGGGGTCCCTCCTACCAAGGCCTCAACCTGCCCCGATCCTGGTGGCAGCTGCCTGGGGACATGCTAAACAAGCGGCCTGAGCAGCCCTGTGAGGGTGACTAAGCTCCAGCCAGAGAAGGGAAAGGTCCCCCCAGAACTCTGGCGCCTGGTATGAAACACAAAGGTCGGGGAGGGGCATAGATTGGAGTGGACATGGTGTCAAGGGGCAGGTAGAGGGAACTGGTCTCTCTTGCTCTCTTAAATGCGCATTTCCCTCCTTCCCAGCGTCTCCCTTTAACCCAGGCCAGGCCTCTGCAGACACTTCAGTCTGCTCCTGGGAGTTTTCCTGCAGAAACCCCTGGATGGCTTCCTCAGGTCCTACCTGGGCAACAGGCCCACTGGCAGTGCCTATACCAGCCTCTGCCCCTGCAGCTCTCATTGGAGGATCCCAGAAGGTTCTTGGTGAGCTCTAATCCTCACCTCCACCTCTGAGGAAACGAGCTGGTGGCGCTTCCTCCAGTTGGCTATCCTGACCCACTGCTCACAGCCCATGTATGAAAATCCAAACGGCACAGTAACTTCTCCAACTGTGTTCAAGGGGCAGGGTGGGCCTGCCCAACTAACTTAAGGGACCTGGAGGCCAAAGGTTGGATGACAGCCAGGATGCACCAGTGCCAAACCAAAACCCCCGGCATCCTGAGGCGGGGGGCACCACGTGCCACCAGCAGGGGGAGCCACGTCATGGAGCTAAACCGGCGAGGCCTGCAGAGGCAGCCACCACTTGGACGCATCTCGTGAGGCTTGTCAAGTTCCCTCTCGGCCTACACCACCCCCGCCCCCCGCACTCCACATAATGGCAGTCCCGTGTGGCCTGTTTTCAGCGTCTGGGACTGCATACTCCCACCCCCAGGGCACCGGGGTCCCTACGTGGCACCGTGATGAAGTCCTCCTCCCCAGTTACGGCTTCTTGGGGCAAACCCTGACTGCCCCAGTGAGCAGCACCCCCAGCCAACTGCAGCTCAGTCCCTGACCACCCACCAGACTGCTGTCCATCACAGGCCACATCCAACTGCCTCCCAAAATGTCTTCAACCCACCGCCCCCAGGATCCTCCCCCTCCTATCCTTGTGCCCTGGAAGGTCTGAAGAAACTGAAACAGAAAAACCAGGCTTGAGACAGCTTTGTTAGAACAACTCAGCAAAATAAAATTCCTGTTTATTGTTGGACAACATTGTTTCACACATACATCAAACAGGCCAAAAAAAATAAACAGCAACTTCATAGACAAAAAAGGAAAAAAAAGAAACCTTTTATCTTTGGCCTTTTTAACCATCTCATACAAACCAACTACTTATAGTACAGCTAAGTACATACACAAAAAAGTTACTGGAATGCTCGGAATAAGATTGTTTTTCTGTTGTCATTTTTGCTTTTTTTACAAGGTTTTTTTTCTCCTTTGAGATTATAATGAACATGGTCACACCACAAGTAAAGTCAGAAGTAGGACAGAGAACGCTCCGAAGGCTGGTTTGGTCATCCGAGATCATTAAAAATGGCTGACCCTAACAATATGTACAAAAATATAAAATGTAAATAAAAAATACAAACAAATTTCCTTTTTAAAGTACTTTTAAGAAAAAAAGCAGGGCCTTGGAAGTTTTGGTTCTTTTTTCCTCCCCTGTTGCAAATTCTCATGGTTTGGGTTGGGTGGTGGAGAGCGCGTGTCATCTGCGGGTGGCACTGCCCACGGTGGGCGGGCGGGCCTCTCTACTCGAAGGTGACCACGTTTAGATTCTGAGACGGGAAGTGGAGGGTGAATAGGTCACGGCGGCCTTTTTTTTTTAGTTTAACTTTTCCTTTTTTGCTGTCTAGTCATCCTCGTCGGTCTTCTGCTTCTTGGTATCGACATCGTCATCCTAGGCAGAGAAAGACTGTCAAAGGCCCCTCCAACCCCAGGGGCCCTATCCAACCCACTGCCTCAGTTCCCGCTGGCAAAGCAAGAACCAGGGACCCCCAGCTCCACAGCCCAAGGCCTCTGGGAAGTTGTGCCCAGCCCTGTTCCTTCCTGTTCTTAAGATTCAGGACCACACAGTGGCCACCTACAAACTCAGAAACAGTCCCTCAGCAGCTTGAGCACCTCAGCTGGAGGCAAGTGGGGAGACCCAGATGCCAAACCCCCCTTCTTCTCAAGCCAGAACCCACCTCATCATCTTCAGCTGCCCGCTTGCCCGTAGCTGACTCAGCTTCCTCATCTTCATCTCCATCCTCTTCCTCACCTGGAGAGAATCAAAGGCCAGATAAACCACACTTCCCTCCTACTGTGGCTCCTGGGGAAATCCCGAGGAAGATGCAGTGGACTGCAAGGTCCCTGCCCTGCCCCTGCTGCCTGCAACTAGGCCCAATCAAGGAACCCACACCCACTACACAGGTGGGAATCTCCAGAGGACAGAGTCCCAAGCAGCTGCACCCCAAGAGGCCAGGCCCAACAGATCAGTGGCTTTCAGAGCTGCACGAAAGAAACTTTGAGGTGTGCGAGTGGGTGTGGGTGGGCATGGGCACAGCTCCATGTCAAAGAGACCCTCCCTGACTCTACAGGTGGGTGCCCACGGCCATGTGGTCCACTGGCCCCAAGTACCATGGTCCCACCCCCAGGAGCCCCAATTCCTTCCTTCCCCTTCTGCCAGACAAGGCCAGGAAAAAGTATCTGAAAAGGGGAAGATAGACAAGGCTACTCACCATCACCTTCTTCTTCCTCCTCCTCTTCCTCCCCACCTTCTTCCTCTTCTTCATCTACCTCATTGTCAGCCTCCTGCTCCCCATTTTCCTCATTCTCCTCGACAGAAAACAGGCCATGCATGTCATTACCAGCTGGCCCAAGGCTGGACAGAGCGTTGCTCCTGATGCCCGGCCTCCCACCAGAGGCTGCCGGCTGCATCTACAGCTCAGCCAAGCCCACCCCAGAGTCCCTTCTCCAGTCAACATCCTCCAGGCTCCATCGTGAAACCTGCACATTAACTGCCCCAGGGCAAAGGCTTTTCCCCACCCTGGGCCAAGCCCAAACTCAAGACTACCGGAATCTCCTCTGAACCTATTCTTGTTCAGGCATTGCTCGAAAGCTTTTTATAAACATTTAACTAGCAATAATCGCGCCTCGGGTAAAGCTCATTGGCAACGATAATGCCACTGTGCAAAGCTATATATATATATGTTTAAAGTAGAACAGGAAAAACTTTGTGAGGCGGTAGCTGCCAGGGCTCAGGAGCAAGGCTGACACTCACAGCATTCCCGTTAGCAGGGGCGTCTCTTCCATTTTCCGCCTCTTCCACAACTTCTTTCTTCTCCTTTAAGTCCTTCAAAAGGGAAGAAGGAACCAGTAACCAGTAAGTCTTCTGAGTAACCCAGGGTAAGCAAAGACGATGAGAACTACTGGTCTGTCCGGCTGTTCTGTCCGTCCCAAATTAAGAGTCGCACGCGACATGTGGAGAAGGGCCTGATTGCCCCTGTGGTCCCTCTCCCACTGGTCCGGTGGAAGGAAGGCCGGCGGGGGCATCTGTGATCGGGTTTCCCATCCTTTAAGGCCCGCTACAGCGGCCCCGGTGGCGGTTCCCACTGCCCCCTGGCGCTTCCTAAGAAAAAGGAGACATGTGGCGCCACAGCCCCAGCCCGTCCGGCCGGGTGGACGAGCCCCGGACACTCACACCCATCAGCCTGCTTCCAAGTGCAAAGAGCCCGCCCCTCGAGCCGTCTAGAAAGGCAGCAGGTTATGTTCCAGAAATAAATAAGACAAGGAGGAGCCTGCGCTCGGGGACAGCCCCATGGGCGCGCCAGCCTGGAAGGCCCGCGAGGTCGCACCGTCCTGGCCGGGACAGGTCTCTAAAGAAGCCAAAGCACACCGACCCCCCAAATCCGACCGCTGTTCCTAGAGACCGCAAACCGCTGCTTGGCGGTGCCCCAGACCGGGGCCTGCCGCCGGAGCCACCAAGTCCCGGCCTCCCCGCGGCGGCTGGGGATCCCGACCCCACCTAAGGGGTGGGACTCCGCCCGGGATCCAAAAGGCAGCGCGGCCCGGGCGCCCGGTAACTTTTTCCACACGACACGGCCGCCAATACCAACAGGCGTCCAGCGTCCGGGCCTGCGGGAGCCCCTCGGCCGCCGTCCGGCGAGCGGCTCCGGGCCACCTGTCGGCCCTCTCCGTCCGGCCCGCCTCGCTCCGCTGACCCCGGCTCCGCCCGCTCTCGCCCCCTGGCGGCCGAAGCCCCGGGGAGCAGTGGGGGCAGGGAGGTCGCGGCGCGCAGGCGCGCATCCCCCGCCCGGCGGGCTTTGCGCGCGGGCCTCTGCACGCACCGCGCGCAGGGAGCACGTGGCCCGGGGCCGCCGAGTGCGTCCCTTGCCTTGGAGACTCCGGGCCGGCAGGCAGAGCTCGCAGTGGCACGCGCGCGGGTCGCGCGTCGGTCGGCCGGCCTCTCGACTCGACGCCCCACTGCCGCCACCCCGGCAGGCCCGAATGTCTGCATTTGGCGGGCCAAGTCCCGCGGGAGGTCGCCCCGAAGTCCACCGGGTTGCTTAGGTCCGAGAATGTCGGGGATGCGCCTCTCTGGCTACTCATCGCCCTCGGGGGAAGTCACCTTTTGGTGCTTCGGAGAAAATCGAACACCCAGGCCCCGCACTGGGGACGGTGTTCTCCCCCCACAAACTGATACCCGGACTGAGTCCAGAAGGGGTCACTGAGAGCCCCTATGGAGATCCGGGCCCCGAGCTCCGCTCTGCCAAGAAGTCGCCCCTGGGAGAGCCAGAGGTGACGCCAGGGGCACAAGGGTTAAGGAGACGCCAAGGTGACTCGCGCCAATCCCCGCAGGGGCACAACGGGCGCGGACGAGAGCCGAAATATTAAGAAAAAGCCAGTCAGTCTGAGAGCGCCGCGCTCCCGCCGAGGGCAGAGACGCTACCCAGGGCGGGCAGTGGGACCGAGGCGGCGCCGACAACAGGAGCAGAGCCGCGCCAGCCGCGCAGGACCTCACAGCCGAGGGCAGTGAACCCGCCACGGGGCCCGGGCGCCCCTCCCAGTTCGACCCTATCATCGGCCTGTCGCGGCCGCCGTGTTGGCCCGCGTCGCCCCGAGCTGCGACGCACACGGTGCTCCCGGGCAGCCGCGGGGGGCGCCCATCGTCGCCCCAGCGCCGCGCTTCACTTTCTCTTTCCTCCTTGCGACGCGTGGGCTCTCGCCTCCTCAGCCAAGCCCGGCATCGCGGGTGCACGACTGAAACTGGGCGGCCGCTCCCGGCGCATTCACCTCGAAGGGCGCCCACCCCCGCCTCCCAGAGCGCCCAAAGCGGATAAGCCCGTCACACCTCCGCCGGGACGGCCGACGTCGCGGCCAGCCAGCCCGTCGCCTCATCCGCCTTATCGGGGCTTAGTCCAGACCAACCACCTCAGGTCCGCTACAAGGCGCGAAACCGGGGACCTGGCGCCGAACAAAGAGCAGCGCTGCCGGCGGGCGCTCGCCGCCACTTCCCGCGGCCGGCCCGCGCCCCAACACTCGCCCCCCAGCACTTCCGATTCCCAACGCGCTTGAGTTTCAAAGTTATTTCCGTGCGCCTGGCGGGCCGACGACCCCCAGCCAGGCCCTGCTCCTCCCGCCGCCACTCATACCGGTCACAAACGAGTTTCGAGGGCCGTGAGCCGGCCTCCGCGCCTAGCCCTCGGCCACCGAGGGCGCCCGGCCCACTCCCCGACGGGCATCACGTCTGCCCGCGGCGGTTCCCGCCCCCTCCCCCGCACCACACAAAGAGTGGGCTGCCTAAGGGCACCGCGCCGGGGGCGGGCCGTTTCCCCGCGAGAGGGAGCAACAGCGGCTTGAGGCAATCCAGCTGCTGCGCGCCAAACACCGCCCGAGCGGCGGCGCGCGGACCCCGAGGGGGCGGGCGGCGTCCAGCCTCACCTTGGTGGTTATTTCGGAGCTGGTGTCTACGGCTGCGTCTGACATGGTGGGGCACGCCGGTGATCCGATGCAGGGGATTAAAAAGAAAGCGAGAGTTCAGGGACTGGCAATAAAGCTGCCAGAGTCCGCGGCGGCGAAGGAGGCGCGCGGCGGAGGCGGCTGCGGCGAGCAAGGAGGCGGACGAGGAACAATGCAAAGATGGCTTTTCACAGCAGCCAGTGGGGGACTCACGCGGCGCCAGAAGCTTTAATATAGATTAGTGGGCGGCGCTCGGCTTCCCATACCCGGCCGCTATTGGCTGAGCGCAGGGAGCGGGCGCCCGCTCATTGGCTCGATTCCGAACAATGGACAAGCGTGCTTAAAGCGGCAGTGCCCCGGCGCGTCCCGCGCTGCGCAGTCGCCGATAGCACTGTCATTCAAGGCCCGAGTTTGCCGGGTCTCAGCGGCGCCGAGTGCGCGGGGGAGGGGTGCGCGAGCGCGTTCCGGACGCGCGCTCCCGCAGCTGTTTTGCTAGGGCTGCTGACGCAGAAAGCCAAAGCGCGGCAAAGCTGCCCGCCCAGCCCCCTTCCCCCCCTTCCCGCCCTCCCCGCGGCTGCTCGGAAAGAGGGGGAGGGAAGAGGGGGCGGCGGGCGCACGACGGCTGCCAGCGCGGGGGAGGGGAAGGCGGGGTGCTGGGCCGCGCTCGCCCCGGGCGGTGCCCAGCGCAGTGCCCGCGGAGGTGCCCGCCCCCCGCTCCTGGGCGCCTTCGACCAAGGATTGTCCCAGTGCAAGTGGACGGCAGCCCCACGACAAGCAACGAGGTCACGAGGCCGAGACCCGGGCACCTGGGCCGCCCCGTCCCTCTGCCATGCCCTCGCGTCCTCCCAGGGCAGGGCACCCCTAGTCCTGTGGGCAGGCTACCCCGATTGCCCACCATCAGGTCCGGCGTCCGTCGGCCAAGCCAGTCGACAAGCGGGCACCGTGCCAAGCACACACTGATTCATGTATCAAGCGGACTCGATGCGCGATGCCGGCTCCAGCCCTCGAGTGGGACAGCCCGCAGGCCCCGCACGGCATAGCGGTCCCATCACTCTAGGGCTCTAGTTAGGGTCTGTCCCGAGCGGTCACTGCCGTCGCGACAGCCTCAGGGCAGCTTCCTCCAGGGGCCTGCCGGACCATCGAGTCTACCCTTCTCCCACCCCACTGCTGGACTGCGATGGGCACATGAACATTACAGAATTCCTCGGGGAAAATAATCGTCTCTGGAGCCAGTTGGGCTAATCTTTGGGGACTACCTGAAATTTGGGGGGCCATTTAGAGAACCATGCGGAGCCCCGATTAAAGGGAGCATCAAGACGCCACACTCAAGATGGCGCCGGGCTCGGCAAGCGTGGCGTGACGTAGCGATTTAGCTCACGTGGGCGATCCGAGAACAGCAGGCTACGCTGGCCTTATCGCCACTGCACTTAGCTGTCGAACTAAGAAATCTGTGGTGTGGGAAAAAGGACCAGAATAGGTGGAAAGATAGTCCAGAAATTTACCTGTGCCACACACAAGATGGCGAGAGGTAACGTTCGTCCTTGTGCTGCCAAAAGGGGGCGCCCGACACGGAAGGCGGGACTCCGGAGAGACGAGCGCACATTGGCCGAGAGTGGCGGGCGAACACAAAGTTGACGCTTTGCGTCCTTCCATTGGCAGTTTCTGCCGTCTGTCTCTCGGGTGCAGCCGAGCTGGGAATGGGGAAAACCCGGAGTGTGGGATCTTGGAGGGCGGACGATGCCAAGTCCAGCAGAGCTTGCGCTCGGGGCTAGCAGAGAGACTGAGTCTCCTTTCTCGGTTTCATTAGGTAATGGGCGACATGGCTCCATCTCCACAGCGGGGCTTTGCTGAGCTTAGCACGCAGTCTCCCGGCAGGGAGGAGGCGCGCAGTGCCGGGCGCCACTCCGTCCCCAGTACGCGTTGGGCCCGCGTTCCCAGGTGCACGTCTGGCCGCTGGACTGTTGCCCTTTACGGAGCGAGTTTTACTTTAGGAAGAAGCCCGGGCTCCCGGTACTTTGGCCTGAAGAAACGTGGGGCAGATGCTGGCCAGGGCGGGGATACCGCGCCAACACCCGCTGTCCAGCGGTCGCCCTCCAATGCAGAGGCGAAGGGACGCCCGCTGGGTCTCCGCCCTGCCCCTAGGCGCCCCAGTGGCTGGAGGTGGCATTCTCCACTGCACGGGCGCGCCCCAATCCGGGGGACTCCCACAGTGCTGTTCCCGAGGACCACGCGTCTCAACTCTTTGTCCGGTCCCCTCCCTCCCACAGCCAGTCTGTCTTCACCGCCGCGCAGACCTGGGGCAGCCCTTCACGGAGAGGAAGGGCTCCTTGCCCTCAACCACCGTGACCCCCTTCCTTTGTGTCACATTCTTAGAGAGTTGGAGGGATTATGCGTCATCGTAAACTGGGAGACAGAGCGCCTTCCACCTACGGCGCATCCATTAAGTTCCAGTTACCCTCGAGGGGATTGTTCTTTCCACAAAACCCAGATGCAGTGAGAGCCTGGCTTGTACCACCTCTAAGCATCGAGGCTTCCCCCTAGTCTGGATGGTGGCCTTCGGGCAGTGGACTGTGTCCACAGCTGAAAACCAGACTTGACAGTTCTGGATTCAGGCCGTTGTGGGAGCGGGAAGGTCAAACACCCAAAAGGAACTGATGAATGTGAATTTCCCTCTAAGAACTGCTTTGTCTGGCCGGGCGCGGTGGCTCACGCTTGTAATTCCAGCACTTTGGGAGGCCGAGGTGGGTGGATGCCGAGGTGGGTGGATCACGAGGTCAGGAGTTCGAGACCAGCCTGACCAACATGGTGAAACCCCCGTCTCACTAAAAATACAAAAATTAGCTGGGCCTGGTGGCGCACGCCTGTAATCCCAGCTACTCAGGAGGCTGAGACAGGAGAATCGCTTGAATCCGGGAGGTGGAGGTTGCAGGAGCTGAGATCATGCCATTGCACTCTAGCCTGGGCAACAGAGTGAGACTCCATCTCAAAACAAACAAACAAACAAAACTGCTTTCTGACGTTATTCCCATGCAGGTGGCTTTTCTAGAAGTGGGTGAGGAAGGCTCATGCCCATCTGGTTCCAGAACCACCACTTAAATTTCCCAAACACTCAGTGCCCGCTGTGTACATGGCAGTGAGCCTTTGGCTCATGCTTCATTGTCATGTACGAGGTGGATAGGACAGTTATGGAGTTGAACTATATGAAACTGATGTCTACGTAGGTGAAAACCAACTGAAAATCAACACATTTACAGGTTCGACCTCTGATATAACCCCCCTTTTAACAAATCAAAAAAGCAAACCTAGGGATTATAGCAAGGGACTTGGAGTTACCCCCTGGATCAATGATGGAGCCAAGGCTAAGTCCTAAAACAGGAATCTGCATTTTTAGATGAGTCCTGGGGCAGAAGTTGCCCCCATGGACCTCCCTCTCATCCCAAGAGTGTGGTATCTCACAGCGCATAGTGGTGGAGTTATTTAGGCTATGAAGAACCGGGTTCCTTCGGCAACAGGTAGCTCCCTACCTCTTTTGCTGTTTCTTTATTTATTTTTTTTTTTTTGAGATAGTCTCACTCTGTTCAGCCCAGGATGGAGTGCAGTGGCGTGATCTCAGCTCACCACAACCTCCGCCTCCGGGTTCAAGGGATTCTTCTGTCTCAGCCTCGCGAGTAGCTGGGACTACAGGCGTGCACCACCATGCCTGGCCAATTTTTGTATTTTTAGTATTTTTGTGTTTTTAGTACAGATGGGGTTTAGTATTTTTGTATTTTTAGTACAGATGGTGTTTCACCATATTGGCCGGGCTGGTCTCAAACTCCTGACCTCATGATCCGCCCACCTCGGCCTCCCAAAGTGCTGGGATGACAGGCGTGAGCCACCGTGCCAGGCTTTTTTTTTTTTTTTTTTTTTCTGAGACGAAGTTTCACTCTGTTGCCCAGGCTGGGGTGCATTGGCATGATCTTGGCTCACTGCAACCTCCACCTCGTTGGTTCAAGTGATTCTCCTGCCTCCCTCAGCCTCCTGAGAAGCCAGGATTACAGGTACCTGCTACCACGCCCAGCTAAGTTTTGTATTTTTAGTAGAGAAGGGGTTTTCACCATTTGGCCAGGCTGGTCTCAAACTCCTGACCTCAAATGATCTGCCCGCCTCAGCCTCCCAGAGTGCTGGGATTACAGGCATGAGCCACCACACCGGCCCTCTTTTGCTGTTTCTGAACAGACTGTTCTTCCTGTCCTCTGTCACTTCCACTCATTGATACATCTCATGCCCTTTGTTATTACATAGGAGGTCAGGCACTTCTGTGGCCTTGCCCATCAAACCCCCCAAGACAAGCTGGTGTGCCCTGGTAAGCCTGCTTTCCTGACCCCATCCTGAGATACAGTGGGCTTCAGCTAGAGCTGCTGTGAGCAAGGGACCCAATATGTCCTCCAGGCGTGTTTTGTTTTGTTTTGTTTTGATATGGGGTCTTGCTATGTTGCCCAGGCTGGACTCCGACTCCTGAGCGCAAGCTATCCTCGCACCTCAGCCTCCTGAGTAGCTGGGACAACAGATGCTTGCTACTGTGCCTGGCTTGTTTTGGGGGAATTTTCACAGGGACACCTCTGGGTGGTCTACACACTGTCCACATGGCCCACAGGCCTCTCCCTGCCCAGCATGAGTAACACATTGATTTCATCTGCCTGGCCCTGTGGGCACTTCAGTTTGCAACTAAGCCTGCCCCTAAAGCCATTTACAACATGTTTCTAATTGATTATCTCACAAATCTGCTAGATTCCCAAAAGATCAGACAGAATGTATTTTTAAGCTGCCTGGGTTCAAATGGCAGCCTTGACATACACTAGCTTTGTGAATTGGGCAGGTTACTTTCTCTAAGAAACAGAGAGGACAGCCGGGTGTGGTGGCTCACACCTCTATCCCCAGCACTTTGGGAGGCCTAAGCAGGAGGATTGCTTGAGCTCAGGAGTTGGAGACCAGTCTCGGCAACATGACGAAACGTCGACTCTAAAAATTTTTTTTAAATTAGCTGGGCATGATGTCATGTGTCTGTAGTCCCAGCTACTCAGAAGGCTGAGGTGAGTGGACTGTTTGAGTCCAGGAGGTTGAGTCTGCAGTGAGCCATGATGGTGTCACTGTACTCCAGCCTGGGCAACACAGCAAGTCTCTGTCTTAAAAAATAAAAAATAGGCCGGGCGCAGTGGCTCACGCCTGTAATCCCAGCACTTTGGGAGGCTGAGGCGGGCGGATCACAAGGTCAGGAGTTCGAGACCAGCCTGGCCAACATAGTAAAACCCCATCTCTACTAAAAATACAAAAAATCAGCTGGGCATGGTGGTGCACGCCTATAATCCCAGCTATTCTGGAAGCTGAGGCAGGAGAATCACTTGAATCCAGGAGGCGGATGTTGCAGAGCCAAGATGGCGCCATTGCACTCCAGCCTGGGCAACAGAGCAAGACTCCGTCTCGAGAAAAAAAATAAAAATAAAAAATAATAATAAATTAAAAAATAAGCTGGGTGTGGTGGCTCACACCTGTAATCCCAGCACTTTGGGAGGCTGAGGCGGGCAATCACCTGAGGTCAGGAGTTCAAGACCACCCTGGCCAATGTGGTGAAACCCCGTCTGTACTAAAAATACAAAAATTAGCTGGGCATGGTGGTGGACGCCTGTAATCCCAGCTACTCGGGAGGCTGAGGCAGGAGAATCGCTTGAACTCGGGAGGCGGAGGTTGCAGTGAGCCAAGATGGCACCACTGCACTCCAGCCTGGGTGACAAGAGTGAAACTCCTCAAAAAATTAAAAATAAAAATAAATAAAAATTAAAAATAAAAAAGAGAGGACGGGGCCGGGTGCGGTGGCTCACGCTCGTAATCCCAGCACTTTGGGAGGCCGAGGTGGGCGGATCACGAGGTCAGGAGATCGAGACCACAGTGAAACCCCGTGTCTACTAAAAATACAAAAAATTAGCCGGGCGTGGTGGCGGGCGCCTGTAGTCCCAGCTACTTGGAGAGGCTGAGGCAGGAGAATGGCGTGAACCCGGGAGGCGGAGCTTGCAGTGAGCCGAGATTGCGCCACTGTACTCCAGCCTGGGCGACAGAGCGAGACTCCGTCTCACAAAAAAAAAAAAAAAAAAAAAGAGAGAGGACGGGCATGGTGGCTCACGCCTATAATCTCAGCACTTTGGGAGGCCGAGGCAGACTGATCACGAGGTCAGGAGTTCGAGAACAGCATGGCCAACATAGTGAAACCCCATCTCTACTAAAAATACAAAAATTAGCCAGGCATGGTGGCGCGTGCTTGTAGTCCCAGCTACTCAGGAGGCTGAGGCAGGAGAATCACTTGAACCCAGGAGGTGGAGGTTGCAGTGAGATGATATAGTGCCATTGCACTCCAGCTTGGGCAACAGAATGAGACTTCATATTAAAAAAATAATAAAAATAAAAACAAAAAAGAGAAGACAATAATAGTTTCTACTTTGCAGGATTATTGTGAGAATTGAATAAGTTTATATTCAGAAAGTGCTTAAAATAGCGTCCGACACATCTGGGAAACCATTGCACCCCATTTTCCAGCTGCTATCTGTACCTAATTGGGTTGGCTTTACAGAGCTTGTAGGACCCTGGACAAAGGAACAATGTCTTCAGCAAGTTCTTTCCGTATTCAGTGGGAAATGAGGGCACTGGCCTCTCTAGTTTCTAGAAGCCTGTGATTTGGTGCCCGACATGCTTGGCAGCCCCTCTGGCCTCAAAGGCATGACAGAGTCTGGGAGGCAGGCGAAGTGGAGCAGGTCTCAAAAAATCCCGCCTTCCCGCCCTTCAGAAACCCAGGAGTTTCAGGCTGTGGTTTCCTTATCCAGGCATAAGGGCCTGGGGAGCTGCCAGGAGCCTTTCAACCCTCCCGCCTTTCGAGCCTGGCTGGGATTGTGTAAGAGCCCCCGACGCCTGCTCCCTCAGCACGCCCAGGCCTGCCCATTCTCCTGGGGAGCTGTGCCAGAGACCTGGCTCCTGGTACCCACACAGGTCTGGCCGCCCTGGGAGGTTCCTACAGGGAGAGGGTGGGAAATGTCTCTTAATGTTCCAGGCCTGTCCCCAAACCGATGCCAAGGCCTGTGGAGCCCGGGCATGAGCCTGGGTAAGGAGGCTGGGAGAGGTGAGTGTGCAGTGTGCACAGATGCCACTGCCCCCGGACAGCAAAAGGCCATCATGCCAGTCCTTCACTCCCTGTACACGTGCTCCTTCAGAGCCCTCCAGGAATCCTCTGCCTGCCTGTGTCACTTCTTGGCTGTCTTCCGTGGATCCCCCCGTGTGTGTGCACCTATTTGCATAGCTCGAGTTCCGTGGGTGTTTTGCTTAAGTTCCGGTTACAGTTCGTGAGTGGGTGGGCCCAGCAGCATGGCAGCAGGGAAAGGTGCTAGTTGGGGGAGCACGTGAGCAGACACACACCTGGGCACTCTGCCTGTGAGTGCCCACAAGAGCATTGCACCCGAGGAAAGGTTGGATACCACTACGTGACTTCCTGCTGCACAGCCCCACATGGGAGCCCGAAGACCAGGAGGCCCAAGTAGGCCCTGAGGAGGGTCTGTGTGCCTGTGCCAAGCAGGAGGCCAAGCCCTGATAACGGTGAGGGTGAGGAGGGCAGGCTCTGCGACATCCTGACACTGACTCTTTCCCCTTCTCTGTTAATTTTTTTTTTTTTTTAAGAAGGAGTTTCACTCTTGTTACCCAGGCTGGAGTGCAATGGGGCAAACCAAACTCAGCTCAACGCAACCTCCGCCTCCTGGGTTCAAGCAATTCTCCTGCCTCAGCCTCCTGAGTAGCTGAGATTACAGGCATGCGTCACCATGCCTGGCTAATTTTGTATTTGTAGTACAGACAGGGTTTCCCCATGTCAGTCAGGCTGGTCTTGAACTCCCAACCTCAGGTGATCCACCTGCCTTGGCCTCCCAAAGTGCTGGGATAACAGGCGTGAGCCACCGTGTCCAGCTCTTTTTTTTTTTTTTTTTTTTTGAGACAGGATCCCACTATGTCACCAAGGCTGGAGTGCAGCAGCATGATCTCGGCTCACTGCATCTTCTCTCTTCATCTTAAGCGGGTCTTTTCTACCTTCCCTTCTCTGGCAGAGAATCTCCCCGCCTTGTTTGGGGAGAAAGGTGTAAGGAGCAGAGGGCAGAGGCGAGGGGAGGACACACCACCAACTCGGACTGGCTCACCCTCCTCCTGCCACAGGGGGCTACGGATGGGTGACCCACAGTCCCTGTTTGACTGAGGGATTCCCAGGATGCAGGACTCTCAGTGCCACAACCAGAAAAACTCCTGGGCAAACTGGGACATGTTGCTCATACTAGTTCACTAGTCCACTCCTTATCATATACTGGGAACATTTCTTTTCTTTTTTTTTTTTTTTTTTTTGAGATAGGGTCTCGCTCTGCCGCCCAGGCTGGAGTGTAGTGGCGCAATCTCTGCTCACTGCAGCCTCGACCTCCTGGGCTCACGTGATCTTCCCACGTCAGCCTCCAAGTAGCTGGAACTACAGGTGTGCACCACCACACCCAGCTAATTTTTTTTTTTTTTTTTTTTTGAGACGGAGTCTCGCTCTGTCGCCCAGGCTGGAGTGCAGTGGCGCAATCTCGGCTCACTGCAAGCTCCGCCTCCCGGGTTCACGCCATTCTCCTGCCTCAGCCTCTCCAAGTAGCTGGGACTACAGGCGCCCGCCACCACGCCCGGCTAATTTTTTGTATTTTTAGTAGAGACGGGGTTTCACCGTGGTCTCGATCTCCTGACCTCGTGATCCGCCCGCCTCGGCCTCCCAAAGTGCTGGGATTACAAGCGTGAGCCACCGCGCCCGGCCGGCCACCCAGCTAATTTTTTAATTTTTCTTAGAAATGGGGTTTCCATGTTATGCAGGCTGGTCTCGTACCCCTGGCCTTAAGTGATCTTCCTGCCTCAGCCTCCCAAAGTGCTGGATTACAGGCATGAGCCACTGTGCCCGGCCAAAGAATGACATTTCTCGAGAAATCTGTAACCACCACCAAGACCACGAGTCCCTGTGGCCCTCCATCCAAAACCAGCCTCCCACTGAGATCCATCTCTCTTTGCCACAAGAACCCAGGGTGACAGAGCTACAAGGACACTGGGAGCATTTGGATTGCACATTGCAGAGCCAAGGGATTGAAGGGCTTCAGTAGATCACAGAGCGAGCTGGTGCCCGGGATCGGGACCCCTCGGGAGGGCTCCCAGCTGCCTCCGAGGTAAGGGTCGCTAATTAGGTCCAGAGCATGGAGATCTGTTCCTTTCTAGCTCCCGGCAGAGCAAGCGTCTCTAGAAGGGGAAGAGATTTCTCAGGCTCCTTTCAGAAACATTCTCTCCTCCAAGACATTTTCTGAGAATCTCATAGGAGGAATCTCACTTGAACAATTCTATAGGAAAACCTCAAAATAGGATACAGCATCACCCAGAAGTGAAGCCTCATCAGGGAGGGGAAGGCAAGGTGGGTGCCCTTCCAGGAAAGCTCGAGCCCCATGCACATGTGAAGTCCGAGGAGAAAGCTGCCAGTCTGCACCTGGACTGAGAGCTTCCCAAGCTGTCCTCAGCCTCAGCGAGTTCTCCCGAGCCTGGCAAATTGTGGCCCGACCTTGAATTGTGGTCATTTACGGCCCCTTCCAGCATCTTTCTCCTCCTCTTTATGCCGTCCTCTTGTTGTTAGATGCTCTAACAGTGTTAGCTCGCCGGGCACAGGGACTCATGCCTGTAATCCCAGCACTTTGGGTGCCTGAGGATGGTGGATCACCTGAGGTCAGGAGTTCGAGACCAGCCTGGCCAACATGGTGAAACCCCGTCTCTACTAAAAATACAAAAATTATCCAGGCGTGGTGGCAGGTGCCTGTAATCCCAGCTACTTGGGAGGCTGAGGCAGGAGAATCGCCCGAACCTGGGAGGTGGAGGTTTCAGTGAGTCGAGATCGCGCCACTACACTCCAGCCTGGGCGACACAGTGAGACACTGTCTCAAAAAAAAAAAAAAAGCACTGGGCAGACACCTCTCATCCATTTCGCTGCTGGCATGGTCTCAGCATTCCCACTTACTAAACGGAGAGAAGAATATGGCCCAGCTCCCAGAGAGAGAGCAGTGTGGCTGTTTGTCCCCACTTTGACCTGACTGTTCACAGGGCCGTGGTGCTGAGGCACAAAGGCCCTGGTTAAGACATATTTTTGAGACCCTGAAGTATGAATCACCTTGGTATGAATCAGTCTCCTCTTGGGCCTTATGTGATACATTGGAAGTTTCCTTAATTAAGATTTTCAGGGGCTTGGCCCAGCACGGTGGCTCACACCTGTAATCCCAGTACTTTGGGAGGCCGAGGTGGGCAGATCACCTGAGGTCAGAAGTTAGAGACCAGCCTGGCCAACATGGCGAAACCCCGTCTCTACTAAAAATACAAAAATGAGCCAGGCATGGTGGCACGCGCCTGTAATCCCAACTACTCAGAAGGCTGAGGCAGGAGAATTGCTTGAACCCGGGAGGCAGAGGTTGCAGTGAGCCAAGATCACGCCATTGCACTCCAGCCTGGAGGACAAGAGCGAGACTTCATCTTAAAAAATAAATAAATAGGCTGGGCGCGGTGGCTCACGCTTGTAATCCCAGCACTTTGGGAGGCCGAGGAGGGCGGATCACGAGGTCAGGAGATCGAGACCACGGTGAAACCCCGTCTCTACTAAAAATACAAAAAATTAGCCGGGCGTGGTGGCGGGCGCCTGTAGTCCCAGCTACTCGGAGAGGCTGAGGCAGGAGAATGGCGTGAACCCGGGAGGCGGAGCTTGCAGTGAGCTGAGATTGCGCCACTGCACTCCAGCCTGGGGGACAGATCGAGACTCTGTCTCAAAAAATAAATAAATAAATAAATAAATATAAATAAATAAAAAGATTTTTCAGGGACTGGGTACAGTGGCTCACACCTGTAATCCCAGCAATTTGGGAGGCTGAGGCAGGAGGATCACTTAAGCCCAGGAGTTTGAGACCAGCGTAGGCAACATAAGGAGACCCCGTCTCTACGAAAAAAAAAATTTTTTATTTTGAGACAGAGTCTCACTGTGTCACCCAGTCCGGAGTGCAGTGGTGAGATCTCAACTCACTGCAACCTCCAACTCCTGGGTTCAAGCGTTTCTCCTGCCTCAGCCTCCCAAGTAGCTGGGACTACAGGTGCTCGCCACCATGCCCGGCTAATTTTTGTATTTTTAGTAGAGACGGGGTTTCACTATGTTGGCCACGCTGGTCTCGAACTCCTGACCTCAGGTAATCCACCCACCTTGGCTTCCCAAAGTGCTGGGATTACAGGCATGAGCCACCGCGCCCGGCTGAAAAAAATTTTTAAATAGCCATATATAGTGGCACATGCCTGTACTCCCACCTAGTCTGGAGGCTGAGATGGGAGGATTGCTTGAGCTCAGGAGGTCAAGGTTACAGTGAGCTGTGATCGAGCCACTGCACTGCAGCCTGGGTTAGAACAAGACTGCCTTAAAAAAAAAAAAAAACTTTTAGGATGGTATGATGTGTTCTGGAATGCTCTTCATAAGTGTCTACTTCCCGGCTCGGTGCGGCGGCTCATGCCTGTAATTGCAACATTTTGGGAGACTGAGGCGGGTGGATCATCTGAGGTCAGGAGTTCAAGATCAGCCTGGCCACCATGGTGAAACCCCATCTCTACTAAAAATACAAAAAAAATAGCTGGGTGTGGTGGCGGGCACCTGAATCCCACCTACTTGGGAGGCTGAGGCAGGAGAATTGTTTGAACCCGGGAGGCAGAGGTTGCAATGAGCCAAGATTGCACCATTGCACTCTAGCCTGGGAAACAAGAGTGAAACTCCATCTCGAAAAAAAAGAAAAAGAAAAAGAAAAAGAAAAAAAAGACATGTCTGCTTCTCTAAAGGCTGAATTTGGATGCAAGGGCATTCATGAGGGAAAGTAAAATGTGTTCTGAATACCTGCAGAAACAGATGAAAGAGAAATTAGAAATTTGTGATTCTATATGAAATGAAACAGCTCTCAAAGCAACAGCTCTCAAAGCAGGGAGAGATGGTCGTCAAGAAACATTCTGGCTAGGCGCGGTGGCTCACACCTGTAATCCCAGCACTTTGGGAGGCAGAGGCAGGCAGATCATGACGTCAGGAGTTCGAGTGAAACCCTGCCCCTACTAAAGATACAAAAAATTAGCCAGGTGTGGTGGTGTGCGCCTGTAACCCCAGCTACTCGGGAGGCTGAGGCAGAGAATTGCTTGAACCTGAGAGGCAGAGGTTGCAGTGAGCCAAGATCGCGCCATTGCACACTGGCCTGGGTGTGCAAAAAAGTAAAGAAAAAGAAAGAAAGATCCTTAGCTGAGAACCTTAGCTTTCAAAGCTTTCAGCTTCATGGAGAACTGTCACCTGGCAGTAGTAGGGTTTCGCCATGCTTTGTCTCCGTTGCAGCCGCTCCTGTCTCAGGTCCCTCTGCCCCAGCCACAGTGGGACAGGGAGCTCGCTGCCTGCAGGATTCATGCCTAGGCTTGATTGACACTGGTCCTAAACAGGTCCCTTTACTTCCCCAACCTCATTCCCCTCATGCAGGGCTGACAGGAGTGCAGATTTCTGAGCATGGATGGCCATGTCGGCACCCGCCTCCCTGAGGGCCCTGTGAGCTGGGCGTGGGCGGGGAAGGCGTGGTTGTGTCCTCCACTCAGCGTGAGTGAGCAGGCATTGCCCAAAGCCCCACAGTTATTCAGTGACAGAGCTGGGATCTGAACCGCAGCTGACTTCAGAGCCCCATGCTACCTGCAGTTGCAGCCTCAGCTCAAGGGGAAAAGTCACGAGCAGTACTGCCACCATCCACGTGCCAGTCCCCTTGACCACCCCGTCCCCTCACGCACCACAGAGGGGATCTGGGGGTGTCCTCTGTTGATTGATAAGCAGTTTTACTTTGTTTCATTTTATGTATTTGAGATGGGGTCTCACTTTGTTGCCCAGGCTGGTGTTGAACTCCTGGGCTCAAGCAGTCTTCTCTTCTGGGCCCCACAAAGTGCTGAGATTACAGGTGTGAGCCACCATGCCTGGCCAGGAGTTTTGTTTTCACAAACTGAGGCCCTCATTCTCCAGCAGTTGCCTCAAAGGTGGTATGAGGGTAGGGAGGGTGTCCCAGATGAGTGATTCCTAGTTGTGAGGCAAGATTTTTCTAGTAGGACCTGGTGACCTGGGGGCAGGACATTTTGCAACTGTTTGTTGCTAGAGGCTCACCAGAAGGCTCACTAAAAATGTGCTCCCGGGGTGTTCTTTTGAGATTTTTCATGGCATCAGTAGATAATTGGTAACATCTGCCTTGAACATGTTTCCAGGCTAACCTATCCCATGGCCTTGCTCCAGAGTTGGGCCTGGAAGTACTGCATTGCACAATGTTCCTTTTAAGGGGACCCGCAGGACAAATTTCTTTCGGGCCTCAGCACCAGCAGGACAGTGTGGCTCAATGTTTAGGAGCACAGGCTCCAGGTGGCCCCTTCTGTGAGTGGGGCAAGAGCCCCCCAGAACTGGGCTCCTCACCTGCTTCTGTGTCATGAAGCTGAGTCCTCGGACAAGAGTGTGACCCCTGTGAGCTGCTTCTCATATGTAAAACACACGAATAATAATAACCTCCTGGCCGGCCCGGTGGTGCATGCCTGTAACCTCAGCACTTTGGGAGGCCAAGGCGGGAGGATCACTTGAGCCGAGGAGTTCGAGACCAGCCTGGGCAATACAGTTGGACATCCCCTCTGTCTCTACAAAAAAAATTTAAAATTAGCCGGGCGTGGTGGTGTATGCCTGTAACCCCAGCTACTTAGGAGGCTGATGGGAGAATCGCTTAAGCCCAAGAGATCAAAGTAGCAGTGAGCCAAGATTGCACCACTGCACTCCAGCCTGGATAACAAAGCAAGACTCTGTCTCAAAATACAAAAACAAACAAATGAACAAAAAAACTTGGCCAGGCTCGGTGGCTCACACCGGTAATCCTAGCACTTTGGGAGGCCAAGGAGGGAGTATCACCTGAGGTCAGAAGTTCGGGACCAACCCGGCCAACATAGTCAAACCCTGTCTCAACTAAAAATACAAAAATTAGCTGGGCATGGTGGTGGGCGCCTGTAATCCAGCTACTTGGGAGGCTAAGACTTGGGAGGCTAAGGCAGGAGAATCGTTTGAACCCAGGAGGCGGAGGTTGCAGTGAGCCAAGATCATGCCATTGCACTGTAGCCTGGGCAACAAGAGCAAAATTCCATCTAAAAAAACAAAACAAAACACTTGATAATCACCAGCCACTTATTATTACCAGGAAAAGCTGGGCTTTTGAATAACTTGTTTCCCTTTTTTCTTTATAGGGCCTCCAGGTCTTGTAACTGGTCTCCTTCCTTCTCTGTTGGCTCGAAAGTTCGGTGCCAGCTGTGAGTGGCAGCTCTTGGTTCCGTGGCCTCCTGGAGGCCAATAGGGACTAACCCTGTCTCTGTCTTCTTCGTTCCGACCCTATTTTCCCTGACCCAACAACTTCAGTTATTTTATTCCTGTTGTCCTTTTTTTTTTTTTCTTGAGACAGAGTCTCACCCTGTTGCCCAGGCTGGAGTGCAGTGGTGCGAACTCAGCTCACTGCCACCTCCCGGGTTCAAGCGATTTTCCTGCCTCGGCCTCCCAGGTAGCTAGGATTACAGGTGCATGCCACCATGCCCAGCTAATTTTTGTATTTTTAGTAGAGACCGGGTTTCACCATGTTGGTCAGACTAGTCTCGAGCTCCTGACCTCAGGTGATTCGCCCGCCTCAGCCTCCCAAAGTGCTGGGATTAGAGGCGTGAGCCACCGCGCCCGGCGTCCTTTAGGTATTTCTACAAACTTTAGAACTGAGGCCTAAATTAATTAAAATGGTAATTAATTAAACAAACTAGAGCCTTTTATACCCAGGGCAGTTTCTCATAGGTTATGTCATTTAAGCCTCATGCCAATCAAGGCAGGTGTCCCCATTTCACACAAGTGGAAATCAAGGCTGCCAGAAGGAACTAGTGGAGGTGGGGACCAACCTGGCTTTGCCCCGGTCCCAGCTTTGTCCCCTGGCTTTGACCCTGTCCCGGCTCCGTGAGTGGCTGCCCCCACTCATGAAGCCCTTCCCACTGTCCCTCGCCTGGACATAGCTTTGTGACTATGTGGTCACATCCATCTCACCTCCCATTTCCCCAGTATCATGGTCTGGCCTTTTGAGGGAACTTTCCAAGAGATTATGGCATTCCCTCCGTTACTCGAGGATGAATGAGAAACCAGCCACCACTCTGCACGGCGCCCCCATGGCATTTACACCAAATGGTTCCGATTTGGCTTTCCCTCACGGGACAGACAGGAATGTCCCTGGGATTGGCATCGTGCTGCTCAGCCTTAAGCAAATGTGGTCCCACACTCTGAGGAACAGGCTGCAGGAACTCGGAACACCAGGCCCGGGCCAGTGCCTCAGAGAACCCACAGGCAGGCTGGTGGGAGCGCCCCACCTCGCCCGGCAACCCCTTGCTCCCAGAGTGGATTCTTTAGGGAAGGCCCTGAACCTGAGGGGTCACAGATCGCCAGTGAGATGCAGAAGGGAGACCCCCTTTAAGACCCCACCTCCCTTGGGGGCTTACAGCCTTGGTATCCAGCTGAGCACCTGAAGCTACAGATGTGCCAGGCGGGCCAAGAGCTGAGTTGGGGCCAAGGTGGGAGAGAGCTGAGCTGCCCTTCAGGATGAAAGGGGAACACCAGTGCCTTTCCACTGGCATGACATGTCAATAACAAAGAAACCTGCGATTTATAATGTGTTCGTAATGTCCGTTCTTGGTATTCAAAGCTTATGGTTGTTGCTTTTCAAGAATGTGTGGCAGCGTAGTTGGTGGTGTTACCTCTGAAGTCAGATCTGCTCCGAAGTTTCCAACCCCTGCCCTGGAGTCCCCTTCCCAGGGGGCCCTCAGTCATCCCGAGGCCTCAGGCCAGGGCCTCGCTGCCCCCTGCTGCATAGACACACTGAGCTCTGTGCTGTCACCCAAACTCCCACCAGAAGCACACTCCCTTGGGCCCTACAGCCCAGGAACAACGTGAGTGAATTTGAGTGTTTCCTGTGTGTCCACACAGGTGTCAGCCAACTTCCCCTCTCCACAGAAGCACATCCATCCTCATCTGTTCTTAGGCAGCCATGCCCATGTACTGCCTCAGGCTGCTGGAGATCAGGGGACCAGTCTGGCCAGAGGGGCCAGTGGGAAAGGCCAGGAAACAGCCAAGCCTGAAAACCCAGGAAACAGTGCTGTGGGGCCCGAGCCCCAGCTGCTCGCTGGTGGGTATTTGAGGGGGCCTGCCTTGCCTACCTGGACAGAAGCACAGCATGGAGTGGCCACTGGGGTCAGGCCTGGTGCGGGCATAGAACGCAGGGCAAGAGGCACCTGCAGGCGCGCGGCCACAGCCAGGCCTTGGCCCAGCCTGTCCTCTCTTCCCTGTAGCAGGCCCGTTCCCACGCCCAGTCTCTGGGTGTGCATGTACATGTCTGTACAACCAAGAACACGGATCCCATGTCCCGAATGTGGCCACAGATGTGTGCATGTGTGTGCAGATGCGAGCATGTGCCCGTGACACCACCAACCGTTCAACCACCCTTTCCCCTCCTAGGGGCCGGGGCACCAAGCAAGTCCCTGCAGATCTGTGGGTGTTGACTTTATTCTCCCTTGTATGTTTCCGTATTAAAAAAAAAAAAAAAACTTTTGGCAGGGCACAGCGGCTCATGCCTGTAAGTCCAGTACCTTGGGAGGCTGGAGCAGGAGGATCACTTGAGCCCAGGAATTTGAGATCAGCCTGGGCAACATAGGGCGACTTTGTCTCGACAAAAAAGTTAAAAAATTAAGCCGGGCATGGTGGCTCACGCCTATAATCCCAGCACTTTGGGAGGCCCAGGCAGGCAGATCCCTTGAGGCCAGGAGTTCAAGACCAGCCTGGCCAACATGGCAAAACCCTGTCTCTACCAAAAATACAAAAAATTAGCCAGGTGTGGTGGCACATGCCTATAATCCCAGCTGTTTGGGAGGCTGAGGCAGGGGAATTACTTGAACCCGGAGATGGAGGTTGCAGTGAGCCGAGATCGTGCCACTGCATTCCAGCCTGGGTGACAGAGCGAAACTGTCTCAAAAAAAAAAAAGAAGTCATTTTGGCCAGGCATGGTCGCCCAGCACTTTGGGAGGCTGAGGCGGGCGGATCATCTGAGGTCAGGAGTTCGAAAACAGCCTGGCCAACATGGTGAAACCGCTGTCTCTACTAAAAATACAAAAATAGCTGGGTGTGATAGCAGATGCCTTGATCCAAGCTACTCAGGAGGCTGAGGCTCGAGAATTGCTTGAACTCGGGAGGCAGAGGTTGCAATGAGCTGAGATCGTGCCACTGCACTCCAGCCTGGGCAACAGAGTGAGCCTCCATCTCAAAAAAAGAAGAAAGAAAAGAAAGAAAGAAAGAAAGAAAGAAAGAAAGAAAGAAAGAAAGAAAGAAAGAAAGAAAGAAAGAAAGGAAAGAAAGAAAGGAAGGAAGGAAGGAAGGAAGGAAGGAAGGAAGGAAGGAAGGAAGGAAGGGAAAAGAAAGAAAAAGAAAGAAAGAAGAAAGAAAGAAAGAAAGAGAAAAAGAAAGAAAGAAAGAAAGAAAGAAAGAAAGAAAGGAAGGAAGGAAGGAAGGAAGGAAGGAAGGAAGAAAGAAAGAAAGAAAATTAGCGGCCAGGCACAGTGGCTTAACGTCTATAATCCCAGCATTTTGGGAGAGTGAGGCAGGCAGATCATAAGGTCAGGAGTTCAAGACCAGTCTGGCCAACATAGTGAAACCCCGTCTCTACTAAAAATACAAAAAATTAGCCGAGCGTGGTGGTGTGCGCCTGTAATCCCAGCTACTCAGAAGGCTGAGGCAGGAGAATCACGTGAACCCAGGAGGCAGAGGTTGCAGTGAGCCGAGATCATGCCATTGCACTCCAGCCGGGGCAACAGTGTGAAACTCCGTCTCAAAAAAGGAGAAAAAAAAAATTAGCCAAGTGTGGTGTTGCACCTGAGGTCCTAACTACTTGGGAGGTTGAGGTGAGAGATTTGCCTGAGCCCAGAAGGTTGAGGCTGCAGCAGCTGTGAGTGTGCCACTGCACTCCAGAATGGGCTTTAGGGCTCCAGGGTGGACAATTCTAGGTAGATTCCAGGGGCCTCCCCTGCTGATCACTGCCCCCACCAGCTTTCCTCTGGCAGAGCCCGCCCTCCCAGTACTCTGATTTGCTGTTTTGATCCCCCATTCTCACATTACCGCGCCTCTGGGACAAGTCACTGTACCTCCCTGGTGCCTCAGTTTTCTGACCAAAACAGCAACAAAATAAGCAAATCAATCAAGCAGCTAATAATGCCACTTATCTGGGTGATGGAAACTCAGGGTCAGGCGCAGTGGCTCACATCTGTAATCCCAGCACTTTGGGAGGCTGAGGCAGGCGGATCACCTGAGGTCAGTTCAAGACAAGCCTGGTCAACATGGCAAAATCCCGTCTCTACCAAAAATACAAAAAATTAGCAGGGCATAGTGGCGCACGCCTGTAATCTCAGCTACCGGGGAGCCTGAGGCAGAAGAATCACTTGAACCCGGGAGGCAGAGATGGCAGTGAGCTGAGATCGTTCCATTGCACTCCAGCCTGGGTGACAAGAGCAAAACTCTATCTCAAAAGAAGGCCGGGTGTGGTGGCTCACGCCTGTAATCCCAGCACTTTGGGAGGCTGAGGAGGGCGAATCACGAAGTCAGGAGTTCGAGACCAGTCTGGCCAACATAGTGAAACCCTATCTCTACTAAAAAAAAAAAAAAAATTAGCTGAGTGAGGTGGTGTGCGCCTGTAATCCCAGCTACTCGGGAGGCTGAGGCAGGAGAATTGCGTGAACCCGGGAGGCAGAGGTTGCAGTGAGCCGAGATAGCACCATTGCAATCCAGCCCGGGCGACAGTGCAAGACTCCCTCTCAAAAAAAAAAAAAAGGAAAGAAAAGAAACTCAGTTCCACTAGAGGCATTTCATGTGGTCCAATCCCTTTCCCCACAATAGAAAGGGATTGTGGAGCTAACCCAGTCCCACAGCTCACCATGACAGGCACAACTCCTTCATAAGCCCCCTTCGGGGCTCACCTGCTCTCAGCCTGGACACCTGCACACCCAGGTGAGCACACAGTCATTCACCCACACCTGGGACGTCAAAGCACAGCCTGCTCATGAGAAAACCCTGTCTCCTAATGAGTGCCACGCTGGCCTCTCCCATGAACCATCAGATCCTGGGGGTCAGGGGAGGCCCCAGCTTAACTTCTCTGAGCCTCTGTTTCTTTTCTTCTTTTTTTTTTTTTTTTTTTTTTTTTTGAGACAAAATCTCTTTCTGTTGCCCAAACTGGAGTGCAATGGCATGATCTTGGCTCACTGCAACCTCCACTTCCCGGGTTCAAGAGAGTCTCCCACCTCAGCTTCCTGAGTAGCTGGGATTACAGGCGCGTGCCACCATGCCTGGATAATTTTTGTATTTTTAGTAGAGACAGGGTTTCACTATGTTGGTCAGACTGGTCTCGAACTCCTGACCTCAGGTGATCCACCCGCCTTGGCCTCCCAAAGTGCTAGGATTGCAGGCATGAGCCACCGTGCCCTGCCACTCTATTTCTTTTTGTAAAGGTGGGAATGGAATGAGAAAAAAGGTACTTTGCAGACTGTGAACTGCTCTGTAGCTGCTATTTATTATGATGAAACCATTTGAGACCAATTACAGAGCAACACATCAAGGATTATAGAACAATACCAGGAAAATTGCACACATATGTGCTAAGGAGGCCCCCAGGACGAGCACTTTGAGCCAAGTTCTGCTGTGGTGGCAGTGCATTTGGGTGGCATCTCTATGCCCTGCATTCCCTGCACAAGATCAATGCCTCAGAGCCAGCATGGGGGCAGGGGGTTGGCCTCACATGAACTTGAGGACGTTTTGGCTCAGAGACAGGATCACACAGCTCACAGACAAGGCCAGGTTTGGAATTCAGGTCTTTTGGCCTCAAAATGTGGGTGTTTTTCACTCTGTGGCCGCAGTAGGCCAGTTTTCAAGCCAGAGACATGTAGACATGGGAGCAGATGTGAGCCACGTGAGTGCATGAAGCATGAGCCACCTGCTGTGGGGAAGGGCAGCTACGCGTTCACGCACCCATCAGCTCATGCGCATTGAGCACCTGCCTCCACTGGAGGAAGTGAACATTCTGGGGGCCATGGAAGGGAGGGGGATGGGTTCCTCAGGGCTTTTGTGGCTGGGACCAAGGGGCTGCCTCCCTCAACCTTGTTAGAGGCTGCCAAGGGCCTGCTTTTTGGCATGAGCTGACCTCTGCTTTTCATCAACGCCAGTTAGTGGATCCTGGGGCTCCAGTTGAGGGGGGCAGAAAGACACAGAGGTGGGGGAAGGAAGACAAGGGGGCCTCCCTTGGGTCACCCAAGTTGCCAGGGGACTCGGAGTAGGAGACGGAGCCAGGCAGGGTGGGCCAGGCAGGGTGGGCCAGGCCTGCGTGTGGGAGGGCCTGGCGGATGGAGGCAGCGGAACAGTGGGAGGGAGCAGGGATGGCCTGATGAATAGACCAATGAGTAGCAGGTGGACGGGCAGCCAGGGCAGCTCTGGGCACCAGCCTCTTGCTCCCGGCCGCCGGCCAGGCCAGTAGCCTGGGGGCAGGGATGCCACCAGCCTCTGCTGCGGGTGAGGTTGTGGTAATAAATCACTGGCCAGGGCCAGGAGCCTGCAGGCTGCAGCACTTGCTCCCTGAGGACCAGCTAATTCACTTGGAGTGAGGCTGGCACTAACGACGGCCCATGTACCTAAGCACGCCCCAGCCCTGCCAAGCGCCATGTACCGCTAACCTCCTAGCAAGGGGCCCTATGACGGTGGACAGAATGCCCACCCCTGCCACAGGTTTGGCCAGCTCCCTGCCTGCCCTCGGGAGGGACAGAAACACCCCAGAGGGAGGGGAGACCCTTCACCCTTGGCCTGATGAAGCTGGGGGAGGAGAGGCAGTGCAGACACCCCCTCTTGAACTGCACAGAGCCTAATTATGGGAGCAACTGGGAAGGAGATTGGGGGGTGCTAGTGGGTGGGGAGGGTCAGTCTCTTCCTTCCTTGGTGGAAGGGGGAGGAGGAGGAACCTCATTCAGCCAAGGCCCATCGCCAGGTGCAGAGCATGGTCCTACCAGGAATAGAAACTCAAGTCCCAAGAAACAAACCACTTAGAAAACAAGGCCCGGCATCTTGCCAGGCTCTCCCTGATGCTGGCTGTTGGCTGATGGCACAAGTGTGGCATTCCTGGGCTGCCCCGTCCCCTCCCGGTTCATGTACCAGGGTTTAGTGAGCACATACTATGTGACTCCCTGCTGGGGTCCACACACTGTCCCAAAGGCTCAGCCAGGAAGGCACTCAGCACACAGTGATCACCACAGCGAAAGCAGCCAATATCCACCCACCGTGGCCTGGCCCCAAGCCAGGGCTCTGCATGCACTGCCTTGTTTGCCCCCAGCTCCGCCTGCAAAGCAGGGACTGCTAAAAATGCCCATTTTACAGATGAGAAAACCGAGGTTGTGGAGGTTAAATCACTCGCCCAAGGCTCTTAACTTGTAAGTAGCAGAGGTGGTGTCTTGAATGATTCCCACGTATAACCTCCAAGACTCCAAGTTGGGGTGAAGGGGTACTGAAAGGTGAGGCCAGAAGAGCTGGGCACTGAGAGAAGGGGAACACTGAGGGGCTTGCCGTTGGGGTTCTCAGCTCCCATTTCAGCATTCTGGAAGCCCCTCCCCACCTTCCGCCCAGAGGGACAGCACATTAACAGGCTCTCAGAGGGACAATGGGGAGGCCACAGGGTAAGCACCCTTGGCCTCTTGGGCTGCACTGTGAGGGGTAGGGGATCGCAGGCCTCTGGGGGCTGCACGGTCCTGCCTGGAACAGGCATGAGTGATGGGCAGGCTCTCCATCCTTGTGGTGGCTGCTGTCCTGGTGCTGGGCACCTGCCTGGAGCCTGGGTCCTCTCACTGCTCCACAGGCCCCCGGGCTCATCTCTGGGGCTGAGATGAGCACAACCTCAACGAGGCAGGAACTGCAGGACCCTCAGTCCCCAGGCATAGTCACAGGAGGTCCCCAGGCACAGCTGCCTCCCGGGAGTTGGGGGGGGTGGTGAAACAAAAGGGACCTGGCTTGGGAGGGCAGGAGGTGACCACGTGCTCCCTCCCAGCCCCTAACCCTCCAGTGGCAGGGCCTGGAGGGATGGGGCCTAGAGTGCCCTCTGCCGGCCTGGGGGCTCCTCGAGGGAGGAGGTAGCAGTTCCAGGTCCCCGATCAGCAGTTTCCTCTTCCAGCACCTAAGGCCTGGCCAGGTGTGTTCTGGTGGGTGCCTGTGGGTTCTGTGTGAGTATGTGCCTGTATGTGAGCAGGTCTATGTGTGTCTGTGTCTGCTGATGTGTCCCAGGAATGCCTGTGTCTGATGTGTGCAAGGTGTGCCTGTGTGCGTGTGAATCTGTGAGCATGCGTCTGTGTGTGTCTGTCTGCACATCTGTGTCTGTTTTTGTCCGTGTATACATGCCCGTGTGTCAGCATGTGCAGGTGTGTTATGAATGCGTCTGTGCCTGTAGGAGTGTGCCCATGCCTGAGTGCATTTTTTCACTGTGCATTTATGCAGGTGCATGTCTGTATGAATGTGGGTGTCCGCCTGGGCTTGGCCCTGTGGGATGTGATGGAGCCAGGCTGAGGCCAGGGGAGGTTGCAGGGCCTCACTTACCTGAGCCTGACTTTGAGGACAACCTGCCTGAAAATTGGAGGGAACCTGGGAAGGGGGCAGAGTGGTCCGCCTGCCACTGTGACATTTATTCAGTGCCTACAAGGAGAAAGGGAGGACAATGTAGGTCTCAGCTCCATCCCCTAAGGAGCTTTGCATGTGGGGAGGCTGAATCTAGCATGATAATTAGCTCCCCTGGAGGTGCCTGCAAAACACAGGGCATACTTGGTGCCCTAGATGGCCTGGAGCAATCCTAGGAGGCTCCATGGAGGAGACAGGCCTGCCTGGAGGCTTGGACAGTCAGGTAAGTTGGCTGAGAAGAAAGGGGGGCGCTCAAAGGGCTCAGGGCACAGAAGAGCAGAGAATCAGAGGGAGAGGTGGGAGTACAGGGGCCCACTGGGAGTCCAGGGGTGAGGAGCAAGGCCAGAGCCTCACGGTGGGCCAGGCACAGGGGCCCGGGTGCTGCCCAGCGGGGAAGGGTCACAGAAGTCTGAGCGGGGGTGAGGGTGGACTGGGGGTCCTTGACCTCCTGCCAACACCCACAGATGGGTGTGTGGGCACTGACTCAGGTACCCCTGCCTGCCCAGGAGCACCAGAGGCCAGGATGCCCAGGGCACAGGCTGACCATAGGCACTCTCGCCTTCGGGTTCAGGGGCCTGTTTGGCAACAGCTCAGGCTGCAGGCTCATCCCTACTCCCCCTTCCAAGACCCAGCTTTGCCCATGCTGCGCCAGCTGCGGTGGCCTCTGGGCGCTCTTGTGCCATCAATGCCTCCTTTGTGGCCTGGGAGGGTGGGCCGGGTAAGGCCTGTGGCCCCAGCCAGCTCGGTCCCCTCTCTGGGTGGCACTGGGCTGGCCTCTTTGGCACTGGCCTTGGCGTCTTAAGTAGGCATGCTCCATCCTTAGGGCCCGGTGCCCTGGAAGCCCCCCAGTGAGGTGGGCCCTGTGGTGGCTTGTGAAATCCAGCCCAGAGAAAGCATCCCAAACACACACTCATCCAGGTGCACCAGGGCGGGCACGTGGGCACATGCTCAGGCATGGGAGGAAAACGTCTACACTCCGGCATCCCTTTCGTATCAAGTCCCATTCACCCTCTAGAACCTGGTGTGCTGCTGGCTCCTTGCCCCCAGCTGCCTCTTCCCTGGTGGTACCCAGGCCTTAGGGCTCTGGAGCCCCTCACACTGGTTACTGGTCTGCCTCCGTGGGCCGTTGCTCAAACCCCCCTCATTCCTGCCTATTCACATACCCACTCAGACCAAGCTCCTCCCCTCACCACCTCGTGACACATTTGGGCTCAAACACACATACTGCTTGTGGCCCCAGCTGCATGACCAGTGCCAAGCAGGGCCTCTCAGGAGCCCACCAGCGCTCACTGTGGACACCACTGCCCCCAATGCCCAGGAGGGTAAGTGAGCAAAGGTGCCCATTTCTGACACGTAGAGGCTAAGCCTTGTGACTCAGGAGCCTGAGCCTCCATCCAAGCCATGCTTCCTCCCCACTAGTGACAGCAATTCCCTTCCAGGACAGCTCTGCCCACATTATACTATCTGACCCTCCCAACAAACAGGGACAGGTCATCATGTTGCCCCAAATGACAGCTGCCTAGCTGCCCACAGCAGCTCAAGCACAGGTTGGAACCAGGCCTGGGTTCCAGCTGCCCCTACAGGAGGGCACCACTCCCCGAATGCGGACCCCTCTGGCTTCTTCTCACTGCCCCGTAGCCATGATCTCCCTCCTGCTCTGTGCCTCTGGTGGCTCCTTACTGAGCATCTTCTGTGGCTCCCACTGACACCAGGACTAACTACTTGCTCGGCATTCAAGGTCCCTCCATCACCTGGCTGCATGCCTCTCCTCCCCCTTCCCCTCTCACTCCTCCTCCTCCCTTTCCCCCTCCTCCTCCTCCTTGCTGTGTGCTTCTCCCCCAACCTCTCTCATCACCCCTCCAAGCCTTTGCCTGGCTCTTCCACCTCCCTCCCCTCCTGCTGCACCCAGTCTCCCTCTTGCCTTGAAAAGGGGGTGAGCTGCTAGGAAGGGCACCCAAGAGAACCATCCTGCTCCCCAACCACGCTCTGCCCAAGGCGGGGCTCCTGGTTCACACAGCGGGATTTCCTCCCTGCTCCCCATGAAGCTCAGCCCCTGGCTTCTTAGGGACCAGCCCCAGCAGAAGACTGAGGCCTCCGAGATGTGCAGGATGCTGGGGTCCACTGCTGTCCTTGGGGCCCAGTGCCAGGCTGATCCTCTTCTGGAGCAGGTGTTGGCAGGGAGCTCAAGCAGCAAGGGAACTAGGAGGTATCGCAGTGGGGAGGGTACCAGAGCTGCCATCTCCTCCCGGCGCCACCTCTCTGGGCCCCTGGGAGCCGTTGCTAGGCTGGCACCCGGCAGCAGCAGGAGCACGTGCTCTCGCTCTCCTGCACGCACAGCCTGTCAGCTGCGCCCACAGCCCACATGGCAGGAGGCGGCCGCGGGCACGGGGCAGCTCTTTGCCTGGAGGGGGATGCCAACAGGCCAGTCAGACTCTGGGGGCAGGGGGGTGCATGCACAAATGAACAGAGCAGGGCCCTGGGGCCACAGAAAGTGAAACCCTCCCATGACTCTCCAGGCAGATGGGGGTGAGTAAACAGGGGGGGGTTCCCACTCCTGACACCCCAGGGAGCCCAGCTGGTCTTCCTTAGCTTTTTTTTTTTTTTCTTTTTGGAGATGGAGTCTTGCTCTGTTGCCCAGGCTGGAGTGCAATGGTGCAATCATGACTCACTGTAGCCTCCAACACCCCAGGGTCAAGCAATCCTCCTGCCTTGGCCTCCTGAGCAACTGGGACTACAGGCGTGAGCCACTGCAACAGTTTGTTCTTTGCCTTTGTTTGTCTGCATCCTATCTAGTGGACTACCCAGAGCCCTCCTGGCATTACTGGGGGCTAAGGGGCTGACAGGGGCTTCCTGACCCCTCATCCCTGGGTCTTTTTGTTTTTGTCCGGGAGGCTGCAGTACAGAGGACTCTTCAAGGCCTCACATCTGGGAGCCTCCCCTCTTCTCCAGAGCCTCTCCAAGGGCCTTCATTCTAGCCAGGAGCTCAGAGAGGGAGCCTGGGCCTGCTCCCGGCTCCTTGCGGGGTCATGGGCTCCATGACAAGCGCTTCCCCAGGGCAGGGCTCAGGATGAGTGTGGCCCAAGAAGGATTTAAGCCTTGGGCTTAGTGGGGACCAGATCGCCCACAATGGGCCCTCCTGCCCTTCCTGCTGCAGTCTTGGGAGCAGATTTATGCCCTGGGCGTGGGTAGTGAGAGCCCAGAGCTGGGGTCTGTGGGGTAGGGGGGGCATTCTGGGCAGCCTCTTCAGCTGGCAGAGGCTCCTGCCAAGCCATTTCCCGGCCCCGCCCCACCCCTCCACTCATTATCAACTTGGGGTTTGTGTGCAAACAGCAGCTGGTCTCTTTTGTCAGCCTCCCCTACCCCCTCAGCCCCCCTACTCCTCCCTTCCTCCCCAGTGCCTCCCAACTGGCTCCTCCATATCAGGCCCTCCTCCTCCCCCCACCAACCAAGTGATTTAGAAACTGCGGCCCTGGGGGATCCCCAGAGGGAAGGCAGCCCCTGACCATTTTTGGCCCTGGGTCCCAGGTTCTTCTCCAGAAGGTGATGGTGATATTAAACCCATCTGGGATACCATGAGAGCCAGAGTGGGTGAGTAACCAAGCGAAAGTCACTAAGCAGGGCAAGGGCAGAGCCAGGATTCACACCCTGTGTGCCTGTTTGCAGAGCCTGTCTGCAGAGCCAGCCTGCTCCCAGCCTCGGCTGCTCCTCTGATTTCCCCCAAGGCCTGGCCCTTCTTCTGCTAGGGGCCCTGGGAAGGTGGACCCACTCCCAAACCTCCTCGCCTGCATCACGGGCTTCAGCTGGAGTAATTCTGTGTGCCTGTAGTTGAAACAGGAAGGCAGGCAGGGCCAGATGGCAGGGCTTTGTCAGTTACACCCAAGAGCTGGGCTCTGTCAGTTACACCCAGGAGCTGGGACTGGACGCTGAGGGCAGCGTGGGGGAACCCTCCCGGCAGTGGGTCCTACAGACTGGAGGCAGAGGGCTAGGGGACAGATTAGGAGACCAGGCCAAAAGGAGAAGAGTGCGGGCCAAGGCGCTGGCCCTGGGAGAACAGGGTAGGCTAAGCCTGAGAGCACAGGCTTAGCCCCAGCATATGGTGGGGTGCCATTAGGGTGAGGAGGACACCCAGGTCTCCGGGTGGGGCAGTGGTGAGGATGGTGAGTCCTCCACAGAAACAGGAACACGTGTGGCCAGTGGGGTGCTGGTGAGGACCTTGAATTTGAGAAAAACTGGTTGGAGGTGTTTGAGGGATGTCTCCAGGGGACCCAGAAGAGAGGTGGGGCCAGGGCAAGGAGGTCTGAGACTGGCTAGCCTGGCAGAAGGTGGAGAGAGTAAGGGGAGAAGGGGCTGAGGGTGGGGTCCTGAGCAGAAGGTGCAGAGGGGACTCCAGGAGGGAGAGGGAGAGCAGGAGTGTTCCCTGGACCTGGGGATTAGGAAGAGGCAGGAGTGGGGCCTGTGTAGGCACCATGGCTCCTAGCTGGGTATTCTGTTCTTCACAGATTCTAGGGTTTTTTTTGTTTTGTTTTGTTTTTGAGACTGAGTCTTGCTCTGTCGCCAGGCTGGAGTGCAGTGGCGCGATCTCGGCTCACTGCAACCTCCGGCTCCCTGGTTCAAGCGATTCTCCTGCCTGAGCCTCCGGAGTAGCTGGGACTACAGGTGCACGCCACCATGCCCAGCTAATTTAGCATTTTTAGTAGAGACTGGGTTTCACTATGTTGGCCAGGAGGGTCTTGATCTCCTGACCTCGTGACCCGCCAGCCTCAGCCTCCCAAAGTGCTGGGATTACAGGCGTGAGTCACCGCGCCCGGCCAGCTCTTTTAATCCTTACGACAGTCCTGACCTGGGAAACAGAGTTGACCCTGTTACTATAATCGTGCCCATTTCACCGCTGAGAACACCGCGGCTCCGATTCAGTGAGTGACAGAGCCTCCATGTAGCCTCACACGGAACCAAGATCAGGCCTGGGGTGCCCGCGGAAGCTTGGGGGCCAAGGCTTGTTGAAGGCCCCTTGCAGCACTGTTAAGTGAGCCCTGCCGGGCGCTGGGGCTCTCTGCTGGGGAGGCCTCAGACCCAGACCAAAAAGGGACCACTACCGGGGTGGGGGTGGCGTCACAGACGATGCACCCCCAAAACGGGTCTGGAAGGAAGGCTGGGATGTAAGTGAAAAGAAGTGGGGCCATGGCAGCAGCGTGGGCAAAGCAAGGAGGCTGAGAGTGAGGAGAGCCGCAGCCCGGGAAGGGAAGGTGGGGCCCGGGCTGGACACTGCCCGGGTCCTCCGTTGCCCTCTGCTCGTGGTCAAGTTCAGTCCCTCCAAAGGGCTCTTCTGGGAGCTTTGGCCAGGCCCTCCGAAGCGCCCGGGGCCGCCAAGGGCACACGAGCGTGCCCGGCCACAAGCGGGCCTGTGCCTGGCGGCGGGGTCCGCGCGGGCCGGAAGCCGCAGGGCCGGAGCGGGGCACCCGGGAAGGCAGAGGAGAGCGGGAACAAAGGACGCAGCGGAGCGGGGGCGGCCCGGCCAGGCAGTGATTGGCGGCCGGGGTCGGGGGCAGCGTCCGGGCCGGGTCGTGATTGGGCCGCAGCCTCCCCGGGGCCCCCAGGCGCTCGCCCCGCCCCTCTCGGTCGAAACCCGAGCCCCCAGCGGCGGCCCGGGACCCGCCCGCGCCGCCGCCATCTGCGCCGGGGCGGGGCGCGGGCCCAGAGTCGGGTTCCCGCCCAGCCCCCGCCGCGGTCCGGCAACCTGTGCACCGGCCTCCCCCGCTGCCACCCCCGGCCCAGCTGCGCTCGGAGTCCCCGGAGTCCAAGCAGGGGCTGGGCCACCGCCGTGGGGGAAAAGCCCGATGGGCACGGGACGGGGCTCAGAAAGCAGCTCCGTCCTGGGCCTGGCCGTGGCTGGTGGCTGGACTTGGAGAGCGCTCAGAGAACAGGGGACGTCGGAGAGGGAGGGTTGGGGGTAAGACCAGTTAGTGGAGGAGGCCGCAGGCTGAAGGACGGCTCAGGGAGGGGTGATTCGATGGCCGGAGCCCCGGCAGCTCCAGGAGTCACTGGGACCGAAGGCGGCGCCAGAATGCCAAGCGGGGGCCCGGCAGGGTTTGGAGCAGGAGAGGTTGTTAGCAGTTCACTACCAGCCAGGCCACTGCTGAGTGGTTAAAGGCGGGATGAGGGGCCTTCTCCATTCCCTGCGTCTTTCCCAGCGGCCTGGGAGGTGAGAGAAGGGGTGGGGCTCGGGCTGGGCCGCCAATCACAGCCTCGGCTCCACTTTGAATCTGGGCTGGCGGGCGCGGGTTGCCTGGCCGCCAGGTGTGCCGGCGCCCTCTTTGTCCCCACTTGCCTGCCCAGGCATGTCCGACTCCAACCCCACCTTTCTGGAGGCTCTGTTCCTCACACAGCTGGTTCCCGCCTCCCCAGGTGTCCCCAGCCTGGAATGAAGTTGGACGCAGATTCTGCCCCTTTGAATGCTGGTGACTCTGAACCATGCCTCATGCAGCCCCATCCCCAGTCCGGCACAGGGTCATCATCCGCAAGGGACAGCTACTTCCATCCCCTAGATGGCCACCAAGGGTCCCCTAGTGCAGGGAACAGGGCGGGGGTGGGAGTAAGAGCTCATGATTTGCGGCAAAAATCATGGCAGAGGGCTGGTCCAGGCAGGAGCCGTGTGACCTGGGGCAATCCCCTTCCTTCCCACGTGGCTCCTGCTGTTGTAAGACTAAGATAATAAGGACCTATCTCCCAAATTGCTGTGAAGATTAGATGGGATCCTATAGAAAAGAGGGCTTTAGGCCGGGCGCAGTGGCTCACGCCTGTAATCCCAGCACTTTGAGAGGCCGAGGCAGGTGGATCACGAGGTCAGGAGATTGAGACCATCCTGGCTAACACGGTGAAACACCATCTGTAGTAAAAATACAAAAAATTAGCCCGGCGCGGTGGCAGGCTCCTGTAGCCCCAGCTACTCGGGAGGCTGAGGCAGGAGAATTGCTTAAACCTGGAAGATGGAGGTTGCAGTGAGCCGAGATCGTGCCACTGTGCTCCAGCCTGGGTGACAGAGCGAGACTCCGTCTCAAAAAAAATAAATAAAAACGAGAAGAGGGCTTTGTGGGAGTAAAGCTTCAACATGTGTAGGGGGGTGGAGGGGTGTTATCACTCTGCCCAGATGCTAGGGGACTGGCAGCCACAGAGTAGGTGGGCCCCTTGTCCCCAACGCATGGGCCAGGGCTAGGGTGCCAGGCCGGATGGGAGAGACCAGTCCAGAGGCCCATCACTGTGGTGCCCTGAGCCCCATGAGCCCCGAGCCCCATGAGCCCCAAACAGAAGGGAGCCAGAGTTTAGGGACTTGGCCCTCACACCCTCCCCAAGCTCTCCAAGAAAGATGAGGCAGAGGGATCTGGGGGCTGTTTGTCCTTTATCTTCAGCCCTGGGGATATGGAGGCCCTCTCCCAGGTCAAGGCCAGAGGGTAGGCCTGGGCCCCCATTCTTCTCCTCCACTCAGATACCCCACACGCCCTACCTCTCCTATTCTTCTCCCCAGCCACTGCCTTGGCCTCCTCCACTCATGCACTGGAACCAGCCTGCTCATGAATGACCCCTACTCCTTGCTAACTATGCCTCAGTTTCCCCATCTGTAAAATGAGAATGATGATAACAACAGGGCCGTTTTCTGAGTGCTTTACACATACTCGTGCTGAGCGGTTTAATCCCTACAACAACCTGGTGGAGTAGTAACTCTCGTTTTGTCTCCCTTACTGTACCAATAATAAGTAGAATAATGGAAGTTATACTAGATACCTAGTTCAGACAGTCATGGAGTAAATGAGTTAATGCATGTTACAAAACGAAAAACAAAAAACAAAAAAACTCTGGGCCAGGCGCAGTGGATCACGCCTGTAATCCCAGCACTTTGGGAGGCCGAGGTAGGTCACAAGGTCAGGAGTTCAAGACCAGCCTGACTAAGATGGTGAAACCCCGTCTCTACTAAAAATACAGAAATTAGCCAGGTGTGCTGGTGGGCGCCTGTAATCCCGGCTACTCGGGAGGCTGAGGTAGGAGAATCGCTTGAACCCAGGAGGCGGAGGTTGCAGTGAGCCAAGATGGCACCACTGCATTCCAGCCTGGGCAACAGAGCGAGACTCCGTCTCAAAAAAAAAAAAAAAAAAAAAAAACCAACTCTGGGCCGGGCTCGGTGGCTCACGCCTGTAATCCCAGCACTTTGGGAGGCCGAGGTGGGCAGATCACCTGAGGTCAGGAGTTCAAGACCAGCCTGACCAACATAGTGAAACCCCATCTCTACTAAAAATACAAAATTAGCCAGGCATAGTGGCGCATGCCTGTAATCTCAGCTACTCAGGAGGCTGAGGCAGGAGAATTGTTTGAACCCAGGAGGCAGAGGTTGCGGTGAGCCGAGATTGCCCCATTGCACTCCAGCCTGGGCAACAAGAGTGAAACTCCATCTCGAAAAAGAAAAAACAAAACAAAACAAAAAAACTCTGGAACAGCTTGGAACACTGCTGATACTCAGTACATTCTAACTGGGTTTTTTATTTACCCAGCCCCTCCTACCAACACCTTTCCCCCAAATCTAACCTCCAGTTCCACCGGACTTTAGGCACACACCTCTTCCCTTGTCTTAATCGCCTCTCCCCTACTTTCCCCCACCTTTCTTCTCTGTGTCCCAGGACCTGGCACAAACGGGTGCTTAATACATGTTTCAGAATGAATGAATGAGGAGGGTTTTGGAAGGAGGCTGGCTGAAGGGATTATTTGATGCTCATCCGCCCTCTGGTGGTCATCAGGGGCATTTCAGGCCTCGGCTTAGCGTTTAAAACAGGAAGGTGGCCAGACAAGGTAGCTCATGCCTGTCATCCCAGTGCTTTGCTTTGGGAGGCTGAGGCAGGGAGATCGCTTGAGCCCAGGAGTTCAAGAGCAGCCTAGGGAACATAGTGAGACCCCTCCCCCCACAATTTCTACAAAAAGAAAAGTTTTAATTAGTCAGGTGGCCAGGTGTGGTGGCTGACTCCTGCAGTCCCAACTAATTGGGAGGCTGAGGTGAGAGGATCACTGGAGCCTAGGAGGCTGAGGCAGCTGTGAGCCATGAGCTGTGATGGCGCCACTGCACTCCAGCCTGGGTGACAGAGAGCTTGTCTCAAAAATAATAATATTGGCTGGGCGTGGTGGCTCACGCCTGTAATCCCAGCACTTTGGGAGGCCGAGGCGGGCAGATCACGAGGTCAGGAGATCGAGACCATCCTGGGTAACACGGTGAAACCCCGTCTCTACTAAAAATACAAAAAATTAGCCGGGCGTAGTGGCGGGCGCCTGTAGTCCCAGCTACTCAGGAGGCTGAGACAGGAGAATGGCGTGAACCCGGGAGGTGGAGTTTGCAGTGAGCTGAGACTGCGCCACTGCACTCCATCCTGGGCGACAGAGCAAGACTCCATCTAAAAAAATAAATAAAATAAATAATAATAATAATAATAATAATAGTAACTAAAATGGGAGGGCAGGCTGGGCACAGTGGCTCACGCCTGTAATCCCAGCACTTCGGGAAGCCAAGGGGGGCAGATCATCTGAGGTCTGGAGTTCGAGACCAGCCTGGCCAACATGGTGAAACCCTGTCTGTACTCAAAATACAAAAAAAGTAGCCAGGTGCAGTGGCGCATGCCTGTAGTCCCAGCTACTTGGGAAGCTGAGGCAGGAGGATTGCTTGAACCCGGGAGGCGGAGGTTGCAGTGAGCCGAGATTTCACCATTGCACTCCAGCCTGGGTGACAGAGCAAGACTCTGTCTCAAAAAATAATAATAAATAAATAAATAAATAAAATGGAAGGACAGAAGGCAGAAAGCAGGCATGGCCCCAGAAGGTGGGTGGCAGCCACCTGAGGACAGAGTCTGCAGCCCAGGGGCTGGAGCACAGGGCTTAGGCCCTGCGTGTCTGTGGGACTGCAGGGATTTTCAGCTCCTGAGCCAGCTGCTCCTTTCTTCCCCTTCTCTCTGAGACCCCCTTTCATGTGTGTGTGTGTGTGTCTGTGTATATTGTGCGTGCGTGTGTCTGTGTCTGTGTGTGTCTGTGTGTGTGCTTGTCATTGTGAGCTGAACTGTGTGCCCAAGAGGCCAAGTGTTCAACTGTGTCTGCACAGATGGTGGCAGCAGGTTTTGTCTTTGGAAGATGTATATGTGGGTGGAGCCGTGTGTGACTGAACCCACATTCATGGATGTGTCCCCTGCTTGTGCATGGCTGTCACCAGGAACCTGTCTGGGTCTGAGAATGCTGGAGCTCAGCCTGCCAGTAAGCCGAGAGTGGGCCACAACCTGTCACTGGAACTTTCTGGATCTTGGTTCACTCAGTGGTGTCTAGGTGCCCGTGGTCTAGAAGGACCAGTACCCAAACCCTGAGTCTTGTACACATCTTGCTGTTGGCAGGTATCAGGGCCCCTGGGTGCCTGTGTGTGCTGTTTGTGGGGGAAGCTGGGTCCTCCCTTCCTGTTTCTCTTTTTTTTTTTTTTTTTTTTGAGACGGAGTCTCGCTCTGTCACCCAGGCTGTAGTGCAGTGGCGCAATCTCGGCTCACTGCAAGCTCCGCCTCCTGGGTTCACGCCATTCTCCTGCCTCAGCCTCTCCGAGTAGCTGGGACTACAGGCGCCCGCCACCACGCCCGGCTAATTTTTTTGTATTTTTGGTAGAGACGGGGTTTCACCGTGGTCTCGATCTCCTGACGTTGTGATCCGCCTGCCTCGGCCTCCCAAAGTGCTGGCATTACAGGCGTGAGCCACCGCACCCAGCCCCTCCCTTCCTGTTTCCCATGTGTAAGCATTCCCTGTGTTCCAGTTGCATTTGCGGAGCACCTGCTGTGCACGCTTCTGGGGTATGAAGGTGTTGCACATCCTCATTGATGAGCATCTCATGAGTATACTCATGGCTCTCTAGTTACTTGGCCAGGTCATCTTCCTGTGCACAGGCAGGCTTGCATAAGAGCAAAGAGCTAAAGGCCGGGCATGGTGGCTCGCGCCTGTAATCCCAGCACTTTGGGAGGCCAAAGCGGGCGGATCACGAGGTCAGGAGATCGAAACCTTCCTGGCTAACACAGTGAAACCCTGTCTCTACTAAAAATACCAAAAAATTAGCCAGGCATGATGGTGGGTGCCTGTAGTCCCAGCTACTCGGGAGGCTGAGGCAGGAGAATGGCGTGAACCCAGGAAGCAGAGCTTGCAGTGAGCCAAGATCGCGCCACTGCACTCCAACCTGGGCGACACAGCGAGACTCCGTCTCAGAAAAAAAAAAAAAAAAAAAAGAGCAAAGAGCTGGGAGGCAGACATGTAAGAGTGCCTAACTCCTAGGCTGTTGTGAGAAGTAAATGACGACGAGGAATGGAAAGCCTTGAGCATGGTAACAGGCACACAGAGGCATGTAATACATGATGGTGGTTACTGGTGCATTTCTGGCTTCAAGCTGGGCCTCTGGGCTGTTTCCTGTCCCCATATCTCTGTGTCCTGTGACCCATGACACATGGCAGAGTGTGTCATTCTAAACCCTGCCGCAGCTTTAGAATGGCTGCAAGCAGTTCCCCCGCAGACTCTAAGAATACTTTACGACACCTGGGCTGCAAAGCCGCTGGCTTCCTACAGACGCAAATCCACATACAGGTGGCCTGATTTTCCAAATCCCAAGTCAGAACACCTGGTCCGACCAGGGAGCTGTATTTATGGGGCGGAAGGGGCGAGCTGTTTGCAGTGAGTCTTTGCGGGACTCCCCGGTTTCTGGCCTTCGTGCATTTGGCCACCTGGGGGAGCCCCTGTGCCCTTCAGTCGGAGGGTAGAGGGGCCGTTTGTGAGGGGAGGGGTGCCAGGAGTCCAGAGGGGTTTGCAGGCTGACGGGCCATCCCTTCTGGAGCCAGGCCAGGAGTTAACCCATCTGCTGCCAGCTCCCAGCCCTCACGTCCCAGGGCTCTGGGTGGAGATGCCCAGGGTGGGGTAGGGTTGAGGGGATTCGTTCTCCTTGGGACCAGTGGCAGCAGACAGAACACGGTGTTCCGTGCAAATGGTCGAGGCCCTCAGAACGTGCCCGCCCCTTGCTCAGAAGAGTAATGTGCTCAGCTGTGTGGGAATGTGTGTGGCTGCTCGGGTCACTGGGACTCCCAGATCTGCCCAAATGCCTGCGGACCTATGAAGTCCTCTGCAAACCTCTCACTGTGGCTGAAAGCACTGGTGCCAGAGTCCATTGGGCAAATCTCGTACCCCTGGGTGTGCAGCAGCTGCCTGGATGTGTGCCCGTAAGTCCTCACAGGACCCAGAGGCCAATTCCACGTTACCAACCTCACTTTACACCTGAGGAAACCAAGGCCATCCAGCTGGTACACAGTGAGGCCTCTTTGCACCCAGGGTGCCCTATGCCAGCCCTTGTTCCCAGCCTCCCCACTTCCGCTCTCAGAGGGAGAGTGCCTGCCCAAGGCTCAGGTAGAAAGAAGGGACTGCGGTGAGGACAGGAGGGCAGAGAGGCAGGCCCGGAGAAACGGCACCCATGCGGCGGCGAAGAGGAGGACTCAAAAGACATGGACGTGGAGCCAGGTAGGTGGGGTTGGCTGGAGCGGACTCTGCAGAAGATCCTGGGAGCAGCGGCGGGAGGCCAGCTGCTGAGGAATGAGGAAGGGAGGAGGAGGTGCACATGGGATGTGGACATCTCTTTCAAGAAGGAGGCTGCGGGGCCGGACTTGGTGGCTCAGGCCTGTAATCCCAGCATTTTGGGAGGCCGAGGCGGGCGGATCACTTGAGGTCAGGAGTTTTGAGACCAGCCTGGCCAACATGGCGAAACCCATCTCTACCAAAAATATAAAAAAGTTAGTCAGGTGTGGTGGTGGGCGCCTGTAATCCCAGCTACTTGGAGGCTGAGGCAGGAGAATCGCTTGAACCCGGGAAGCGGAGGTTGCAGTGAGCCGAGATCTCGCCACCACACTCCAGCCTAGGCGACAGAGCAAAACTCCATCTGGAAGAAGGAAAAAAAAAAAAAAATATATATATATATATATATATATATATATATATATATATACACACATACATATATGGAGGCTGTGAAGTCAGGGAAGCAGGAGGGAGGTGGGCTAGAGTACCCCGTGTGAACACAAGAGGAACCTGGAAGAAGCCAACAGGAGGGACAAATGGAGTCAAGAGCCAGCACAGTGGTGGAGCCTGGCCAGGAGGGGTCAGACACACCTCTGTTTCCTCACTGAGGACTGGGATTGGGAGCTGTTTGCCGGTGAGAGGCAGGAAATAGGATGCCCTGGCGTGTGTGTGTGGGGGGGGGGGGGCGGGCCCTCTTTTCCCTGGGGGATGGGAGGAGGAGGAGCCTAAGAGGATGGGTGGGGAAGGGGAGGGAGCAGAGATTCCCTAGTGGCCCAGGGTTGGGGGGCCTTGGAAGTGAGAGCTCTGTGGGGGCTTCAGTCCCCAGTCAGTGCCTCAGGAGGGGCCATGCCTTTCAGGGACCAGGTTCTAGGGTCCCAAGGATGGGCCAGACCTTCTAGACCCGGCCTCCCAGATCTGAGGCTCCTCCCCCCACGCCTCCTTCCGCCGAGGCTCTGACCAAGCTCTTAGGGGAGATTTCAAGGACCCTCCAGAACCAGGGCTCATTGATTTTGGTGGAAAACAAGGTCTGCCGTGAAATCAGAACATGGGTCCCTGCCCAGGGCTTTCAGACCTCCCCCAATATGGAAAGAGAAAGGGCTTCCAGACTGTTGGGTGGGGCCCAGGCTAGGGTGATTTGGGCGCCTCCAGCAGGCAGGAGGGAAGCAGCTTGGGGGTGGGCCCTCCCTCCGGATCTGCCCTCAGGCCAGGACCCTCCCTTTCAGGCCTCCTGCTTCTCCTGTCCCTCTCCCTGAGCATTCCCAGGTTCACCTGAGCCTCACTGTGTGCCAGGGTGCTCTGAACCCATCTCATTCCATTCAGCCCTGAGCCAGGTGCCCCTGCCATGCACTTCTGGGGGAGCTGGGCCTGAGGGCGGCCCTGCCTGCTGATACTGGGAAGCCCCTCCCTGGCCCAGCCCGGGGACAGATGGCCCACTGCCCGCACTGTCTGCTCCTCAGTAACCCCCGTGGGGGCCCCTCGGCTCCTCCTTGTGGCCTCCCCAGTCTCCCCCTCACATTCTGAGAAGCAGTGAGCTGAAAGAGACAACATCTGGGACTCCCCAGGGCCCCCGTGGCCCAGCTGTCTGCCACCCGCAGCCTCAGGGGACTGCTACCCACCCAGTGCTGGCCTTACCCTGCCCAGCATCCTTTGAGGCAGGGTCCCAAGCTTAGCTCCCTCCTGGCCCAGGATCTTTCAGGCAAGAAAAACCTATCTGGATGGCTGGTGCAGTGGCTCACGGCTGTAATCCCTGCACTTTCGGGGGCCTAGGCAGGTGGATCACCTGAGGTCAGGAGTTCAAGACCAGCCTGGCCAACATGATTAAACCCTGTCTCTACTAAAAATACAAAAAATTAGCCGGGCAAAAAAAATAAAAGCTACGTGGGCCTGGCTTACCACCCTGCAGTGGTCCCTGTTATGAAGGCGGGGGAGGGGTTCCCAGCCAGCTCCTCAAAGGTCGGCCCACATCAGCCCCTAGACACACAGGGCCACCTCAGCCCCAGACTGAAAGTCTGCCCTGAGCCTGGGGAAACAGACATCACTGATGGTCTGTGGGATGACTCCACTTGGGACAAGAGTGATTTCAGGGAAGGCAGAATGCTATGAATTCCCTCGGGCAGGGACCAAGGGCTCGCGGCTGCAAGGAGAGAGGGCCGTCTGCTCAGCTGGGTCCTGCTCCAGAGGTGAGCGCTGCTGTGCTCCATCAGGTGCCCAGCCCACTCCTCTCTTGAGGACACCCAGGGACCAGGCCTTGGGCGCTCTTTTCGGCATCTGGGTGTGGCTGGCCCTTGTCAGTAGAGAAGGAACAAACAACTGAGTGATTTGCATATGGGGCCGTGTTTGCATTTCGCACCCAGGCTCTGGTCCTGACCTCTGGTCCTGCCTACTCAGCTCAGCCGGCTCAGATGGCCCATGCTCTCACAGGCAGAAAAATTACATGCTGGCTGGCAGAGCTGGGACCGAGCACTGGGGGCCGGCTGGCAGAGTGACCTGCCCCAGGCTCTCCAGCCAGTGAGCACCGGCGGGCTGTGTCCTGGGACCCCACGGCTCTTTCAGAACACACAGCCTGCCTTGGGCGGGACTGCAGGTGTGTTCCAGGGGGATCCCTGAGGCCTGGGGAGGTAGCCAGAGGGCTTGGCCTAGGAGGCAGTTCCTCAGACCAGCCACTGCTGCAAAGCCACACTTCCTGCAGGAAGGAGGGCGAGGTGGGCGCAGCCTCTGCTTGGAGTCAGCAGTGCAGGTCTGGGTGTGCGGCCAACTCTCCTTGGCACATCTGGGCAGGCGCTTTCTCAGGCCCGACCGGCCTTTGTGGTGTGGGAGCTGAGCTGGTGTCCTCCTGGAGCTGGGCTCAGCCGGCCACCTTCTGCTGGGACACAGCTGGTGTCTGCTGACCTGACAGGCCTTGAGAGCCTTTGGGCAGTAAAGCCTCCCCCTCTGGGGCCTCTCTCCCGAGTCTTCCTTTCCTTTTCAGGGTGGGGCAAATTTTATCTTCCTTTGGCTTCCCTGCACCGACAGGGGTTTCCTCTCTGTCACAATGATCCCCAGTGGGACTCAGCAGGGAGCAATGGCCCTGACCCCCCCATCCCCTCCCATTCCCCCCCACCCAACCCTGCCTGAGCCTCTGTGGCCACCAGGTGGTTCTGTTGAGGGACGTTGCCACAAAACCCCTTCAGGGGAGGAAAACCTCTCTGCTTTTCCAGAGGCCCCAGTTCCTTCCTGGGATAGTCTGGATCTCACTCCTTCTGCCTTTGGACTACAAGTTCAGATCCAGCCTGGTCTTAGCCAGAGCCTCCTCCCTGCCCTTCATCAGATCTGCAACCTGTGTGGCCAGGCGCGATGGCTCACGCCTGTAATTCCAGCACTTTGGAAAGCCGAGGCGGGTGGGTCAACTGAGGTCAGGAGTTCAAGACGAGCCTGGCCAACATGGTGAAACCCCGTCTCTACTAAAACTACAAAAATTAGCCAGGCGTGGTGGCAGGCACCTATAATTCCAGCTACTTGGGAGGCTGAGGCAGGAGAATCGCTTGAACCCGGGAGGTGGAGGTTGTGGTAAGCCAAGATCGCACCACTGCACTCCAGCCTGGGCAACAAGAGTGAAACTCCATCTCAAAAAAAAAAAAAAAGACCTGCAACCTGTGGCCTGGGGTGAGAGGGATGAGTTTGACCTGGCCCCTCACGGCAGAGGAGACCAGGAGGACCCAGCGTCCCAGGTGCCATATGGTGGTCTGCCAGCCACCAGCCTGCAGCAGTTCCCCACCTCCTAGCCCTCGGGAGTCAGTCAGCAAACACTTCTTAACCCAGAACTGTGTGTTCACAACTACCTCATGCCTGTGTGGCTCTGTGGGCTGGCAAAGCTGAGCCACAGCACCTGGAAGCCCTGGGGCCCAGGGGCTCCTCCACCCACAGTCAGACAACTGCTGATGACCTGGTTATGGGTCTCTCAGCTTGGGGACTGGGAGACCCCCAATGCCAGGTCTTGCTCACTGAGGAAACAAAGCAAGGGGCACACTCTGGCATCTTCTTGCCCCACAACGAGACTGTTGGCCCCTTGAACAGGTTCCACCTAGGAGGGCCTGGGGCTGCCCTCTTCCAGGGTGTGGTACCATTGCCATACAAAGCAAGGAGCCCCATGCTGTGCTAAAACTCTGGAAGTTAAAGTTGCATCTCTGCTGCACAAAGGACCAGCCTGGGGCTCAGAGAGATGCACCCATGGCGTGATGTTGAAATAACCCCTCGCAAGGCAGGCTGTGCGGACAGCAGCATGGAGTGCACCCCGAGGGGTGGCATGCCCCACTCCACTTCTGTGCCATTCAGGACAGCCCTGGAAAACTGAGTTCACTGCAGAGGCCCACTGCTTAAAAGAACTTTGCAACCTGCATGTGGTAGAGGCGCGGGAAGGATGAAGAATGTTCTGGAAACCCTGTCATATGTGGGATGGTGTGAAAAGCTGGTGCTGTATAGCCTAGAGTAGATGACTGCAAGGTGGCACCATGGCTAACGTTCAGTATTGCCTCATCAATCATTCCGGCAGCATATCCACTGAACATCGCTACATCCCAGCTTTGTGTGAGGTGGTGGGATGCACCGGGGAGCAAACCACCCTGTAACTCTGCTTTCACAGAACACACAGTCAGAACAAGGACCACGAGGACAGACGCTGAAGGAGGAAAATTTTAATTCCTTTAAGTATAAGACAGAACACACCCGCCGGGCGTGGTGGCTCACGCCCGTAATCCCAGCACTTTGGGAGGCCAAGGCAGAAGGATCACTTGAGCCTAGGAGTTTGAGACTGGCCTGGGCAATGTGGCAAAACCCTGCCTCTGCTAAAAATACAGAAATCAGTCGGGCATGGTGGCACACACCTATGGTCCCAGCTACTTTGAGGGGGAGTGGATTGAGGCGGTAGGATCACTCGAGCCCAGGAAGTCGAGGCTGCAGTGAGCCATGATCATGCCACTGCAATCCAGCCTGGGTGACAAAGAGAGACCCTATCTCAAAAACAAGAAACAAAACCATACCAAGGTAGTGAGTTCCCCGCCGCTGGAAGCAATCAAGGAAGCAGTAGAAGAGGTTTCTGCTTTGGGTAGTTGGGTTGAATGAGATGACCACTAAGATCCCTTTGAACACCAAGGTTTGGCCATTTTATCAGCATCTGGATTGTGAGGCGTCTGATGCTTCTGAGTGTCCATTTCCCCATCTACCTTCTACAGATTCCTGAGACCTCCCCCAGTATGGAAAGAGAATCTTAAAACTGAAGAGTCTGTGCACTGATGTATTAACTGGATTCTCTACTGCAGCTCTGGGATCCTAGTGTACCGCAGAAGACTGCGTCTGGAACTAGGGGGCTTGAATCCTACCCATTCCCACTGAATCAGGATGGGGCAAGTTGGGCTGGGGCCAATGGGAGCTCTGAGGCAGGAGGTGACTTACCCAGTGTCAGGTGGTAAGGGTAGTGGCTGGGAGGAAGGCAGTTTAGAGATGCATGTCCCTTGACCAAGGGAGGAAGGCAGTTTAGAGATGGATGTCCCTTGACCGAGGGACCAAGGACGGACCCTGGGGAGCCAAGCATCAAGGGGCTGTGGGAGAAAAGATAGGAGTCGCAGGGCCAGTTGGCAGCCAGGCCCAGCAGGCTCTTCCCCTCAGCCCAGTGGGGGTGGTGCTGGTGATGCTGGCATGCCAAGGCCTCCTGGACCAGGGTTAACTTTCGGAGTCAGCCTCAACGTATACTCCCTGAAATCAGACCAATTCAAGATGCACTGGAGTGAGAATATTTCTTACTGGAGCCCCATTTAAAAAATATCCTGGTCAGGCGCAGGTGGCTCACGCCTGTAATCCCAACACTTTGGGAGGCCAAGGCAGGCGGATCACCTGAGGTCAGGAGTTCGAGACCAGCCCAGCCAACATGGCGAAGCCCCATTTCTACTAAAAATACAAAAATGCCAGGCCCAGTGGCTCACGCCTGTAATCTCAGCACTTTGGGAGGCCAAGGCGGGCGGATCACCTGAAGTCAGGTGGTCGAGACCAGCCTGACCAACATTGAGAAACACCATCTCTACTAAAAATACAAAATTAGCTGGGTGTGGTGGCACGTGCCTGTAATCCCAGCTACTCGGGAGGCTGAGGCAGGAGAATCGCTTAAACCTGGGAAGCAGAGGTTATGGTGAGCCGAGATTGTGCCATTGCACTCCAGCCTGGCTAACAAGAGCGAAACTCCGTCTCAAAAAAAAACAACAACAGCAAAAACAAAAATTAGCCAGGTGTGTCTCAAAAAACAGCAACAACACAAAAACAAAAATTAGCCAGTGTGGTGGCAGGTGCTTGTAATCCCAGCTACTCGGGAAGCCGAGGCAGGACAATCGCTTGAACCCAGGAGGCAGAGGTTGCAGTGAGCCGAGATTGCTCCATTGCACTTCAGCCTGGGCGACAGAGTGAGACTCTGTCTCAAAAAAAAAAAAAAAGGCCATAAAACAACAATAAAATACATATCCCATGGGGAACACGCCCTGTCAGACATTCAAATCTGCTTTAAAGGCTGTCACCTTGGAGAAATCACACTGGCCTGAGAAGCTAGGGCAGCTCGGGGGTCTGAGTAGACATCCCAGGGAGTCAGGGCTGGGGTGTGCTAACCAGGCTCTGGACGGCTGGGGTGCCCCCTGATGTCAATGTCCCACACCCCGAGAGCGAGTGCAGGGACCATGGAGCCTTGCTTTGCTGTGGGAGGCAGCTATGCTGGGTCTGCCCAGTTTCTTTTTCTTTTCTCCTTTTTTTTTTTTTTTTTGAGATAGGGTCTTATTTTGTTGCCCATGCTGGAGTGTAATGGCGTGATCTTGGCTCTCTCCAGCCTTGAACTTCTAGGCTCAGGTGATTCTCCTGCCTCAGCATCCAGAGTAGCTGGGACCACAGGAGTGCACCGTCACACCTGGCTAATTTTTTTCTGTAGAGACGGGGTCTCACCGTGCTGGCCAGGTTGGTCTCAAACTCCTGGGCTCAAGCAATCTGCCCCGCTCAGCCTCCCAAAGTGCTGGGATTACAGGCGGGAGCCCTGGAGTTGTTGGCTGTTTTGCTTTCAGCGCTCATGGAGGGCTAGCACCTGCGGCAGGCCTGGGAACAGAGGGAGCCGCATTTCCAGAAACACAGCTCCTCCACTTCCCACCCCGGGCCGTCCCTCCCATGAGTCACCCTGTTATCCCCCCACAGCCAAATATAGCTCCCAAAGCCTGCCGGAAACAAAGGGAGTAGCGCCGTGCCTGGTGCTGAGTGGGGGGCGGTGCGGGAGGCACACCGAGGCTAGGGGCCTGCCAGCCCACCCTTCACCCCTTCCTGTCCCGGGGCTGGGGTCTCTGCTGTACCTCTAATCTCACAGGTTCTCCTGCAAACACGAGGAATTTGGGGAAACATCCCGTAGAGAGGCAGTGACCACTTCCTCCTAGGGGACTGTGGGCCACTCCAGGGGACAAAGAGCCGGGTGGGGGTCCTTTCCTCCACAAGGTGAGGCCAAGATCCTGTTGGGCAGGGGCTCTGTTTCTGCGATCACCCAGGGTGTGTCCGGCTCTGGCCCTCCCCAGCAGCCTCTAGGGTGTCGCCCGGGCACTCAGAGCCACCACATAAGGAAATGTTTGTGTCTCGGGGGCTGGACAGTGGCTCCACACACGTCCTCCCTCCCTCTCCCCGCCCAGGCTGCCTCCCAGATGGCCTGGACTGGGGCAGTTGGACCCAGGAGGAACCGCCCTGAGGCCAGGGGTGGGGAATCGGCCCAGCCTACGATTCACCTCAGGCCTCAGCTGAGGACAAGGCAGGGAGAGGGCCGGATGCAGGGCATATGGGCCACACTCGGTGGTCCTCCTGCTGCGCCGCCTCAGGGGACACCCTGCCTGGCTTTGCCTGTGCTGGCCGGAAATCTCCCCTTACTTCCCAGCAATGCAAGCTACATGTGCAGCAGGAGGGAGGGTAGGACGCATCGGAAACCACCGGGCTCGGCGACTGGGCTTTGAAATCTTGGAGCTACCACACCCAACAGACTAGGAGCTGGGGGTGGCCGGGAGGGATCTACTCCCTGGAGAGCGCCCACCCACCCAGCCCAGCATTTCCCCTGGAAGCCCAGGGCAGCCTTACTTCTCCGGGTTGTACTAGGCATCCTGACTACCCCCAGCCACCGCTTACATGGGAAACATTTTATAACCTGCTTTCTGGCGGGCAAGGCCAGGCTCCCGTGGGCTGCCTTCCTTCTGAAGTTTTCCATTAGATTATTTACATGAGCCCACAGACCTCTGCAGGAAGTCAGCAGGCACAGGGCAGCATTTATTCTTCTGCTGTCTCATTTGTGGAGGGACCTCCCTTCTCTTGAATGTGGCTCCTTTGGAGGTCAGAAGCCGAGTACGATGGCATCTTCTAGATCCCTGTTGTTTATTCTTGAGGCCAGAGCATTCTCCACCAGGTGTTTCCCAGGCACGGACCCCTTGCCCAGCGTGGCATTCAGAGGGGGCAGCTCTGGCCGCCTGCTCAGGAGTGGGGTGGGATGGAGAGCTGCCTCTGGAGCCTTGTGCTGAAGGAGAGGACCGTTGAGGGAGAAGGACATCACCCAGGTCCCGGGGCCTTTGGGGAAAGTAGGAAACCTGCCTGTTCTACAGGAGATGAGACCACCTCACCTACTTTGAAGGATGCAGACCTCGTTTAGAGCAGATCTCAGAATTGGTGCCCTGAGGGCTCCAGGCCTTGGCCCTGCTGGTGGATTAAAGTGGCACAACCTACCCTGAGGCCTGAGTGTCACAGGAACAACAGCTAGACAGCTAGACACTGGCCCCCTCGCCTCCCAGGGGGGCACAGCTGTCCAGATATGGTGCTGAGGGAGGTCAGTGGGATAGCCCCACCATGGCCTCCCCGCAGACTGCCCTGCACTGAGGACTGTCCCCATCCCCTTCTGAGGAGGGTCCCAACTGGTGTCCCAGAGTGCAGTCAACTCCCCGTTACTCCCAGAAGCAGGGGCTGGGGGCAATACCCAGGCCTGGGAAAGAGGAAGGCAGTGCCTGGCAAGGGCACTCCCTTGGTGGGAAGAAGGGCCTGCCGCCATCCAATCTCCACCTTCTCTGTTTTAATTCAAGATGCACGGGGCTGGATGGGGAGGGTGAAGGCAGGTCCAGGTTCAGTGGAAAGAAGCTGTTTGCTTCTGGACCCTCATGTCCCGGGACTTGGGTCTGTATGTTCCTTAGAGGCAGGAACTGCTCCACGGCTCTATCTCTAGTCCAGACACAGGCTTAACAGAGCATGTGCTCAGAAAGTATCTTTTGGGTGACAGAAAAAAAAGCCTTCATTTCCATTTCAGATACAACAGATCTGGTCTAGGCTGGGCGCGGTGGCACACGCCTGTAATCCTAGCACTTTGGGAGGCTGAGGCGGGAGTATCACCTGAGGTCAGGAGTGTGAGACCAGCCTGGCCAAGAAAACCCCATCTCTACTAAAAATGCAAAAAACTAGCCAGGCGTGGTAGCATGTGGCTGTAATCCCGAAATTGCGCCTCTGCACTCCAGCCTGGGCAATAAAGCAAGACTCTCTCTCAGAAACAAAAAAGTGTCTTCTGGGTGACTGAAAAAAAACCTTCATTTCAGATTAAAAAAAAAAAATCTGGCCTAGGATGGGTGCATTAGCTAGTGCCTGTAATCCCAGCACTTTGGGAGGCTGAGGGAGGTGGATCACTTGAGGCCAGGAGTTCGAGACCAGCCTGGCCAACATGGTGAAACCCCATCTCTACTAAAAATACAAAAATTAGCCAGGTGTGGTGGTACATGCCTATAATCCCAGTTGCTCAGGAGGCTGAGGCATGAGAATCGCTTGAACCCAGGTGGTGGAGGTTGCAGTGAGCTGAGATCATACTACCTGCACTCCAGCCTGGGCAAGAGAACAAGACTCTGTCTCCAAAAAAAGAAAAAAGATCTGGCCTACAGCAAAAAGGCTGTCCTGCAAAGTGTGCGAAGTGGCCCCTGCTCCCTCATGAGGCATGTTCCAATGAGCTGGGGACAGACACATTGGGGACCTCGTGGAGAGGGTTTCTCAATGGAAACGTAGACACCTCAGGGGAGAGGTTTTCCTTGAGCATGACTGGGGAGTACCCGTAACCATAAACAGAGGACGGGCCGGGCGCGGTGGCTCACATCTGTAATCCCAAGCACTTTGGAAGGCCCAGGCGGGCGGATCACCTGAGGTCAGGAGTGCCTGAACCCAGCAGACAGAGGTTGCAGTGAGCCTACACGGTGCCAACTGCACTCCAGCCTGGGAGACAGAGACTCCGTCTCAAAAAAAAAAAAAAAAAAAATCAGAGGGGACTAGGCTGCTGAGGGAGAGACAAGGAGGGCCTCACCAGGGGACCTCGGCAGTCACTCCAGCTCCAATGCTTGCCATCCCGCGTGTCTGGGACAGGTCCTCTGTGCCGCGGCGTCTCTCTCCATTTCCACCACCAGAGGTACTGTTCTTATGCAGACAACCTGCCCAGGCCTTTAATGGCAGTGCAGGGCTGGAGCCTGCAGTCCGAGTCCCTCTCCCGGAAAGAGGCCTGTGCTCCACACAGAAGCCACGAGGAGCAGTAGCGCGCGAAGGTGTCAACAGTGGGGCACACGGGCTCCACCCCCAGGCCCCAGCTGCTTCTCCCGACTGCCCCCTGGGGAGGCCAGTCCCTGCGAGCTCTCACTTGAGACGCCTGCCCAAGTCTTCTGCCCCCTGAGCCTCACCAACAGGTCCCCTTTCCCCACACACTCTCCTCTCCATCACCTGCCTCCTCTGCTTCCACCCACCATCCTCTCAAATGAGACTGAATGCCTCCCCAAACAGTCCTGGGCCATTACCCCATTCCCTCTACGCCATGCCCTGGTCTCGGCTCACGGCTTCCTCCAGGCCGCTTCCACTGTCATTGGCGAGCCATGTGCCTCCTTCACAGCGGTCTCAGGTTGTCCTAACTGCCTATTTCTAGGCGTTTCTCCCACTGGCTTCATGCTCTGAGTCACTATCACCGCGTGCCCCCGAGTGCAAAGTTGGGTCCAGGGCAGGAGCCAAAAAATCAGTGAAGAAAGAACGAAGGAAAGGTTAAAAATTGCTTGAGGTGGTCGGCAGATTATGCTTTGCATGTCAACTGGGCAAGTGCAAATGAATCCAAAACAGGCCGGAAACAGGATCGTGTTCGCGGGCCAGACAGCGGAGGCGGGGCTCGCACTCGCGGGTCCACCTACATCTCCGGGCCGCGCAAACAGCGGCTCCTGTGAACCACTAGATTCCTGAATGCACATGTCCGTGCACACCCGGACCTGTGCAAACACAAATGCGGACATTGTCGGGTCCAAATACATCCTCGAGGTCGTGCACATACGTAAACATGGAAACCCGCGGGTTCGTGCATGCTACAGTTTGGGTGTGCGTGCTAGGGAGTGTAAGCAAGGGTATGTGGACACTTCCAAGGTTGTGCATACACAGAAAGGCGCACGCCCCAGGGTTCTGCATACACAAGGACGTGCACACCCCCGAGGCCAGCCTGCAGACCCTTCTTGAGGAGGCAGAGGCACCTAATTCCCCCCATATTGGGCAACGCCGCAAGCTCTAGGCGCCATCTTCGCTCCGCGGGCAGCGGAAGGACCTGCAGACAGAGAAGCCCTGGCGCTTGGGCATTTGTTGTGCCGGCTTCCGGGCGTCCATCACGCGGAGGCCGCGCGCGCCAGACGCGGCGGAGCACGAAATGGCGGGCGAGGGGCGGAGCGAAGGCGGGCCGGGGCGGAGCGGCCGGGAGCCTCGCCCACTCTTGACTCCAGGCAGGGCGCACCGCCTGCCCCCTTGCGCAGGCGCACAGCACGGCGCGCGTTCCCGCGTTCCTTCCGACGCGCGCTAGGACACAAAGGGCTGGAGGGAAAGCACGGAGCGCTGCAAACCTGCGGAGCGGCTCGTGGTCTGGAGCGGCCTGGAGCGGACTCTCAGGGCCGGAGCCGGGCTCGCCGGCACTGCGCTCCGGCGCAGGGTGGGGCGCGACACGGCACTGGTTCCCTTGCCCTCTCTCTCCGGCCGTAGCCGCCTTGCGGGCCGGGGTGGGCGCCCAGGGCGCAGGCGCCGGTGCGCGGGTGCGACCAGGCGCCTCCATTTTCCCTCGCACGCGCTAATGGCGCAGCTGGGCGCTATTCCTCTGGCGGGGGAGAAAACTCGCCTCTGGGGAAGCCCGAGGCGCTTGCTCCCCAAACTCTTTTCTCTGTGCGCGTGCTTAAAGCGGGCGGATGAAGCGTTCTTCAAAGTGCCTACACCTTTTGAGATGTGATTCTGAGTTTTTCATGGAAAAAGAAGACATACCTTATCTTCCGCAAATTCATCCCCATAGTTTGCAGCTTTCTACTTCAAATTGGGGTTATGGATTTGGGGGAGGCAAAAACAAGTTTAAAAATTTCTATTAAAGAGACGTTGCTGTAAAACAATGATCAAGAAAATGTTTAAAGGCAAACCTTAGCCATAAAACTAATACAAGTTCTTGGTAGAAGTTTGTTTTTGAGACGGAGTTTCGCTGTCGTCGCCCAGGCTGGAGTGCAGTGGCGCGATTTCGGCTCACTGCAACTTCCCCCTCCAGCTTTCAAGCAATTCTGCGTCAGTCGCCCTCTGAGCTGGGACTACAGACGCCCACCATCACGCCCAGCTAATTTTTGTATTTTTAGTAGAGGGGGTTTCACCATGTTGGCCAGGATGGTCTCAATATATTGACCTCGTGATCCGCCTGCCTCAGCCTCCAAAAGTGCTGAGATTACAGGTGTGAGCCACCGCGCCCGGCCAGTAGAAATTTTTGAAAGAAAGAATGATAGTGTTGACTGTCCGTTTGCAATATGCCAGGCCCTGTTTTAAGTGCACTAACTTTCATAACCAGGTGCAGGTGGAGGAACTGACACAGAGATAAATACAGAAGTACTTAAAGGACGCGAAAGGACAAATAGTCTTTTCCACCTTCCAGTACAGCCACTGTCTGATTCAGTGGCATGGCTCCCGCCAGCGCTCTTCCGTGCCTGAGAAAGTTTGGTTCATGGTTTGCATACATACAGGAGCAGTTTTTGCTTCTCCGGCAGAGCTGTGGTTAGGCAAATAGAAAAAAATCAGCAGGCTCAGAGGAGCCGGTCAACTGCCAGTTTCTCATGGTCTCTGGGGAGAGCTAGGTCCCGGCCAGTTGAGGGACCACATTCAAAGGTTAGAATGTTAGTTATCTGGTGACCTGGGATCCAGAATGCACATAACTCATGTGATCAGGTCATGGGGTTGGAAGGAAAAGTATCCGTATTGCTCCCTCCCTTTTTTCCTACAGGGTCTCAGTAGTCAGTAGCACATTCGCAGGTCACAATTGCCTGACTTTTAAGTTTCGGTAACTCATTTGAGGATTATGAGGAACGGCATTTTTGCAGGTCAGAATGGGGTCAAGGTAGAAGGCAGAGGGCAGGGATCATTCGTCATTGATACCTGAAGCAGCTGAGATTTTAAGGTTATTAGTCTTCCCCAAATTCATAAACTAATAGTGGAGCAAAGATCCTTTATCCAAGTTGAGGTGTCTGACTTGCAACCTGTTTCCAAGTCCTTAGGGTCTATATGATCTTTTAATTGTGTCCATCCTTATTTCTCTTTTTAAAACGTTAACAAGGTGACCGGGCGCAGTGGCTCACGACTGTTATCCCAACACTTTGGGAGACCAAGACGGGTGGATCACTTGAGGTCAAGAGTTCGAGACTACTCTGGCCAACATGGTGAAACCCCATCTCCACTAAAAAAATACAAAAAAAGGCCGGGCGCGGTGGCTCACGCTTGTAATCCCAGCACTTTGGGAGGCCGATGCGGGCGGATCACAAGGTCAGGAGATCGAGACCACGGTGAAACCCCGTCTCTACTAAAAATACAAAAAATTAGCCGGGCGTGGTGGCAGGCGCCTGTAGTCCCAGCTACTCGGAGAGGCTGAGGCAGGAGAATGGCGTGAACCCGGGAGGCGGAGCTTGCAGTGAGCCGAGATCGCGCCACTGCACTCCAACCTGGGTGACAGAGCAAGACTCCGTCTCAAAAAAAAAAAAATTAGTGGGCATGGTGGTGCGCCGCCTGTAATCCCAGCTACTCTCGGGAGGCTGAGGCAGGAGAATGGCTTGAACGTGGGAGGCGGAGCTTGCAGTGAGCCGAGATCGCGCCACTGCACTCCAGCCTGGGTGACAGAGCGAGACTCCGCCTCTAAAAATAAAAATAAAATAAAATAAAAAATAAATGTTTGTTTCTATTTTAAAAAAAAAGAAGAAGGCAGAGTGGTATGGTGGCTCTATGCCTGTAATCCCAGTACTTTGGGAGGCCGAGGCGGGTGGATCACTTTGAGGCCAGGAGTTCCAGACCAACCTGGAAAACATGACAAAACCCCTCTCTGTTAAAAATACAAAAATTTGCCTGGTGTGGTGGCGCGTGCCTGTAATCCCAGCTACTCAGGAGGCTGAGGCAGGAGAATCACTTGAATCTGGAGATCGCACCAATGCACTCCATCCTAGGTAACAGAGTGAGACCTTGTCTCAAAAACAAACAAAGAAACAAAAAAAAACTTTAACAAGGTGGGGACTCCAACACTCAGCAATACTGATCAGTGGTAGGTGCTTGTCTTGCTTGGTGAAAGCCTCAATCTTAACAGGTCCCTGACTCCTATTAATAAGACTTCATGAGGCCGGGCGCAGTGGCTCACACCCAGCACTTTGGGAGGCCAAGGTGGGTGGATCACCTGAGATCAGAAGTTTGAGACCAGCCTGACCAACACAGTGAAACCTCGTCTCTACCAAAAATACAAAAAATTAGCTAGGCGTTGTGGCGGGCGCCTATAATCCCAACTACTCGGGAGGCTGAGGCAGGAGAATCGCTTGAACCCAGGAGGCAGAGGTTGCAGTGAGCCAAGATCGCACCACTGCACTCCAGGCTGGTGACAGAGCGAGACTCCGTCTCAAAAAAAAAAAAAAGAAAAAGAAAAAGAAAAATGTAGAATTCGGCTGTTTTCACTGTATTCATAAAGCTGAAAAACCATCATCACTAATTCCAGAACATTTTCATTACCCCAAAGCAAAACTCGTATTCATTAGTAGTCACTCTTCATCTGCCCACCTCCCTCCCAGCTCTTGGCAACCACTAATCTCCTTTTGTCTCTATGGAGTTTTCTATTCTGGACATTTCATATACATGGAATCATTCAATATGTGGTCTTTGTGTCTGGCTTCTTTCACTTAGTATAATGTTTTAAAGTTCACCCATGTTGTAGCATGTATCATTCCTTTTTATAGCTGAATAATATTCCACTGTATGGATATGCTTCAAAAGACTCTTGAGAGGAAGGTATTTCTTTTTTTTTTTTTTTTTTTTGAGACGAAGTCTCGCTCTGTCGCCCAGGCTGGAGTGCAGTGGCGCAATCTCGGCTCACTGCAAGCTCCGCCTCCCGGGTTCACGCCATTCTCCTGCCTCAGCCTCTCCAAGTAGCTGGGACTACAGGCGCCCGCCACCACGCCCGGCTAATTTTTTGTATTTTTAGTAGAGACGGGGTTTCACCGTGGTCTCGATCTCCTGACCTCGTGATCCGCCCGCCTCGGCCTCCCAAAGTGCTGGGATTACAAGCGTGAGCCACCGCGCCCGGCGAGAGGAAGGTATTTCTATGTGTGATGTGAATGAGTGATTTGGTGTTTGGCCTTGGTGTGAGAAGCAGTGTGCTCTGTATGGCGTTGGAGTTGGACTGCCTAAGCTCTCCCCCTTGCTGGCTGTGTGACCTGAGCAAATCACTTTCTTTCTTTTCTTTTCTTTTTTTTTTTTTTTTTGAGAGGGACTCTCGCTGTGTTGCCCAGGCTGGAGTGCAGTGGCGCAATCTCAGCTCACTGCAAGCTCTGCCTCCCGGGTTCACATCATTCTCTTGCCTCAGCCTCCCGAGTAGCTGGGACTACAGGTACCCGCCACCACGCCCGGCTAATTTTGTATTTTTAGTAGAGACGGGGTTTCACCTTGTTAGCCAGGATGGTCTCAATCTCCTGACCTCGTGATCTGCCCGCCTTGGCCTCCCAAAGTACTGGGATCAAAGTGGAGTGCAGTGGTTCACTGCAGCATCAACCTCCAGGGCTCAAGTGATCTTCCGAGTAGCTGGGACTACGCACCACCATGCCCAGCGAGTTTTTTTTATTTTTTGTAGGTACTAGTTTTCACCATGTTGCCCAAGCTGATGTTGAATTCCTGAGCTCAAGTGATCTGCCCGCCCCGTCCTCCCAAAGTGCTGGGATTACAGGTGTGAGCCACTGTGTCTGGCACATTTTAAAGATGTATGTAAATTTTCTTTCTTTTTTTTTTTTTGAGACGGAGTCTTGCTCTGTTGCCCAGGCTGGAGTGCAGTGGCGCAATCTCGGCTCACTGCAAGCTCCGCCTCCCGGGTTCACGCCATTCTCCTGCCTCAGCCTTTCCGAGTAGCTGGGACTACAGGCACCCGCCACCACGCCCGGCTAATTTTTTGTATTTTTAGTAGAGACGTGGTTTCACCGTTGTCTCGATCTCCTGACCTCGTGATCCACCCGCCTCGGCCTCCCAAAGTGCTGAGATTACAAGCGTGAGCCACCGCGCCCGCCTGTAAATTTTCAACATACAAAAAAGTAGAAGAATATGATTCCCCATGTACCTTCAACATTTATTTCCTCTTTTTTTTTTTGAGACGGAGTCTCACTCTGTCCCCCAGGCTGGAGCGCAATGGTGTGATCTCGGCTCACTGCAACCTCCGCCTCCCAGGTTCAAGCGATTCTCCTGCCTCAGCCTCCTGAGTAGCTGGGATTATAGGTGCCTGCCACCATGCCAGGCTAATTTTTTGATTTTTAGTAGAGACAGGATTTCACTATGTTGGCCAGGCTGGTCTCAAACTCCTGACCTCAGGTGATCTGCCCGCCTCGGCCTCCCAAAGTGCTGGGATTACAGGTGTGAGCCACTGCACCCAGCCTTTATTCCCATTTTTCAATTCTTGACAGACGGCTTTTGTCCCACAACCATATAGGGGAGGCACACCCAATAGGTAGAAACCATCTTGCGAGGACCTGGGGAAACTGGTTTTGTGGGCAGGTTGAGAAATGTGGGCTTGACAGGCAGCAGAGGCACTCACTGAGGGCTCTTTGCCCACTTCCTTCCACTGAGATCACATACTCTGGGGACTTTGCACCTGTAGCATGATGAAGTCCCCAGACCCTGCCCATCTTGCCTGTAGTGACAGCAGTATCCATCAGGAGCAAGCCAAGGGGTGGGCCAGCCCATACTAAAGCACCAGCTGCTGCCTAGTAACCACATTTTATAATTTATTTATTTTATATACAAGGTCTCGCTCTGTCCCCCAGGCTGGAGCACAGTGGTCCAATCATGGGACTCCTGGGCTCAAGCGATCCTGCCGCCTCAGACTCCTGAGTAGCTAGGACTACAGGTGTGTGCTATCACGCCTGGCTAGTTTAATTTGGTTTTGTTTTTTTTAATAGAGATAGGGTCTCAATATGTTGCCCAGGCTGGTCTCAAACTTCTGGGCTCAAGCAGTCTTCCTGCCTTGGCTTCCCAAAGTGTTGAGAGCCACCACGCCTGGCTAACCTTTTTTATTTTTAATACTTTTTTAAAGAGCAATGACAGTATGTGCTAAACAGATTTTTTGTTTATTTGAGACAGAGTCTGGCTCTGTCACCCAGGCTGGAGTGCAGTGGCACAATCTCGGCTCACTGCAACCTCTGCCTCCCAGGTTCAAGCGATTCTTCTGCCTCAGCCTTCCTAGTAGCGGGAATTACAGGTGTACGCCATACGCAGCTAATTTTTGCCTTTTTTTTTTTTTTGAGTTGGAATCTTGCTCTGTCCCCAGGCTGGAGTGCAGTGGTGCGATCTCGGCTCACTGCAACCTCCTCCTCCTGGGTTCAAGCAATTCTTCTGCCTCAGTCTCCTGAGTAGCTGGGACTACAGGTGCGTGCCACCACACCCAGCTAATTTTTGAATTATTAGTAGAGATGGGTTTTCACCATATTGGTCTGGCTTGTCTCAAACTCCTGGCCTCAAGTGATCTGCCCACCTCAGCCTCTCAAAGTGCTGGGATTATGGGTGTGACCACGGTACCTGGCCCATTTTTTTTTCTTTGAGAAATGTTGGCACCTATATAGGAGTAAAATGAAAGCTAAGCTGTCAATTCTGTGTGTGTAATTCATTCATTCTCACAGCCACACCGTAAGGCATTATTATTATCATCATCCTTGTTTTAGAGAGGAGAAAACTGAGGTACAGAGAGGTTAAGAAGTTTGTCCGCTGGGCACGGTGACTCACGCCTGTAATCCCAGTACTTTGGGAGACTGAGGCGGCCGATCACGAAGTCAGGAGTTCCAGACCAGCCTGGCCAACATGGTGAAACCCCGTCTCTACTAAAGATACAAAAAATTAGCCGGGGTGGTGGCGGGCGCTTGTAATCCCAGCTACTCGGGAGGCTGGGGCAGGAGAATCGCCTGAACCCAGGAGGCGGAGGTTGCAGTGAGCCGAGTTCACCAATGCACTCCAGCCCGGGTGACAGGAGGAGACTCCGTCTCAAGAAAAAAAAAAAAAAAAAAAGAAGCTTGCCCAAGGTCACCCAGCTAGCTAAATAGGGGTTTGAACCTTGGTTCCTAAATCCATGCTCAGAACACGACACAAAGGTCATGGAGATTTGTAAATGCTGCGCTGTACCCTACCTGTGTCTCCTTTCCAGGGTAGGCTTTTTGACCTCTGGGCTCCCACGTCCTCCAGGTGGGGCGGTTCCCCATGCCACCTGCCTGCTCCACCCTCCCCACTCCTGTCTTGCTGTGCTGGAAACTCAACTCCACCCCTTTGTATCTTAGTGGCCTTAGTTAACATTTCCTAAACTCACTTCCTTGGGTTCTTGGGAGGATTAAGTGAGGCATACAAGTGCCCATAATTGTTAGCCAGGGATATGGTTATCATGCATATGGTTTTCATTTCCGAGGGAAGTTTGCAGGGGGAGGGTGCACACTAATTGATGCAGAGACATCAGGTGATTAGGAGAGATATGTTAAATTCCAACTCAGCCTTGAATAAGAAAAGACATAATCTTCTTGGACCTTGAAAATCTCAGGGACTCCTAGACCTTTATGAAAGCTGAGAGCTCTCGTTCTGGATCATTCCAGTGGGCAGCAGCATCCTGCCAGCCATATGCAGAGACGCAGTGGGCAGCAGCATCCTGCCAGCTATGTGCAGAGACGCCCAGGCAGGGGATTGCTGTAGGCCAGCCCACAAGTGCTAGCCTTGGGGCTACAGAGCCCCGTGCCATCATAGTGGCCCACAAATGCTGCCCACTTGCCCAAGAGCAGCCTCCTGGAGGCAGGAACTGTCCAGCTGCCTCTGCCCCTCACCGCTCCTGCCCCAGGGCTCTGTCTGAAGCCCTTGCTCTGTAATAGCTGCCTGGTTTCACGAATATTCTCCGTTTCCTTTTAGATGGATGCAAATGCGTGTGAGGATAGGCCCCTGACATGTGAGACCTTGAAACCCAGAAGCCCAGAATCCTAGGGCCAGCTTTCTAGTTAAGTCCGCGTTGGACATTTTAGACTTTCTAGAGTTTAGGTAGGGTGGTCATAGAATTTATTGTTTGAACTAATGCGTCTCATTGTTTGCTAATATATTTTTTGGGGCAAATTTTTTCTTTTTTTTAATTTTCAGACAGAGTTTCGCTCATCGCCCAGGCAGGAGTGCAGTGGCCCAATCTCGGCTCACTGCAACCTCCACCTCCCGGATTCAAGCGATTCTCCTGCCTCAGCATCCCAAGTAGCTGGGATTACAGGCAAGTGCCACCATGCCCAGCTAATTTTTTGCATTTTTAATAGGGGCGGGGTTTCACCACGTTGGCCAAGCTGGTCTCGAAATCCTGACCTCAGGTGATCCACCCTCCTCAGCCTCCCAAAGTGCTGGGATTACAGGTGTGAGCCACCGTGCCTGGTGAATCTGTGTGTATTTTATTTTTCTTTTCTTTTTTTTTTTTTGAGATGGAGTCTTGCTCTGTCGCCCAGGCTGGAGTATAGTGGCGCAATCTAGGCTCACTGCAGCCTCTGACTCCCAGGTTCAAGCAATTCTCCTGCCTCAGCCTCCTGAGTAGCTGTGATTACAGGCATGTGCAACCACGCCTGGCTAATTTTTATACAGAGACAGGGTTTCACAATGTTGGTCAGGCAGTCTCGAACTCCTGACCTGGTGATCTGCCAGCCTCGGCCTCCTAAAGTGCTGGGATTACAGGCATGAACCACCGCGCCCGGCTGATCTGTGTGTATTTTCTAAGAATAAGGAAACTGCCTTGTATAACCACATTAAAAAAAAATAAACTTTGGACGGGCACAGTGGCTCATGCTTGTAATCCTAGCACTTTGGGAGGCCAAGGCGGGCGGATCACTTGAGGTCAGGAGTTCTAAACCAGCCTGGGCAATATGGTGAAACCCCGTCTGTACTAAAAATACAAATTAGCTGGGCTAATTAAATAAAACATTAGCTGGTCGTGGTGGTGGATGCCTGTAACCCCAGCTACTCGGGAGGCTGAGGCAGGAGAATCACTTGAACCAGGAAGGCAGAGGTTGCAGTGAGCCGAGATCACGCCATTGTACTCCAGCCTGGGCGACAAGAGTGAGTCTCCATCTTGAAAAAAAAAAAATCAATATATTTAACTTTGATAAGAGTTGTATCTGCTCCACTGTTTATATTCCAGATTTTTTTTCTTTTTTTTTTTTGAGACGGAGTCTCGCTCTGTTGCCCAGGCTGGAGTGCAGTGGCATGATCTCAGCTCACTGCAACCTCCGCCTCCCAGGTTCAAGTGATCCTCCTGCCTCAGCCCCCCTAGTAGCTGGGATTACAGGCACGTGCCACCACGCCCAGCTACTTTATGTATTTTTAGTAGAGACGGGGTTTTGCCATATTGGCCATGCTAGTCTCAAACTCCTGACCTCAGGTGATCCACCTGCCTCGGCCTCCCAAAGTGCTGGGATTACAGGCGTGAGCCACCGCGCCTGGCCTATATTCCAGTTTTATCAATTGACCAAAATATGTCCTTAATAGCAATTTTTTCCCCTCCAGGGCAGCATTCAGTCTAGAGCCAGAGATTGCATTAAGTTGTTCAAACCAGGACTTCTGAGGGAAAAGATGGCACAACTAATAATTATGCTGAAAAGGGACAGAGAAAACCACTGTGGTGAAAGGTTGAGAATTGTAGAATCTGGGCGAGGAGGTAATGGGAGTATATTTTACTTTTTTTTTTTTTTTTGAGACAGTCTTGCTCTGTCGCCGAGGCCGGAGTGCAGTGGCACTATCTCAGCTCACTGCAACCTCTGCCTCTAGGGTTCAAGGATTCTCCTGCCTCAGCCTCCCAAGTAGCTGGGACTACAGGCTCCCACCACCATGCCCGGGTAATTTTTGTATTTTTAGTAGAGATGGGGTTTCACCATATTGCCAGGCTGGTCTCAAACTCCTGACCTTGTGATCCACCCACCTCAGCCTCCCAAAGTGCTGGGATTACAGGTGTGAGTCACAGCGCCTGGCCTATTTTTTTATACTTTCATGTATTTTTAAAAATTTTTGGTAGGGTGCAGTGGCTCACGCCTGTAATCCCAGCATTTTGGGAGGCTGAGGCAGGTGGATCACTTGAGTCCAGGAGTTTGAGACCAGTCTGGCCAACATGGCGAAATCCCATCTCTACTAAAAATACAAGTTAGCTGGGCATGGTGGCACGCACCTGTAATCCTACCTACTCGGGAGGCTGAGGCAGGAGAATTGCTTGAACTCGGGAGGCAGAGGTTGCAGTGAGCCAAGATCGCACCACTGTACTTCAGCCTAGGCGACAGAGCGAGACTCTGTCTCAAAAAAAAAAAAGCAAAAATTGTAACACAAAGTGGAAAAACAAACCAAATACACAAACGGGAAAAAAAACGTACCTCGACCCCAGACATAAGATGGAATTGTCTAGGCAACGCAGAGCACCTGGGCTATTTTTAGGTTTAGACTCAAGGCTCCTGAGAAGGTGGAACAGGGCAGAGGGGACGCACTTCACCCCATTTCCTTATTGCTGGCCCATTGTCAAGGTGACGTGAACCACCCTCTGGAGGGTGGAAGAGGGGCCCTGGGATACCTTCTGGTTTCCAGAGAATCATGGGCTCCTCTGAAGTGAAAGGAGCTGGGGTGCCTGGGAGAGAGCTGGGGACGTGAGAAGAGGGGAGCCCTGACCAGTCCTCCCAGCCAGACCAGTTACGCACTGCTGTTGTCACTGGAGGGCCTGGAGGCAACAGGCAGAGCATCTATCCATGCACACTCCAGGCCAGCTTCCAGCCAGGGCAGAGTGTCCCTGGTGGCAGCTCCACCGTGCCCAGGCTGTCCTCCTATCCCTGGCCCCCACTCTGCCTTCCAGGTCTCCCACAGTAACTTTTTTTTTTTGAGACGGAGTTTCACTCTTGTTGCCCCAGGCTAGAGTACAATGGTGCAGTTTCAGCTCACTGCAACCTCCGCCTCCTGGGTTCAAGCGATTCTCCTGTCTCAGCCTCCCAAGCAGCTGGGATTATGGGCGCCCGCCACCACACCAGCTAATTTTTGTATTTTTATTTATTTATTTATTTTTATTTTTATTTTTATTTTTTTTTTGAGACGAGTCTTGCTCTGTCACCCAGGCTGGAGTGCAGTGGTGCGATCTCGGCTCACTGCAAGCTCCGCCTCCTGGGTTCACGCCATTCTCCTGCCTCAGCCTCTCCGAGTAGCTGGGACTACACCACGCCCGGCTAAATTTTTGTATTTTTGGTAGAGACGGGGTTTCACCGTGGTCTCGATCTCCTGACCTCGTGATCCGCCCGCCTCGGCCTCCCAAAGTGCTGGGATTACAAGCGTGAGCCACCGCGCCCGGCCGATTTTTGTATTTTTAGTACAGATGGGGGTTTCACCATGTTGGCCAAGCTGGTCTCAAACTCCTGACCTCAGGTGATCCACCCACCTCGGCCTGCCAAAGTGCTGAGATTACAGGCGTGAGCCACCACGCCTGGCTCCCACACCAACTTTGAATGACGGCAGAATCCAACTCTGGCTCGGGGAGGTGTCCAGAAATTCAGCCTTTCCTCCCAGGTTGAGGCCCCTTCAGACCTGCGCTCCTTAGATTCTTAGTCTACAGTTAAGGATTCGGTGAATTCAGGATGGGAAAAAGTGACACTGTGGATTTTTGCTAATCCCTCGTTGACATCTAGCATTTCCTTCCATGTGTATGTAAGCAGCACACCACAGTAGTAGAGGCAGTTCTTGGGACTTTGTCACCTATAGAAAGCACAGGTAGTAAGCCTGGCACAGTGGCTCACACCTGTAATCCCAGCACTTTGGGAGGCCGAGGCAGGCAGATCACGAGGTTCGGAGTTCGAGACCATCCTGGCCAACATGGTGAAACCCCGTCTCTACTAAAAAAATACAAAAATTATCTGGACGTGGTGGCAAGTGCCTTTAATCCCAGCTACTTGGGAGGCTGAGGTAAGAGAATCGCTTGAACCAGGGAGGCAGAGGTTGCACTGAGCCAAGATTGTGCCATTGCACTCTAGCCTGGGCAACAAGAGTGAAACTCTGTCTCAAAAAAAAAAAAAAAAAAAGAAAGAAAGAAAAGAAAAAGAAAAAAAGGGAAAAAGAAAGAAGGCACAGGTATTTTCTTTTTCTTTTTTTCTTTTCTTTTTTTTTTTTTTTTGAGACGGAGTCTTGCTCTGTTGCCCAGGCTGGAGTGCAGTGGCGCGATCTTGGCTCACTGCAAGCTCAGCCTCCAGGATTCACGCCATTCTCCTGCCTCAGCCTCCTGAGTAGCTGGGACTACAGGCAACCGCCACCACAGCTGGCTAATTTTTTGTATTTTTTTTTTTTTGAGACGGAGTCTTGCTCTGTTGCCCAGGCTGGAGTACAATGGCACGATCTTGGCTCACTGCAACCTCCGCCTCCCAGGTTCAAGTGATTCTCCTGCCTCAGCCTCCCCAGTAGCTGGGATTACAGGTGCGCACCACCAGGCCCGGCTAATTTTTGTATTTTTAGTAGAGACGGAGTTTTACCATGTTGGTCAGGCTGGTCTCGAACTCCTGACCTCGTGATCTGCCCACTTCAGCCTCCCAAAGTGGTGGAATTACAGGCATGAGCCACCACACTTGGCCCAATTTTTTTATTTTTAGTAGAGACGGGATTTCACCGCATTAGCCAGGATGGTCTCAATTTCCCGACTTCGTCATCCGCCTGCCTCAGCCTCCCAAAGTGCTGGGATTAGAGGCGTGAGCCACTGTGCCTGGCCTTTTTTTTTTTTTGATATGGAGTCTTGCTCTGTCGCCAGGCTGGAGTGCAGTGGCATGATCTCGGCTCACTGCAACCTCTGCTCCTGGGTTCAAGCGATTCTCCTATCTCAGCCTCCTAAGTAGCTGGGATTACAGGCACGTGCCACCACGCCTAGCTAATTTTTGTATTTTTGGTAGAGACGGGGTTTCACCATGTTGGCCGGGATGGTCTAGATCTCCTGACCTCATGATCCGCCCACCTCGACCTCCCAAAGTGCTGGGATTACAGGCGTGAGCCACCACGCCCGGCTGAGGTATTTTCTTATCACGCCACAGTTGTGGAAGATATTCTGGATGTCATTCATGTTCATCATGATTTTGAAATCGTGGTAATACCCAGCACAGTGGCTCACAACTGTAATCCCAGCACTTTGGGAGATCGAGGTGGGAGGATTTGCTTGAGTCCAGGAGTTTGAGACCAGCCTGGGCAACATAGTGAGAACTCATCTCTACAAAAAAAAAAACGAAAACAAAACAAAACTAGCTGGGCATGATGGCATGCATCTGTAGTCCCAGCTACTTGGGAGGCTGAGGTGGGAGAATCGCTTGAATTTGGGAGGTCGAGACTGCAGTGAGCTATGATCACATCATTGCACCCTAGCCTGGGTAACAGAGTGAGACCGTGTCTCAAAAAAAAAAAAGTCATAGTTATCAGGCTCACTACTGGATCTAGTTATTGAATACATTTATAAAGAATCACCCGGCCGGGCGCGGTGGCTCACGCTTGTAATCCCAGCACTTTGGGAGGCCGAGGCGGGCGGATCACGAGGTCAGGAGATCGAGACCATGGTGAAACCCTGTCTCTACTAAATGTATAAAAAAAAAAAAAATAAGCCGGGCGCGGTGGCGGGCGCCTGTAGTCCCAGCTACTCGGAGAGGCTGAGGCAGGAGAATGGCGTGAACCCGGGAGGCGGAGCTTGCAGTGAGCCGAGACTGCGCCACTGCACTCCAGCCTGGGCGACAGAGCAAGACTCCGTCTCAAAAAAAAAAAAAAAAAAAAAAAAAAAAGAATCACCCTTGGCTGGGCATGGTGGCTCATGCCTGTAATCCCAGCACTTTGGGAGGCGGAGGCAGGTGGATCATTTGAGGTCAGGGGTTCGAGACAAGCCTGACCAAAATGGTGAAACCCTGTCTGTACTAAATACAAAAAAAATTAGCCGGGCGTGGTGACACGTCTGTGTAATCCAAGCTACTTGGGAGGCTAGGGCTGGAGAATCACTTGAACCTGAGAGGTGGAGGTTGTGGTGAGCAGAGATCGTGCCATTGCACTCCAGCCTGGGCAATAAGAGCAAAAAAAAAAAAAAAAAAAAGAATTACCCTCACACCTGTCATCTCGGCGCTTGGGGAAGCCGAGGCGGGAGTATCACCTGAAGCCAGGAGTTTGAGACCAACCTGGCGAACGTTGTGAAACCCCATCTCTACTAAAAATACAAAAATTAGCTGGGTCTGTTGGCTGGCACCTGTAATTCCAGCTACTTGGGAGATTTAGGCAGGAGAATCGCTTGAACCCAGGAGGTGGAGGTTGCAGTGAGCCGAGATTGTGCCACTGCCCTCCAGCATGGGCAGCAGAGCAAGATTCTGTTTCAAAAAATAAAATAAATGCCGGGCACAGTGGCTCACACCTGTAATCCCAGCACTTTGGGAGGCCAAGGCGGGCGGATTACCTGAGGTCAGGAGTTTGAGACCAGCCTGACCAACGTGGAGAAACCCCGTCTCTACTAAAAATACAAAATTAGGCCAGGCGTGGTGGCTCACGCCTGTAATGCCAGCACTCTGGGAGGCCAAGGAGGGCAGCTCACGAGGTCAGGAGATGGAGACCATCTTGGCTAACACGATGAAACCTCGTCTCTACTAAAAATACAAAAAATTAGCCGGGTGTGATGGCACGCGCCTGTAGTCCCAGCTACTCGGGAGGCTGAGGCAAGAGAATCGCTTGAACCCAGGAGGGGGAGGTTGCAGTGAGCCAAGATTGCGCCACTGCACTCCAGCCTGGGCGACAGAGTGAGACTCCATCTCAAAAAAATAAAACAAAACAAAACAAAAAGCAAAAAAAGAAAAAAAAATACAAAATTTGCCAGGCGTCATGGTACATGCCTGTAATCCCAGCTACCTGGGAGAATGAGGCAGGAGAATCACTTAAACCCGGGAGGCAGAGGTTACGGTGAGCCAAGATCACACCATTGCACTCCAGCCTGGGCAACAAGAGTGAAACTCTGTCTCAAAATAAATAAATAAATAAAAATAAAAATAAAAATGCATAAACCACTCTGAGAAAGGTCCCTGGGCCCCCCTAGACTCAAGGGGCCTGTGGCACAGAAGAGGAAGCAGACCTGCCCAGCGCCAACTACCCTAACGGTCACCCCACCAGCCCTCCCTCCTGGCATCCCTGTCTCCACTCCTGTGCCTCAGGTGGCCTGGTACCCTTCCTCAGTGGGCCGGACACCTTGAGTGGCCACACGCTGCCATCTGCTGGGGTTGGCCCACACAGCACCCTGGTGGCGCTGGTTCCTGCTGGTCCTTCTGTTCCCTGGGACACCTTTTCCCCAGGCAGTGGGTGCGCCTAACTGGGAGGAAGACGCTCGGAGCAGGTCAGCATCAGAGCACGAAACAGGGGTGTCAGAGCTGGAGGCAGGGAAAACTGTAATTTCAATATCAGGTAGAAAGAATCTTTAAGGACAGCTGCTGTTTGAATAGATACATGAGCACAAGGGACAACATTTCAAAAGTTAAAAAAAAAATGTGAGAAGTTTCTCTCCCACCCTGTCCCTTGGCCTCAAACTCTTTTTTTTTTTTTTTTTTGAGACGGAGTCTCCCTCTGTGGCCTAGGCTGGAGTGCAGTGGCACAATCTCAGCTCACTGCAACCTCTGCCTCCCAGGTTCAAGTGATTCTCCTGCCTCAGCCTCCCGAGTAGCTAGGATTACAGGCGCCCACCACCACGCCAGGCTAATTTTTTATATCTTTAGTAGAGACGGGGTTTCACCATGTTGGCCAGGCTGCTCTCAAACTCCTGACCTCGTGATCTGCCTGCCTTGGCGTCACAAAGTGCTGGGATTACAGGCGTGAGCCACTGTGCCCAGCTGGCCTGCATTTGCTTTTTTATTTAGCAACCTATGCTTTGGAAATTGCTCCTTATCTACATAAAAGTAGCATCCTCGTTTTTTTCCCTTTATTATTCTCAGATCATTTCCAAGCAGTCCATTGAAAAATAATGTCTTTCCATAGAAACAGGAATACCTAGACATCGTTAGAAATTTCAGGATACTTCTAAGATTTTCTTTTTCTTTTTCTTTTTTTTTTGAGACGGAGTCTCGCTCTCTCACCCAGGCTGGAGTGCAGTGGCGCGATCTCGGCTCACTGCTAGCTCCGCCTCCCGGGTTCACGCCATTCTCTTGCCTCAACCTCTCCGAGTAGCTGGGACTACAGGCACCCGCCACCTCGCCAGACTAATTTTTTGTATTTTTAGTAGAGATGGGGTTTCACCGTGGTCTCGATCTCCTGACCTCGTGATCCGCCCACCTCGGCCTCCCAAAGTGCTGGGATTACAAGCGTGAGCCACAACGCCCGGCCACTTCTAGGATTTTTTTTTTTTTTTTTTTTTTGAGACGGAATCTTGCTCTGTCCCCCAGGGTGGAGTGCAGTGGCGCGATCTCAGCTCACTGCAAGCTCCGCCTCCCAGGTTCACGCCATTCTCCTGCCTCAGCCTCCCGAGTAGCTGGGACTACAGGCGCCCACCAACACGCCCAGCTAATTTTTTGTATTTTTTTAGTAGAGACGGGGTTTCACCGTGTTAGCCTGGATGGTCTCGATCTCCTGACCTCGTGATCCGCCCGCCTCGGCCTCCCAAAGTGCTGGGATTACAGGCTTGAGCTACCGCGCCCGGCCGGGATTTTCTTACTCACCTCCAAAATTCTAGGGCTACTGAGTTGAGTAATTCTGCATTCCTCTGCAGTGGATTTGCATTTCAAAGGGACTTCATAGGACTATGGTGCTTTAATCCCCCAACATGCCTAGATGGTGGAACTTTGGGCAGCAGGATCTGAGGTAGCTTGGTCTCTGGGTAGAGGATTTTATCTGTGGTGTCCCTAAGTCCAGGTGTTAGAGCACCATTATTTCTGTCTATTTCTCAGTGCTTGATGAGTTTGGTTAGTGTGAGTTGGTCCTCCAGAAAGGTATTCCCTCTGGCACACAGAGCTGAGGGCTGCAATGCAGACCATGGTGAATTCTTAGGTTCAGCGTTCTGGAGCCTGCAAATGAAGCTGACAAAGGACAAACAGCTGGGCATGGTGGCTCATGCCTGTAATCCTAGCACTTTGGGAGGCCAAGGTGGGCGGATTGCCTAAGCTCAGGAGTTCGAAATCAGCCTGGGCAACACGGTGAAACCCACCTCTACTAAAAATTAGCCGGGCATGGTAGTATGTGCCTGATGTGCCTGTAGTCCTGGCTACTTGAGAGGCTGAGACAGGAGAATTGTTTGAACTCGGAAGGCGGAGGTTGCAGTGAGCCAAGATTGCGCCACTGCACTCCAGCCTGGGCAACAGAGCAGGACTCCATCTCCAAAAAAAAAAAAAAAAAGACAAATAAAGAAGAGACATGTTTGCAGGCAGGAGTTTGCAGAAAAATGTGACTCACGGAGGTGGTTAGAATTTGGGGCTTACATATTACCTTCATAGGAGAAGTGAGGGGAAGAAAAGCTACTTATGGGAAAACAAATTAGTTTTAGGAAAACTATATGGGCTCTTAGCGAGAGGATCGCTTGAGCCCAGGAGTTTGAGGTTACAGTGAGCTATGATCAGCTATGATTGTGCCATTGTGCTCCAGCTTGGGCAACCAAGCAACACTCTGTCTCAAAACAAACAAACAAACAAAAGAGGCCTTTAGGAGAATAGGTGGAGCTACTTTTGTGAGGATGTCTTGTTTAGGTGATTTCTTAACACTGTGCTGACTTCTCAGTCTTCCCTGTTGCGAAATTCCTGGAAAGGATATCAAGGACAGTTGAATTCTTTTGGGAGGCCCTGCTTTTAGATAAGAGGTATTGAGGGGGAATAAAAGAACAACTCCAGGAGGGCTGAGGTGGGAGGATCACTTGAGCCCAGGAGGTGGAGGTTGAAGTGAGCCGTGATCATGCCACTGCACTCCAGCCTGGGCAACAGAATGAGACCCTGTCTCAAAACAAAACAAAACAACAACTCTATCCAGTGATACAGATACGCCTCCATTTATGATGGGGTTATGTCCTGATAAACCCATGGTAAGTTGAAAATATTGCTGAGCATGGTGCCTTGTGTCTGTAGTCCCAGCTACTCAGGAGGCTGAGGCAGGATTGCATGAGCCCAAGAGTTCAGGGTGTTAATGCTGTATGCCGAACAGGTGTTCACAATAAGTTTGGTATCAATATGGTGACTTCCCAGGAGCAGGGAACTACCAGGTTGCCTAAGTGATCATCCTACTGTGACCATCACACTGTGATGATCACTAGTAGGATGGAGCCTGTGCATAGCCACTGCACTCCAGCCTGGGCAACATAGCGAGACCCTGTCTTTAAAAAATCATAAAAAAAGAAAATATCCTAAGGCCAGCTGCAGTGGCTCACACCTATAATCCTAGTACTTTGAGAGGCTGAGGCAGGCAGATCACTTGAGGTCAGTAGTTCAAGACTAGCCTGGCCAACATGGTGAAACGCTGTCTCTACTAAAAATACAAAAAATGAGCCTGGCGTGGTGGCAGGTGCCTGTAATACCAGCTACTCAGGAGGCTGAGGCAAGAGAATTGCTTGAACCCAGGAGGCAGAGGTTGCAGTGAGCCGAGATCGCGCCATTGCACTCCAGCCTGGGCAACAGAGTGAGACTCTGTCTGAAAAAAGAAAAAAAAAAAAAAAAAGGGCCAGGCGTGGTGGCTCACGCTTGTAATCCCAGCACTTTGGGAGGCTGAGGCGGGTGGATCACGAGGTCAGGAGATCGAGACCACGGTGAAACCCCATCTCTACTAAAAAACACAAAAAATTAGCCGGGCATGGTGGCGGGTGCCTGTAGTCCCAGCTACTCAGGAGGCTGAGGCAGGAGAATGGCGTGAACCCGGGAGGCGGAGCTTGCAGTGAGCCGAGATTGCGCCACTGCACTCCAGCCTGGGCGACAGAGCGAGACTCCCTCTCAAAAAAAAAAAAAAAAAAAAGAAAATATCTTAAGTAGAAAATGCATTCAATACACCTAACCTACCAACTGTCATCACTTAGCCTTTCCTGCCTTAAATGTGCTCAGAACACTGACATCAGCCTATAGTTGGGCAAAATCATTTGGCAGGCTGGGTGCGGTGGTCATGCTTGTAATTCCAGCACTTTGGGAGGCCAAGGCGAGAGGATTGTTCCAGACCAGCCTGGGCAACATAGTGAGACCCTGTCACTACAAAAAAAAGGAAGGAAGGAAAGGAGGGAGGGAGGGGCCGGGTGCAGTGGCTCAGGCCTGTAATCCCAGCCCTTTGGGAAGCCGAGGCAGGTGGATGGCTTGAGACCAGGAGTTTAAGACCAGCCTGGCCAAAATGGTGAAACCCTGTCTCTACTAAAAATACGAAAATCAACCAGGTGTGGTGGCACATGCCTGTAATCCCAGCTACTCAGGAGGCTGAGCCACGTGAGAATCCCTTGAACCTGGCAGGCGGAGGTTGCAGTGAGCTGAGACGGTGCCATTGCACTCTGGCCTGGGCAGGCAACAGAGTGAGACTCTGCCTCAAAAATAAAAAAATAAAAAAAAAAAGAAAGAGAGGGAGGGAGGGAGGAAAGGAAGAAAGGAAAAACGGAAGAAAGAAAAAAAGAAGGAAGGAAGGAAGGAAGGAACGAAATCAGAATCCTTGGGCAGCACGCCCACCGCAAAGTGCGGTGCTCACCCAGCGCTGTGGCTCCTGTGGCTGCATCACTGACAGTATTGCCAGTCCGGGAAAAGATCAAAATTCAGAGTTTGAAGTGTGGTCTCTACCGAATGCAGCTCACTTTCACACCGTTGTAAAGTCAAAAAATCATAAGTTGGGGGCATGTATACATTCTGGATGCCTTCACCACGAATGCACCTCTTCCCAGGCACTGGCCAGGATGGTTGGGGGTGGGGGCGGCAGGGACTGGGGGTTTGGCTCAGCCTTCCTGAGACCGGCTAGGGAGCTCAGCAAGGGCTGAGTGAGAGAGTAAGAGAGGTGGTTTCCCTTGCAGAGCATGTGCAGGGCTGGGTGGAAAGGGCACCCAGTGAAGTGGCCAAGGGCACACATGCCAGCACAGACTGCCTGGGTTCTCTGTGTGTCCTTGAACAGGATCCTCAACTTCTCCTGGCTTCCTTTTCCTACTTGGGTAAAAACCTCATAGGTTATCATGAAGATAAAATTAGAAAACCCATTTGAAATGTTTAACAACACCTGGTACATAGTAAGTGTTTAGTTAATACAGGCAACTTCTCTAGGAACTGGGGACATAGCAGGGAACAAAGCCAAGTCCCTGCTCTCCTAGATCTTGCATTCTGGGGGAGGAAGCGGTAAGACCCAGGGATGTGTGCTATTGTCAGATGATGGTGCCACTGGGGAGAATGTGAAGCAGGGTGAGGGGCAGTGAGAGGTGGGGGCTGATTTGGAGGGTCAGGGCAGGGGCATTTGGGCAGGGAACAGAATGAAGTGGAAATTATAGGAATTATGGCTATATGATTTTTTTTCTTTCTTTTTTTTTTTTTTCTGAGACATCATCTCACTCTGTCACCCAGGCTGCAGTGCAGTGGCATGATCTCCGTTCACTGCAACCTCCATCTCCCAGGCTCAAGGGATCCTCCTACCTCAGCCTCCGGAGTTTCTGGGACTACAGGCGCAGACCACCACGCCCAGCTATTTGTTGTATTTTTTTTGTTAGAGACGGGGTTTCACCATATTGCCCAGGCTCCTCTCCAACTCCTGGACTCAAGCAATCCACCTGCCTTGGCCTCCCAAAGTGCTCGGATTACAGGGGTGAGCCACTGCGCCCAGCGTGTATGATTCTTAAAAAAGAATTTTTAGGGTAAAGCGGGCCTTAATTCTCATAGATTTTGCTAACTTTGTTTATATATATATATAGATTGAGACAGGGTCTTGCTCTGTCACCCAGGCTGGAGTGCAGTGGTGCGATCTCAGCTCACTGCAGCAGGACAACCCTATTTCTGTCTGTGAAGTGAGTGGGGCACATGATCCCAGGCTCAAGCGATTCTCCCACCTCAACATCTGCAGTAGATGGGACCACAGGTATGTGCCACCACACCTGGCTAATTTTTGTATTTTTTGTGAGATTGGGTCTATGTTGCCTAGGTTGGCCTCGAACTCCTGGGCTTGAGCAAGCTTCTCACCTTGGCCTCTGAAAGTGCTGGGATTCACAGCCCTTGGCCTACTCCCTCCCCGCCCTGGCCCCCGCCCCCAGGCATAGATTCAAGTTGCCCTGAACATGCACTCTCTTCCTGTTCACTAATCAGCCCTCTTCTTGTCTGAATTTCCACCAGACCGTGAAGGGGGACCGAATCTTGGTGGCTCACGTGGCTGACTCTCCACAAACGGCTGTGGGACAAGCATGTTTCTGTCTGTGAAGTTAGTGGGGCGCGTGGACATGGGGTCCCTGGTTCTGAAATTTGTTAGGGTGGAGGATTTTTCTGGCCTTGATCTTTTCTTCCATTCCACTTCACAATCCACACCACCACAGAACGAAGGTCAGGACACCATTTACCTCCTACGTGTTCTGCCCCTCGGGAGCACACTTGTGCTCGGGGAAACCGGCTGACCGGTGGCCACAGGGTGAGGCGTGAGCAGCACGGACCAGAATAGAAGGTCTAAATTTAAACTGTGACTGGAGGCTTCAGGGAGCCAGGCCGGCCAGCAGGCTCTCCAGGCGGGCAGCTCTGCCCCGCCTGCAGCCACACCCTCCTGCGCCCTCCCAGAGTGGAAACTGTTTCATTTCTGGCTGCTGAGAACTGGTTTCCTCCCAAGGAAATTATGTCTCACCGCAGTTGTGGCAGGAGCTGCCTCTGGAATTTCCCTGCAGCGATGAAACACCTCCTGGCTGAGCTGCTCTGAGATGGAACACGCCTAGAGCCTGCTAGTGCACAACCCAGAGGGAGACACACCCAGAGACGCACAGATATAAACAGAAACACTGGAAACCCTCCGTAGGATGCGGCCGCGGGGACCCTCGGGAAGCCGCTGCAGCCCCGGATCTGCTCTGTCGCCTTCCCCCTGTGCTGCAGGAGGGGCTCAGCTGCTTTTCCGGAACCCGTTTGCACCTCTACAGTCTTGAGAGAGATCTTTTAAAAATCAAAATAGAACAGAACTTCAAAGGAATAATCCTAGAAAGTTCTGTGATTATTTCAAAGATGTTGCTTTCACTGTTCAAAATATTTTATTTTTAAACTTGTTTAAAAAAATATTCTTTTCAGGGCCGAGCAGAGTGAGTCACGCCTGTAATCCCAGCACCTTGGGTGGCCGAGGTGGGGGAGGATCACTGGAGGCCAGGAGTTCAAGACCAGCCTGGGGAACATAGGAAGACCCGTCCCTACAAAAAATAAAAAAAATAGCTTGGCGTGGTGGCATGAAGCTGTAGGTGGGAGAGTCACTAAAGCCCGGAGGTCGAGGATGCAGTAAGCTGTGATTGCACCACTGCACTCCAGCCTGGGCGACAGTGAGACCCTGTCTCGAAAAACAAAAATTCCTTTCAGAACCTGTTTTTGGAACATACAAGTTGTTGGCCTTGCCACATTTCCAGGCTATTTCATTTTTGTCTTGAGTGATCACTACACTTGGTACCAAGACACTTTGTGCTGGTTCCAAGTAACGAATTTAAAAGATTCCTGCAAGAATAATGAGAAGGCTGCCGGGCGCGGTGGCTCACGCCTGTAATCCCAGCACTTTGGGAGGCCGAGGCGGGCAGATCACGAGGTCAGGAGATCGAGACCATCCTGGTTAACACGGTGAAATCCCGTCTCTACTAAAAATACAAAAAATTAGCCAGGCGTGGTGGCGGGTGCCTGTAGTCCCAGCTACTCAGGAGGCTGAGGCAGGAGAATGGCGTGAACCCGGGAGGCGGAGCTTGCAGTGAGCCATTGCATTCCAGCCTGGGTGACAGAGGGAGACTCCATCTCGAAAAAAAAAAAAAAAAAAAATTACCAGGGCATGGTGGTGCATGCCTGTAATCCCAGGTACTTGGGAGGCTGGGTGGGGCACAAGAATCACTTGAGCATGGGAGGCAGAGGTTGCAGTGAGCTGAGATGGCGCCATTGCACTCCAGTCTGGGCAACAAGAGCGAAACTCTGTCTCAAGCAAAAAAAAAAAAATTACCCTCAAGGCCAGGCGTGGTGGCTCACACCTGTAATCCCAACACTTTGGGATTCTGAGGCGGGTGGATCACCTGAGGTCAGGAGTTTGAGACCAGCCTGACCAATATGGTGAAATCCCGTGTCTACTAAAAATACAAAAATTAGCCGGGTGTGGTGGTGGGTGCCTGTAGTACCAGCTACTCGGGAGGCCGAGATGGGAGAATTGCTTGAACCCGGGAGGTGGTGGGTTGCAGTGAGCCGAGACTGTGCCACTGCACTCCAGCCTGGGTGACAGAGTGAGACTCTCTCTCAAAAAAAAAAAAAAAAAGAGCAAATGCTGTCACTGTGGCCAAATCTACCCAATGCCCAAAGCTGGCCCCCAGAGAGGGACAACTGCCCTGGAAGGGCAAGCACCACTCCCTAAATTCTCAGCCATGAGCAGGGTCCTGCTAGAGCCTTGAACAGTCCAACACTCAGACACAGAGCGCACACGAGCGCACGTGCGCTCACAGACACACACACACACACACAGCCAAATGGAAACCCCATTTCAGCCACAACCTCCAGAGGCAGCAGTGTGCCAGGTCCCCAGCCACACCTCCTGGGCTTTTGTGCACCCTGCGACTGGAGGGCAGGGCTACCCCAGACTGATCAGGTCGGGGCAGCCACAGCCCTGGATGCCAGCCATGCCAGCTCTGCCTTAGACTCCAGGAGTAGAGAGAATTCTAAGGGAACACACACTGGGTTGCCTGGCAACACAGCAGTGCTGCACAGGGACGCACCCACATTGGGACAACACACTCATACTGCTTGGGCACAAACAGAATTGCAGGAAGCAGGCTGGCCAATGCGGCCCCTCTCCAAGCAAATGTGTCTGTTGGGAATAGCCTCCAAGAGAGAACCAGCTGGGGAACTGAAGAGCCCACTCATCTGCCCCCTAGAACACTTCCCCACATTTGGACAGTGTCCAGGCAAGGCCCCCAACTCCCAGTCACTCCTCAATAACACACATACTTTCTTGAGTGCTCAGTTGAGACTCCTCGCCTCCTTTTGTTTCCCCCTGGAAAACCTTTGTCTTTTCCATTTTAATCAGCCAGTGACCAAACGGTCTATTTCTGTAACTTCTAAGTAGTAGCCAAGGATTGTTTTGAAATATCTACAGTAAGTTACAAATAATGCCTGTGACGTTTGTTTTCTTTACTTTTTTTTTTTTTTTTTTTTTTTGAGATGGAGTTTCGCTCTTTCTGCCTAGGCTGGAGTGCAGTGGTGCGATCTCAGCTCACTGCAACCTCCGCCTCCTGGGTGCAAGCGATTCTCCTGCCTCAACCTCCCAAGTAGCTGGGATTACAGGCGTGCGCCACCAAGCCTGGCTAATTTTTATATTTTTAGTAGAGACAGGATTTCACTATGGTGGCCAGGCTGATCTTGAACTCCTGGTCTCAAGTGATCCACCCACCTCGGCCTCCCAAAGTGCTGGGATTACAGGTGTGAGCCCCTACACCCGGGCTCGTTTGTTTTCAAATTCATCCATGGAAACACTAAACACTCCAGCCTAAGTAGCTAGGACTACGGGCACACGAAAACAAATTTTTAAAATTCACAGAAGAGGCCGGGCATGGTGGCTCACACCTGTAATCCCAGCACTTTGGGAGGCCCAGGTGGATCACTTGAGGCTAGGAGTTTGAGACCAGCCTAGCCAACATGGTAAAACCCCGTCTCTACTAAAAATACAAAAATTAGCCAGGTGTGGTGGTGCGCACCTGTAATCCCAGCTACTCAAGAGGCTGAGGTAAGAGAATCGCTTGAACCTGGGAGGCGGAGGTTGCAATGAGCCAAGATCGCGCCACTGCACTCTAGCCTGGGCCAAAGAACAGTATTCTGTATCAATAAAAAAATAAAATAAAATAAGATAAAGTAAAATAAAATAAATAAAATGAAATAAATTCACAGACAAGTCGGGCACGGTGGCTCACGCCTGTAATCCCAGCACTTTGGGAGGCCCAGGTGGGTGGATCACTTGAGGCCAGGAGTTTGACACCAGCCTGGCCAACATGGTAAAACCCCGTCTCTACTAAAAATACAAAAATTAGCCAGGTGTGGTGGTGCGCACCTGTAATCCCAGCTACTCAAGAGGCTGAGGTAAGAGAATCGCTTGAACCTGGGAGGCAGAGGTTGCAATGAGCCAAGATCGCACCACTGCACTCTAGCCTGGGCCACAGAGCAATATTCTGTATCAATAAAATAAAATAAAATAGAATAAAATAAAATAAATAATTCACAGACAGGTCAGGCACGGTGACTCATGCCTGTAATCCCAGCACTTTGGGAGGCTTAGCGGGGGCAGATCACCTGAGGTCAGGAGTTCAAGACCAGCCTGGCCAACATGGTGAAACCCTGTCTCTACAAAAAATACAAAAATTAGCCAGGCATGATGGCGGGTACCTGTAATCCCAGCTACTTGGGAGGCTGAGGTGGAAGAATCACTTGAACCTGGGAGGCAGAGGTTGCAGTGAGCCAAGATCGTGCCATTGCACTCCAGCCTGGGTGACAGAGCAAGACTCCATCTCAAAAAAAAAAAAAAAAAGAATTCACAGACAAATCATGTTTGAGGTTTTTTTTTTAACCTCTGAGTGTGGGAGAAAGACAAGCTTATCAACTTTACAGCAATTCTTTTTTTTTTTTTTTTTTTTTGAGACGGAGTCTCGCTGTGTCGCCCAGGCTGGAATGCAGTGGCGTGATCTCGGCTCACTGCAAGCTCCACCTCCCGGGTTCATGCCATTCTCCTGCCTCAGCCTCTCCGAGTAGCTGGGACTACAGGCGCCTGCCACCACGCCTGGCTAATTTTTTTGTATTTTTAGTAGAGACGGGGTTTCACCGTGGTCTCACCGTGGTCTCGATCTCCTGACCTCGTGATCTGCCCGCCTCGGCCTCCCAAAGTGCTGGGATTACAGGTGTGAGCCACCGTGCCCGGCTACAGCAATTCTTAAAATTCTAACTTGGTAAACAAAAACCAAACACTGCCAGAACTTTGGTACTTTGAGAGCATACAATGGGCCAGGCGCAGTGGCTCACGCCTGTAATCCCAACACTTTGGGAGGCCAAGGCGGGTGGATCAGGAGGTCAGGAGTTCAAGACCAGCCTGGACAAGATGGTGAAACCCTGTCTCTACTAAAAATAGAAAAAAAGGCCGGGTGCAGTGGCTCACGCCTGTAATCCCAGCACTTTGGGAGGCCGAGGCGGGTGGATCACGAGGTCAGGAGATCGAGACCATCCTGGCTAACACGGTGAAACCCTGTCTCTACTAAAAATACAAAAAATTAGCCGGGCGAGGTGGCAGGCGCCTGTCGTCCCAGCTACGCGGGAGGCTGAGGCAGGAGAATAGCGTGAACCCCGGGGGGCGGAGCCTGCAGTGAGCCAAGATCGCGCCACTGCACTCCAGCCTGGGTGAAAGAGCGAGACTCTGTCTCAAAAAAAAAAAAAAAAAAGAAAAGAAAAACATAGGCCGAGCGCAGTGGCTCACACCTGTAATCCCAGCACTTTGGGAGGCCGAGGCAGGTGGACCACCTGAGGTCGGGAGTTTGAGACCAGCCTGACCAACATGGAGAAACCCCGTCTCTACTAAAAATACAAAATTAGCGGGACGTGGTAGCGCATGCCGGTAATCCCAGCTACTCGGGAGGCTGAGGCAGAAGAATCGCTTGAATCCAGGTGGTGGAGGTTGCGGTGAGACAAGATCACGCCATTGCACTCCAGCCTGAGCAACAAGAGCAAAACTCCGTTTCAAAAGAAAAAAAAAAAAAATTAGCTGGGCGTGGTGGCGGGCGCCTGTAATCCCAGTTACTCGGAAGGCTGAGGCAGAGAATGTGAGGCTGCCCTGGCCTCGCATTTATTTAATATAAGTTTTACATGACACAGGAAACTTTGTAAATGAAAACCCAAAGAAACAGGTGAGAGAAGAAAATAGCTTTTATCTGAGGAATCTGAGTCCTTTTCAGTTATCAGGCGCAGAGTGACATTAAAATGAGCCAGCAGGCCGGGCGTGATGGCTCACGCTTGTAATCCCAGAACTTTGGGAGGCTAAGGTGGGGAGATCAATTTGAGGCCAGGAGTTCCAGACCAGCCTGGCCAACATGGTAAAAACCCATCTCTACTAAAAATACAAAATATTAGCTGGGTGTGGTGGTGCATGCCTGTAATCCCAGCTACTCAAAACGCTGAGGCATGAGAATTGCTGGAGCCTGGGAGGTGGAGGTTGCAGTGAGCTGACATGGCACCACTGTGCTCTAGCCTGGGCGGCAGAGAAAGGCTGTTTCAAAAATAAATAAATAAATAAATAAAACAAAAACGCGCTTCTATCAAAGGTCAAAGAACTCATATCCAACGTTGCTTGGGTATGAATCTATCAGGCAGCTGTCCTCACTTAAGTCATCACTTTAAATTATGTGTGTGTGTGAACGTATGTGTGTGTGTGTGTGTGTGTGTGTATGTATGCATGTATATAGATAGGGTCTTGCTCTGTTGCCCAGGCTGGAGTGTAGTGGCACAGTCATGGCTCACTGTAGCCTCCACTTCCCAGGCTCAAGCGATTCTCCCACCTCAGCCTCCCTAGTAGTTGGCCCTACAGGCAGGCGCCACTATGCCTGGCTAACTTTTTCTGTAGAGACGAGGTCTCATATTGTTACCCAGGCTGGTCTCAAACTCCTGGGCTCAAGCAGTCTTTCCACCTCAGCCTCCCAAAGTCTTGAGATGACAGGCATGAGCCACTGTGCCCAGCCGAACCTGTGCATTTTTTTTTTTTTTTTTTTTGGGACGATTCTTGCTCTGTCACCCAGGCTAGAGTGCAGTGGTGGGATCTGGGCTCACTGCAACCTCCACCTCCTGGGTTCAAGCGATTCTCCTGCCTCAGCTTCCTAAGTAGCTGCCATTATAGGCGCCCGCCACCGCGCTCGGCTAGCTTTTGTATTTTTAGTAGAGGTGGGGTTTCACCATTTTGGCCAGGCTGGTCTCGATCACCTGACCTTGTGATCCACCCACCTCAGCCTCCCAAAGTGCTGCGATTACAGGAGTGAGCCACTGCACCCGGCCAACCTGTGTATTTTTTGTTAGGTTTGATGATGAAGTGTATAGTCGTGGAGAAGTTTGGTTTGATAAATAAATATGATCTAATGGCAGTAAACTGGCGGAGGGGGGAGGTGCATGAGACTTAGCAACGCCTGTTTGTTCAGAGTCTTGTCTGTGTTTCTGTGTCTTTGGAGATAAGGCTGTTCCTCTCCTCCGGGTATCTGGAGGGCATCTCGGGAATAAGACTCTTTTTTTTTTTGAGACGGAGTCTTGCTCTGTCGCCCAGGCTGGAGTGCAGTGGCGCAATCTCGGCTCACTGCAAGCTCTGCCTCCCGGGTTCACGCCATTCTCCTGCCTCAGCCTCTCCGAGTAGCTGGGACTACAGGCGCCCGCCACCACCCGGCTAATTTTTTGTATTTTTTTAGTAGAGACAGGGTTTCACCGTGGTCTCGATCTCCTGACCTCGTGATCTGCCCGCCTCGGCCTCCCAAAGTGCTGGGATTACAAGCGTGAGCCACTGTGCCCGGCCTGGGAATGAGACTCTTAAGAGCTGCTTTAGAGGAGCAGGGTGAGATGAGGATAAGAGAGCCCTTTCTGCTTCTAGGGTTTTCCAGATGCTGAGGTGCCATATTTTGGGGTGGTCTGTCCTGAGCTCCATCAACTCTGTCCCCTTTTTGGGATGTTTCCAAGCCTGTGTTGGTTTGGGTGAGATAATCTGGTTTCCAGAGGCTATGGCAGGCCTCTCCAGTGCTGTCACCCCACAGAACTGACCTAGGGACACCTTCGGGGCTACACATGGCCATGCAGATCTTTCCCCCTTCCATCCTCTTTTCCCCTCCTCCCCTACTTCCTTCCCTCCCTGGAGCAATGACCCTTAGTGAACTGGGACCTCTGTGGACCCCACTGGGAGACGTCAGCCGCTGGAAGTTCCTTGGTTCTGCGCCCTTCGCCCCTTCCCTCTGGAGTTTCTGCCCTTGGATGCCTCCTCTTGCCAAGTCACACTCAGCCCCTCCTCCCAAAGATCAAATTCCTTCCTTCCCTCCCTCAACTTTTCTTTCTATTCTCTCTGATTTTACCTGAAAAGATTAATCAGTGCTGTGCCAAAGATGGAAATAAACCAAAACTCCACTAGATATTTTTAATTAGTTTTTTTTTTTTTTGAGAGAGGTCTTGCTCTGTCACCCAGGCTGGAGTGCAGTGGTGTAATCTTAGCTCACTGCAGCCTCCATCTCCTGGGCCCAAGCAATCCTCCCACCTCAGCCTCCCAAGTAGCTGGGACCACAGGTGTACACCACCACACCTGGCTAATTTTTAAATTTTTGTAGACATGGGGATCTCCCTATGTTGCCCAGGCTGGTCTTGAACTCCTGGCCTCAAGTGATCTGCCCGCCTCAGCCTCCCAAAGTGCTGGGATTACAGGTGTGAGCCACCAGGCCGGGACCTAATTTTAATTTAATTTAATTTTTGAGACAGGGTCTCACTTGGTCACCCAGGCTGGAGTGCAGTGATGTGATCTCAGCTCACTGCGGCCTCAACCTCCCAGGCTTAAATGATCTTCCTGCCTCAGCCTTCTGAGTTGCTGGGGCTACCACACCTGGTGAATTTATTTATTTATTTATTTTTGAGACAGAGTCTTGCTCTTTCGCCGAGGCCGGACTGCAGTGGCGCTATCTAGGCTCACTGCAAGCTCCGCCTCCCGGGTTCACGCCATTCTCCTGCCTCAGCCTCTCGAGTAGCTGAGACTACAGGCGCCCGCGGCCGCGCCTGGCTAATTTTTTGTATTTTTAGTAGAGACGGAGTTTCACCGTGTTAGCCAGGATGGTCTCAATTTCCTGACCTCGTGATCCGCCCGCCTCGGCCTCCCAAAGTGCTGGAATTACAGGCGTGAGCCACCGCGCCCGGCCTGCGAATTTTTCTGTTTTTTGTAGAAACGGGGTTTCACTATGTTGCCCAGGATGGTCTCAAACTCCTGGGCTCAAGTGGTCCTCCTGTTTTGGCTTCCCAAAGTGTTGGGATTACAGGCGTGAGCCACCACGCCCGGCCCAGTTTTAATTTTTAATTTTTTTTTTTTTTTTGAGATGGAGTCTCGTTCTGTCGCCCAGGCTGGAGTGCAGTGGTGCGATCTTGGCTAACTGCAACCTCCGCTTCCCGGGTTCATGCAATTCTCCTGCCTCAGCCTCAGCAGTAGCTGGGATTATAGGCTTACACCACCATGCCCTGCTAATTTTTTTTTTTTGTATTTTTACTAGAGACGGGGTTTCACTCTTTTGGCCAGACTGGTCTTGAACTCCTGACCTCGTGAACAACCTGCCTCAGCCTCCCAAAGTGCTGGGATTACAAGCGTGAGCCACTGTGCCCAGCCTAGAAGGGGCTTTTTTAAAGAATAGGGGCCAGGCGCGGTGGCTCATGCCTATAATTTCAGCACTTTCGGAGGCCGAAGTGGGTGGATCACCTGAGGTCAGGAGTTTGAGACCAGGCTGGTCAACATGGTGAAACCCCGTCTCTACTAAAATACAAAAATTAGCTGGGCATGGTGGCGGGTGCCTATAATTCCAGCTACTCTGGAGGCTGAGGCAGGAGAATTACTTGAACCCGGGAAGCGGAGGTTGCAGTGAGCTGAGAGCACGCCATTGCACTTCAGCCTGGGCAACAAGAGCAAAACTCCATCTCAAAAAAAAAAAAAAAAAAAAAGGGCACCAGCCAGGCACAGTGCCTCACACCTATAATCCCAGCACTTTGGGAGGCCGAGGCGGGTGGATCACCTGAGGTAAGGAGTTCAAGACCAGTCCGGCCAACATGGCAAAACCCCATCTCTACTAAAAATACAAAAATTAGCCTGGCGTGGTGGTAGGCGCCTGTAATCCCAGCTACTCTGGAGGCTGAGGCAAGAGAATTGCTTGAACCCAGGAGGCGAAGGTTGCAGTGAGCCAACACTGTGCCATTGCACTCTAGCCTGGGCAACAAGAACAAAACTCCGTCTCCAGAAAAAAAAAAAAAAAAAAAAAAAAAAAAGAATAGGGCACCAAGGAGAAATACGGAGAATGTGTGAGCTGGCAGATTAACCAGATGGTTAATAAAAGAAGAAAATCTTCAGCCTCTTTAATACTCCACACAAGGCAAAGTAAAACCATTTGAGATAACATTTCTCCTTTCACCTATCAGATTGGCAAATGAGTATCACTTAGAGAAGAGGCTTTCTCACTAATTACTTCTAAGAATGCATAAAATGGGAAGAGCATTTTTGGAGGAAAATTAAGCCTTTAAATTACCAATTCCTTTTGACCGGTCATTTCCACCCCTAGAAATTATTCTGGAAGGAATATTTAAGACGTCCAAAATGCAGCAACAAAAATGTTCATTGCAGTATTGTTGCTAAAACAAAAAGAAAAAAATGATTTGTAATTTTCTCTTGTTTCTTGACTATATACCCAATTCTCCTGGGCCTGTTTTATGTTATATTTACTTAAATCCTGCACCTCCTGTGCCAGAATGTTATTGCATATTTTATTGTCTTAATAAAAAATGCAGTTGATAAATATTCTGAGCCAGGCAAGTCTGAGGCTTCACCCAGCCCCTCCCTGGCCCTGCAGTCTCCTGTGGACAGAGTCTTCCCTAAAGCCTCGTGCTCTGAGGTGTGTGGGACCTTGGAATGAGGCCAGGGAGGTGGGAGCGGATGCTGTAAGGAGAGCAGTTGGCAGGATGAATGGGCGAGGGGCTCTTGAGGAGCGGCCTGGAGGTGGGACTGCAGGTAACCAGACCCCTGATGCTGAGCCAGGTGTCTGGGGTGAGGAGGCCTCTGCTGAAGAGGACGGAGTGGACAGGCTGAGTCAGGATTCAGGCCCTTACCCACGTGGCTGTCACCATGGAGTTGGGCTGTCCTGGGCTTTCCCAGGGCACAGATCTCGTGGGATCTGCCTGTGAGAGACCCCGCTGCCATGAGGAAAGGCAACCTGGAAAACACCCTTTTATGGAAAAGCTGCCAGGTCACCGAGCTTTCCTTTGCAACGTCACTCAGTTCCCTCCTCTCACTCCCTAGTACGGCCCAGGCGTGTCACCTGTCAGCTCTCCTGTCTCCAGCAGGATGGCTTCATCCTCAGGGTTGACATGAAAGCAGATTGGCCCTGGCCTAGGGTTGGAACTGCCCTGTTTCTCTCTATCTCTTCACCCTACCCTGTAACATGGTGCCTCAGGATGGGCCCCGTGCCCAGCCAAGCCCAGCTCGGGCTTGCAGGCCTAGCAGTCCCCTCCCCTCCCCTCCCCTCCCCTCCCCTCCCCTTTCCCCTCCCCTCCCCTTTCCCCTCCCCTTCCTCCCCCCCTCTCCTCCCCTTCCCCCTCCCCTCCCCTTCCCCTTCCCCTTCCCTCCCCTCCGTCCCTCCCTCCTTTTTCTTTCTTTCTTTCTTTCTTTCTTTCTTTCTTTCTTTCTTTCTTTCTTTCTTTCTTTCTTTCTTTCTTTCTTTCTCTTTCTTTCTTTCTTCCTTCCTTTCTTTCTTTCTTCTTCCTTCCTTCCTTCCTTCCTCTTTCTTTCTTTCTCTTTCTCTTCTTTTCTTTTCTTTCTCTTTTTCTCTCTGTCTGTCTCTCTCTCTCTCTCTATTTAATTTTGAGACACAGTCTCTCTCTGTCGTCCAGGCTGGAGTGCAGTGGTGCGATCTCAGCTCACTGCAGCCTCGTCCTTGGCTCACTGCAGTCTCGACCTCCAGGGCTCAAGAGATCCTCCTGCCTCAGCCTCCTGAGTAGCTGGGACTACAGGCATACACCACCATGCCCCGCTGGTTTTTGTATTGTTTGTTGAGACAGGGTTTGGCAGTGTTGCCCAGGCTGGTCTCGAACTCCTGGGCTCAAGTGCGGGATTACAGGTGTGAGCCACCGTGCCGGCCAGGCCTTTCATGCTTTGGCCAGAGAGTCAGTTGTTTCCTCTACTTCTTCCCTACATGTGTGTTAGTCCTGCCATTTTCCACTCCCGTTCTCCTCGTCCTGGCCCTCCTCCCCTGGGGCCTATGCTATTATACTCTCAGAGTCTCCAGGCTGGTCAAGAAATACTTACACATGCCTGCGTGCGTGCACACGTGCACACACACACAGGCGCACACACACACACAAGCATGCTGCTTATTTGTAACCCATACACACACACACACACACTCACACATACCATCACACTGTCTCTTTACCCTTACCCTTGATCTCTACACGCACACAGAAACACAGACGCAGACACACTGCTTTCTAATTTGTAGCCTCTACATACATGCCTGCGTGCACACACACACTCACACACCCACATGTGCACGCATAGAAATATGCACTGGTGTTTTCCTCTGAACATAATTTTTTCTGGGTTCTCACATGCCTTTTATTTTATTTATTTATTTATTTATTTTTGAGACGGAGTCTCGCTCTGTCGCCCAGGCTGGAGTGCAGTGGCACAATCTCGGCTCACTGCAAGCTCCGCCTCCCGGGTTCACGCCATTCTCCTGCCTCAGCCTCTCCGAGTAGCTGGGACTACAGGCGCCCGCCACCACGCCTGGCTAATTTTTTTGTATTTTTAGTAGAGACGGGGTTTCACCGTGGTCTCGATCTCCTGACCTCGTGATCCGCCCGCCTCGGCCTCCCAAAGTGCTGGGATTACAAGCGTGAGCCACCGCGCCCGGCCCTCACATGCCTTTTAACCCTCCTCTCCTATCAGCTTCCTTCTCTTCTCAAGCCCAACTTCAATGAGTGGGTGCTGTTGGCTGAGTACCTCACAGCTTCACCGGCTCAGCTCTCAGATGGAGCCCGGGAGGGCACTGCCCTGAGTGTGGGGTGTCAGCGCCTGTGAGCACTGTGCTGCCACCCTCACTGCTGAGCTGCTCTGGTGGTGGAGGAGGGCCTGCCTGTCTGACATCCAGCACCTCCCTTTCCAGGCAAATCTTCTCCACACTGGCCAGCCCCCGGGCAGTTCGTGCAGCCTTTTCAGGAGATGGATAAAGAGGGTAAGGAGAGTGTTCCAGGCGCACTCCTTTCGGAGCCTCAAAGCTCGTCTCTGCAAACTGTCACCCTCAGCCTTCTGTGAGCTTCTGGCAGCTCCACCTTCCAGGGAAAAAGGGACCAGTTCCAGAGGTTCCCCTAGTGCAGCTCACCCCAGCCCCCAAACATTTTCTGACAACCAGGTCTTCCAGAAACCCCAGGGCCCCCTGAGATGGGCATATGGCTCTGTCTTTCGCACGGAAGTCTCATGATGTATTCGTGGTACGGCTGGTTGAGAAGGGCCCCTGAACAGCTCCCCACCTCCTCTGAAGGAGGAGGAACAGGAAGATATCAACAGACAGGACTCAGGCCTCTCACAACATAACGTCATACAAGAAAAACAAACAAAAAGTTAAAATGATGAAACATTCCCAGAAGTCCTGGATTAGATTCCTATTGCTGTTGTAACTAATTCCCACAAATTTAGTGACTTAAAACAATGCAAATTTATTTATTCTAGTAGATTTCTGGAGGTCAGAAGTCTACAATGAAGGGCTGGGGATGGTGGCTCATGCCAGGAATCCCAGCACTTTGGGAGGCTGAGGCGGGTGGATCACTTGAGCTTAGGAGTTTGAGACCAGCCTGGGTAACATGGCAATACCCCGTCTCTACAAAAAAATACAAAAATTAGCTGGACACAGTGACGTGTGCCTGTAGTCCCAGCTACTTGCGGGGCTGAGGTGGGAGGATCGCTTGAGCCCAGGAGGTCAAGGCTGCAGTGAGCTGAGATTGTGCCGCTGCACTCCAGCCTGGGAGTGACAAAAAAAGAAAAAAGAGGCTACAATGAAGGTGTTGACAGGGCCATGTTTTTTCTGGAGGTCTCAGGGAAGAATCTGTTTCCTTGTCTCTTCCAGCTTCTAGGAACTGTCTGTATTCCCTGGCTCGTGGTCCCTTCCCGCATCTTCAAAGCACATTACCCCAACTTCCACTTCTGTTGTCACATTTCCACTCTCTGACTTTGACCTTCCTGCCTCCCTCTTACAAGGAACCTTGTGATGATGTTGGATCCACTCAGAAAATTCAGGATAATCTCCCCATCTCAAGACATATAATCACATCTGCGAAGTTTCCTTTACGACATGAAGGTTCTGAGAATTAAGATAGTGGGTGGACATTTCTGGAGGTGCCACTATTCAGCCCAGCATAAATATAAAATGAAATATCATAAACACATATGTGTATACCACTAAGATTAAACATATATTAATATTTTGCCTCATTTTCTTCAGTTTTTTTTGAGATGGAGTCTCACTCTGTTGCCCAGGCTGGAGTACAGTGGCGCAATCTCAGCTCACTGCAACCTCCACCTCCCAGGTTCAAGAGATCCTCCTGCCTCAGCCTCCCTAGTAGCTGGAACTATAAGCAAGCACCACCACGCCCGGCTAATTTTTGTATTTTTAGTAGAGACAGGGTTTCACGATGTTGGCCAGGCTGGTCGCGAACTCCTGAGCTCAGGCAATCTGTCCGCCTCTGCCTTCCAAAGTGCTAGGATTACAGGCGTGAGCCACAGTGCTTGGCCTTCTTCAGATTTTTTAAAAAGAAATAAAGCTTTACAGAAATAGCTAAAGCCCTCTATGGCTATTCTCTCCCTCTCTCCCCAGAGGTGACCATTATCCTGAGGTAGGTGTAAATCACCCCCATGTATGTAAATCACCCCATGTATGTTTTTTTTGTTGTTGTTTTACTACATATTATAAATGTCTTTCTAAACAGAACTTACTATTTTGTGTATGTGTTTTGGAAATTTATGTAAATGGAATTACTATGTGTACCATTTTGCAACTTATGCTTCTTTTTTTTCTTCTTTCTTCCTTTTTTTTTTTAGACAGAGGAGTCTCACTCTGTCACTCAGGCTGGAGTGCAGTGGCGCTACCTTGGCTCACTGCAACCTCCACCTCTCAGGTTCAAGCGATTCTCCTGCCACAGCCTCCCAAGAGGCTGAGGCAGGAGGATCACTTGAGGCCAGGAGTTCAAGACCAGCCTGGGTAACATAGGGAGACCTCATCTCATCTCTAAAACAAAAGAAAGGCACAAGCCACCATGCCTGGCTAATTTTTGTATATTTTGTAGAGATGGTGTTTTACCATGTTGTCTAGACTGGTCTCAAACCCCTGAGCTCAAGCGATCCGCTTGCCTCGGCCTCCCAAAGTGCTGGGATTTCAGGCGTGAGCCACCGTGCCCGGCCAACTTTTGCTTCTTTTTTTTTTTTTTGAGAAAGAGTTTTGCTCTGTTGCCCAGGCTGGAGTACAATGGCGTGATCTCAGCTCACCTCAATCTCCACCTCCCAGGTTCAAGTGATTCTCCTGTCTCAGCCGCCCGAGTAGCTGGGATTACAGGTGCCCACCACCACTCCTGGCTAATTTTTTGTATTTTTAGTAGAGACAGGGTTTCTCCATGTTGGTCAGGCTGGTCTCGAACTCCCGACCTCAGGTGATCTGCCCGCCTCAGCCTCCCAAAGCGCTGGGATTATAGACGTGAACCACCGCACCTGGCCCAACTTTTGCTTCTTAAACTCAATATGTTTTTGTTTGTTTTGAGATGGAGTCTTGCTCTGTCACCCAGGCTGGTACGCAATGGCGCGATCTTGGCTCACCGCAACCTCCACCTCCCAGGTTCAAGTGATTCTCCTGCCTCAGCCTCCTGAGTAGCTGGGATTACAGGCGCACACCACCACACCCAGCTAATTTTTGTATTTTTAGGAGAGACCAGGTTTCACCATCTTGGCCAGGCTGGTCTTGAGCTCCTGACCTCGTGATCCACCCACCTCGGGGCCTCCCAAAGTGCTGGGATTACAGGTGTGAGCCACTGTGCCCAGCCAAAAATGAAGATCTTGTTCATTCATTTTAACTGCAGCATAGGATACCACCTTGAGGAGTTTGGGTTCATTTTGTCCTTTCTTTTGCTGAGAGAAAATTAGGTTGTTTTAACTTTTTTTGCAATTGCATACAGTGCTCCAGTAAATATCTTTGTACTTGTTTTCTTGAACACCTGTTCCAAAAGCCTGGGTAAGGAACTCTGAAGAGCACATGCACACACCTCTAGCATTACCAGGTATCGCTACGTGCTCCCAAAGTACCTACCGACAACAATGTCATTTCAGGCTAGTCGCGGTGGCTGAGGCCTGTAATCCCAGCACTTTGGGAGGCCGAGGTGGGCAGATCACTTTGGCTCAGGAGTTTGAGACCAGCCTGGGCAATATGGCGAAACCCCATCTCTACAAAAAATACGAAAATTACTCAGACATGGTGGTGAGTGCCTGTAGTCCCAGCTACTTTGGAGGCTGAGGTGGGAAGATCACCTGAGCCCAGGTTTTTTTTTTTTTTTTTTGAGACAGAGTCTCACTGTATCACCCAGGCTGGAGTGCAGTGGCACGATCTCCGCTCACTGCAACCTCCACCTTCTGGGATCAAGCGATTCTCCTGCCTCAGCCTCCCAATTAGCTGGGATTACAGGCACGTGCCACCATGCCTGGGTAATTTTTTGTATTCTTAATAGAGATAGGGTTTCACCGTGTTAGCTAGGATGGTCTCGATCTCCTGACCTCATGATCTGCCCGCCTCGGCCTCCCAAAGTGCTGGGATTACAGGCATGAGCCACCGTGCCCGGCCCCTGAACCCAGGTTTGTCGAGGGTGCAGTGAGCCCAGATTGTGCCTCTGCAGTCCAGCCTGGGCAACCGAGTAAAACCCTGTCTCTTGGCCAGGCGCAGTGGCTCAAGCCTGTAATCCCAGCACTTTGGGAGGCCGAGGTGGGTGGATCACGAGGTCAGGAGATCGAGACCATACTGGCTAACACGGTGAAACCCCGTATCTACTAAAAATACAAAAAAAAAAAAAAAAAAAAAAAAATTAGCTAGGGGTGGTGGCAGGCGCTTGTAGTCCCAGCTACTCGGGAGGCTGAGGCGTGAACCTGGGAGGTGGAGCTTGCAGTGAGCCAAGATCGTGCTACTGCACTCCAGCCTGGGCAACAGAGCAAGACTCTGCCTCAAAAATAAAATAATAAAATAAAATAAAATAAAAAGACCCTGTCTCAAAAAAAAAAAAAAAAGAGTACTCATTTCCCCATATCCTCACCAGTATCTGGCATTTTCAGATTTACTATTTTTCTTTTGTTTTAGAGACGAGACGAGGTCTCCCTATGTTACCCAGGCTGGTCTTGAACTCCTGGCCTCAAGTGATCCTCCTGCCTCAGCCTCCCAAAGTGCTGGGGTTATAGGCGTGAGCCACCACATCTGACATACTATTCTTTTTAAATTTTATTTCTTTTTATAAATTATTTTTAAAATTAATAGAGATGGGGTCTCACTGCGTTGCCCAGGCTCAAGTGCTGGAATTATAGGCATGAGCCACCATGCCTGGCTCAGATTTACTGTTTAAAAAAAAGATTGGCTGGGCGCAGCAGCTCATGCCTGTATCCCAGCACTTTGGAAGGCCAAAGTGGGTGAATTTCTTGAGCTTAGGAGTTCGAGGCCAGCCTGGCCAACATGGCAAAACCCCATCTCTTAAAAAAAAAAAAAAAAAAAAAAAAATTGCGGGGTGTGGTGGTGCACACCTGTAGTCCCAGCTACTTAGGAAGCTGAGGTAGTAGGATCACTTTGAACTTGGGAGGTCGAGGCTGCAGTGAGCTGAGATCACATCACTGCACTCCAGCCTGGGTGACAAAGTGAAAACTTATTTAAAAAAAAAAATAGATTTTTCTTATATATTTTCCAGTCAATCTGTACTGCTCCCAATCTTTTCTTGACTGTTTATGCAGCTGGGACCTTTCTTCCATCTTGACCCTGGACGACGAATCCACCCAGGACCTTCTGAGCCATGCATGGGACCCCTCCCCAGATCCCCTCTCTGTGAAGCCCGTGACTCCAGACTGTGCTCTGCCCACAGTTTCACTGTCGCCAGCCTGAGAAGAGCTTTACCCTGTATGGGTCTGGAGCTTTCTGCTCTTCCCACAGAATGCCCTGGAATTTCTGCTCTTCCCACAGAATGCCCTGGAATGCTCAGAGATTTTCCCATGGGAGGAATGAAGTCTTTCGCGTTACTACCCTTTAGTCTACATGAATTAGGCAAGTCTAGCCCTGATTATGTGAATAAATCCATTCCAGAATTATTCCGTCCTGAACTCCAAAAATAAATGGCTGTTTTTTCCTGCCCCCAAGGGTGTTGTGAAATATACCTGCCAATGAACTGAAAACTCTCTCCTGGAATGTGGTGGGAGGGAGGAAGAAATCCAAAGACTCTGACCTTTCTTCCCAGAATAAGCCTCTTTTCTTTACCAGCCTGTGGCTTTTAGAAACCAAATCCGCTTCCACTTTAGGTTTTGTTTTGTTGTTGTGGATGTCGTTGTTGTTTGTTTTTGAGACGGGGTCTCACTCTGTTGCCCAGGCTGGAGTGCAGTGGCGCGATCACGGCTCACTGCAGCCTCAACCTCTTGGGCTCAAGGGATTCTCCTGCCTCAGCCTCCCAAACAGCTAGGATTACAGGTACACACCACCATGCCTAGCTAATTTTCACTTTAGGTTTTTAACTCTTCCTTTTAAAATCCAACTAGGCCTGGTGCAGTGGCTCACACATGGAATCTCAGCACTTTGGGAGGCTGAGGTGGGAGGATAGCTTGAGCTCAGGAGTTCGAGACCAGCCTGGGCAACGTGGCGATACTGTCTGTACAAAAAATACAAAAAATTAATCGGGTGTGGTGGCATGTTTCTGTGGTCCCAGCTACTCAGGAGGCTGAGGTGGGAGGATTGCTTGAGCCCAGGAGGTCACGGTTGCACTGAGCCACTGTCATGCCACTGCACTCCAGCCTGGGTGACAAAGAGAGACCCTGTCGCAAAAACTAATAATAGTAAAATAAAATAAAAATAAAAGGCCGGGCACAGTGGCTCACGCCTGTAATCCCAGCACTTTGGGAGGCCGAGGAGGGTGGATCACCTGAGGTCAGGAGTTCGAGACCAGCCTGGCCAACATGGGGAAGCCCTGTCTCTACTAAAAATACAAAAAAAATTAGCTGGGTGTGGTGGTAGGCGCCTGTATTCCCAGCTATTCGGGAGACTGAGACAGGAGAATCACTTGAACTGAGGAGGTGGAAGTTGCAGTGAGCGGAGATCGCGCTATTGCACTCCAGCCTGGGCAACAAGAATGAAACTCCGTCTCAAAAATAAAATAAAAATAAAGTCCAACTATAGCAGCGGGCTAAATATCTTTAGCTCCCTTAACATGGCAGAGGTCATCTCTGAGTTACTTGATCTTCATAATGATTCATTTCTACTCCTGCCACTCCCTAAACAGACTGCAATAGTATCATCCTCCTGTATATGTGCTCAGGTGAAAGAGATTGCTCAGCTATCTGGTTCCAACCTGATAGTTCCTTGAGCCTTGTTTATATCTCTGGCTGTAAATAGCCATTTTGTATATTCCCATATCCCCACTAGTGTGGCTTTGCCCATAGTGTACCCCTGCAAAGGATGGTTTCTAGGCGACTGCGTCTGCCAATGGGGAACGGACTGCTTGCTTCAATGGGGACCCAGGTGCTGCTGGTGGGGTCCCCCTTAACCTCCTATTGTGGAACAAGGACTGGTGGGATGCTCAGGGGTCCTTACATTTGGACATTCAACTATTGAGAGCGAATCCTTTTCTGAGTTCTGGACATGAGATGAGTACTTCAGAAGCTCCCCTTTCTTGCACACCAATGCTTATGATTCTTTTTTTTTTTTTTTTTTTTTTGAGACACAGTCTCACTCTATCACCCAGGCTAGAGTGCAGTGGTGTGATCTCTGCTCACTGCAACCTCTGCCTCCCGGGTTCAAGCAGTTCTCCTGCCTCAGCCTCCTGAGTAGCGGGCATTACAGGTGCACACCACCATGCCCGGCTAATTTTTGTATTTTTAGTAGAGGCAGGGTTTCACCATGTTGGTCAGGCTGGTGGTCTCAAACTCCTGACCTCGTGATCTGCCCGCCTTGGCCTCCCAAAGTGCGGGGATTACAGGCGCCATGCCACCATGCCCAGCTACCAATGGTTATGATTCTAACACTCAGCACTGTGACCCCCGTTCGACTGTTTCTGGGACGGAGACAGGAGACAGCCTTTGTGGGTCCTCTTCCACCATCTAAAGTGCATACAAAACTCCATTTCAAGGGTCTCCCAGGAGCAGCTTTCCAGAGAATAACCCAGACCCACAGAGCCCAGGTAGACACCAGCCCTAATTGTCCTTCTGATAGAGGCTACAGGAAACTCAAAATGCCTGACAGAGATGCCAGGAGGCAGAGCGACAAGCCAGCCAGAGAGGAAGTCACTCAGAAACCAAAGGAGTTGAAGTCCTCATCTCCAGTGCTTGTTTCGAAAAACAAGTGTTTCCTAATGGAGCTTGGGGTGAGTCCTGGGCAGCCACTAAGTCACGTTCTCTTGGTGGGTGTCCGGGCCGGGCCATCGGTGGCTTCTCATGAGGACAAAGAGAGCTCACAAAGAGATGCTCGCTCATGCACCATCTCCATTAGGCTCGTCTCTCCAGGTTTTGTAGATTCCTCAATTATCGCTGGCTGAGACATTTGATCAATCATCTGAAGTTTTAAAAAGAGCTAGGCAGAGCGTTTTTTCCTTCTTTCTTGGCAGAACAGTTTATCTCTTGTCTTGAATTAAGGACTCACTGAACTGCTAATTACTCAATTGGAAATAAAAATTTTTTGTCGGGCGCAGTGTCTCACACCTGTAATCCTAGCACTTTAGGAGGCCGAGGTGGAGGTCAGGAGTTTGAGACCAGCCTGGCCAACGTAGTGAAACCCTGTCTCTAGTAAAAATACAAAAAATTAGCCAGGCATGGTGGCGGGCACCTGTAATCCCAGCGACTCAGGAGGCTGAGGCAGGAGAATCGCTTGAACCCGGGAGCCAGAGGTTGCAGTGAGCCGAGATCACCCCATTGCACTCCAGCCCGGGCAACAGTGTGAGACTCCATCTCAAAAAAGAAAAAAAAAAAGAAATTTAAAATTTTTTTGTTTATTTTTTTTTTTTGAGACAGAGTCTCGCTCTGTTGCCCAACCTGGAGTGCATTGAGAAATCTTGGCTCACTACAACCTCCGCCTTCCGGGTTCAAGGGATTCTCCTGCCTCAGCCTCCTGAGTAGCTGGGATTACAGGTGCCTGCCACCATGCCCGGCTTAATTTTTGTGTTTTTAGTATAAATAGGGTTTCACCATGTTGACAATACTGGTCTCGAACTCCTGACCTCAGATGATCCACCTGCCTCGACCTCCCAAAGTGCTCGGATTACAGGTGTGAGCCACCACACTCGGCCAAAACAGTGTTTCTTTAAGATTTACTCAAACCACATTTTTTTTCCTAATTCAAACATGCCTTTATTACAGTGGCAAGAAAGCATTAATTTTACTGTAATTGTTGAAGAATTACGTTTTTTCTTATAACAGTAAACATGCATCTTAAATATCAACTCATAAAGTGTGTGTTAAAATAGGCCCACCAGCTTACACAAAATAAGATATAAATATTTGTTAAAAATTTGAACAAATGGCTGGGTGCAGTGGCTCACGCTTGTAATCAATCCCAGCACTTTGGGAGGCCGAGGCAGGTGGATCACCTGAGGTCAGGAGTTTGAGACCAGCCTGGCCAACATGGTGAAAACCCGTCTTTACTAAAAATACAAAAATTAGCTGGGCATGGTGGCGGGCGCCTGTAATCCCAGCTACTTGGGAGGCTGAGGCAGGAGAATCGCTTGAACCCAGGAGGAGGAGGTTGCAGTGAGCCAAGATCGCGACACTGCACTTCAGCCTGGGCGACACAGCGAGACTCCGTCTCAAAAAAAAAAAAATTTTTTTTGAACAAATGGCCGGGTACGGTGGCTCATGCCTATAATCCCAGCACTTTGGGAGGCCGAGGTGGGTGGATCATGAGGTCAAGAGATTGAAACCATCTTGGCCAACATAGTGAAACCCTATCTCTATTAAAAATACAAAAATTAGCTGGGTGTGGTGGTACGCACCTGTAGCCCCAGCTACTCATGAGGCTGAGGCAGGAGAATTGCTTGAACCCAGGAGGCAGAGGTTGCAGTGAGCCAAGACTGCGCCACTGCACTCCGGTCTGGTGACAGAGCATAATTCTGTCTCAAAAAAAAAAAAAAAAAAAATTGAACAGATATCTAATAAAATATTAAGAAACCAAGGCTTGGCGGGGCAGGCAGGGGTGTGGTGTGTTGGCTCATGCCTGTAATCCCAGTACTTTGGGAGACTGAGGTGGGAGGATCGCTTGAGCCAGGAGTTTTTCTTCTTTTGAAACAGTCTTACTCTGTTGCCCAGGATGGAGTGCGGTGCGGCAATCCTGGCTCACTGCAATCTCTGCCTCTGAGGTTCAAGTGACTCTCATGCCTCAGCCTCTCAGGCAGCTGGGACAACAGGTGTGCACCTCCTTGTCCAGCTAATTTTTTGTATTTTAGCAGAGACAGGGCTTCACCATATTGGCCACGCTGCTCTCAAACTTCCGACCTCAAGTGATCCACCCACCTTGGCCTGCCAAAGTGCTGGGATTACGGGCTGAGCCCCCGTGCCGGGCCTCTCTTTCTTTCTTTTTTGAGACAGGGTCTCACTCTGTTGCCCAGCCTGAAGTGCAGTAGCACAATCAGGGCTCACTGCCACCCCAACATCTCCAGCTCAAGTGATACTTCTGTCTTGGCCCCCTCGGTGGTATCTGGGACTACAGGCGCATTCCAGCACGCCTGGCTAAATTTTGTTTGAATTTTAATAGGGACGAGGTCTCACTATGTTGGCCAGGCTGGTCTCGAACTCCTGAGCTCGAGTAATCCTCTCAGCTTGGCCTTCCAAAGTGCTGGGATTACAGACGTGAGTCATCATGCCTGCCCCTGGGCCCAGCTTTCGGACCACTTTTTTTTTTTTTTGGAGACAGAGTCTCACTCTGTTGCCCAGTCGTGAGATCTCTGCTCACTGCAACTTCTGTCTCCCGGGTCTAAGTGATTCCCCGCTTCAGCCTCCCAAGTAGCTGGGACTACAAGCGCCCACCACCATGCCAGGCTAATTTTTGTATTTTTAGTAGAGATGTGGTTTTGCCATGTTGGCCAGGCTGGTCTCGAACTCCTGGCCTCAAGGGATCCGCTTGCCTCAGTCTCCCAAAGTGCTGGGATACCCAGCCCCTACAGTGTTTATTAGTCCCACACTTTAGCTGTGGACTGCCTGGGACCGAGCTGTTTAGTTGAGGAAGAGCTGGAGCCTGGAGAGACAGAGGCCCCTGAGCCGCAGCATCCTGGGCCTGGAGCTGGGGCTGGGCAGAGGCAAGGCACTGAGGACAAGCCGAGAGAGTGGAGCAGGCAGTCCTTCCGGATGCTTGGGTCAGGTCCGAGAGGGGAGCCAAGGTATCCCAGGTATCTGGCCAAGAGGTCAGGCCAAAATTAGAGTCACCAGATCTCATTGATCAAACGGAAAAATGAGTATGAAGAGAGGACACCAAGCCTGGCACAGTGGCTCACACCTGTAATCCCTACGCTTCGGGAGACAAAGGTGAGAGGATAGCTTGATGCCCGCGGTCCCAGACCAGTCCGGGCAACAAAGCAAGATGCCATCTCTACAAAAGAAAAAATTACAAAAAATGAGAGAACACAGGCCGGGCGCGGTGACTCATGCCTGTAATCCCAGCACTGGGAGGTCAGGAGTTTGAGACTAGCCTGACCAACATGTTGAAACCCCGTCTCTACTAAAAATACAAAAATTAGCTGGGCATGATGGTGGGCACCTGTAATCCCAGCTACTCAGGAGGCTGAGGCAGGAGAATTGCTTGAACCCGGGAGGCAGAGCCTGCAGTGAGCCGAAATCACGCCACTGCACTCCAGCCTGGGCGACAGTGTGAGACTCTGTCTCAACAACAAAAAAAAAAAAAAAAAAAGAGAGGACACCAAAAATGGTGCAGGTTTAAGGAGGACGGAGGGAAGAGGAGAGCTGATACGATACAAGGGGCATGCTTCACGGAATATTTTAAATTTTAGATTATGGGATCCAGGGGCAGTGTTTTGAGCCCATTTCTGAGACCATTTCTCCTGCAGCTTAGATTAAAATGGGGCATCAGCTCTGCCTAAGAGGAAAGGAGGGCAGACCAGACAGTGAGGAAACAGAAACAGAAACAGGTTCCCCAGCTCTGGGGAGAAGGCTCATTCCCGGCCCCCTCGTCCCCCGCACCCACTGCCGCTGCAATCTGCATCTGCGGTAAACAAGTCCCAGGGAATGTAGTAAAACTCCCGTGGATTCCAGGAACCTTGTCACACTACAAAAAAAAAAACACACAAAAAACAAAAAACAAACTCTTGGAGGCCCGCATCAGCGTCTCGGGGTGGGGCGGGGGTTCTCCTTGGAGGACTTTGGAGAGACTTGGAAATTCTGAGCAGAGATAATGGAAGCTCCAGGTGCTTGGGCCACAGCCAGGAAAATCATCCAAGACGCAGCACGACGCGGGAATGGCGCGCAGCCCTGCGGAAGGCGGCCAGGCCCCACAGATCGGGGACAGGGGTAGCCCTCACCCCTCCCCTGGGGACCCGGATGCTGGGGAAAGGAGACTCTCCAGGAAACTGAACACAAGGTGGCCTACATTTGCCTGGGAAGGCCAGGAAGTCGGGGTAGGGGTGGGAGGATGGAGTGGGCTGCCCCCATGGCTACCCTCCAGGGCGGGTCTGTGCACTCCAGGGCCCTGAGACACTCCCCACCTCCTGAAGGTGCAGGCAGCACCCTCAGAGGTCTTCTTAGGTGAGGCTGCCGCTAGTGACAAAGGACTTGTGTAGCCCCTCCTGTAAACACCTGGGGCTAGGTGCTGAGCAACAAAGCTAACAGGGCCACACCTTGGTGGCCTTCCCTCTTAACTTGTTGCTAAATTCCTTCAGCTTTCAGATAAATTAGATGCATAAATTTCTGATCACTGCCACATCTAGATCACTGTTCCGCATCTCCATCCATACTGCGGAGACGCCGCTATGAGAAACCACGAGCAACCTTCAAAGGCTGCTGACCCTACTGATTAATTACAGTGAGCCCCCACAGCCTCATATCAATAACAGGGAAACGAAGTCAGTTTCTGCTGACTTTTGCTCTCAACAGGTTGAATGTTGAGTTCACGTGGACACCACAGAATCATGATATCCTACAGATTCAGCTACTTGGGGACATATTTTAAGCTAGCACTTTCCCCAAAGCCTGTCAGGAAGGCAGCAACTGCTTGTGAGCTAGCAGAGAAAGGTGTGCACAGCCTCAATCATTCATTTCAAAAATGCTGAGACTCGAGGCTGCTGTGTGTCATGCTAGCTCCAAGGATGCAAAGAGAGGACAGGCTCTGTGTGGAGGAAAGGATGGGGCCATGACCATGGTGCCATAGGCTGTAGGCCCCCAAGGACAGCCCTGTGCTGCATTTATGACTGTGTCTCTTGCACCTAACAGGAGGCCCAGCATTTAGCAGATGCTCAATAAAAACAGTGACAAATGAATAATACAATGTTATGTTTTTGATAACAGTGATCTGGGAGTTCAGGGAGAAAGCAGGTAATTCTGCTTGGGAATTAAAGGCTTTGAAGAAGGAATGACAGGTCCCAGCCCGTCTTTGAAATGTAGGAGGCAATGGGCAGAGAAGGAAGGGCAGTCCAGGAGGAGGGCAGCAAGCAGGAGGGTGTGATGTGGCAGGAGGTCAGACCCAAAGGAGTCAGGATGAGGAGGACTCTTGAATTGCAGGTGGTCCAGCCCCTACAGACTCAATGCTCTGTTCACAGATTGTACATAGATACTGTCCACATGATAAATTCCTCTTAGAATCAGGAGCCAGTTTCCCTCTTTATTTTTTATTTTTGTAGACGTGGAGGTCTCACTATGTTGCCCAGGCTGGTGTCAAACTCCTGGCCTCAAGCAATCCTCCTACCTTGGCCTCCCAAAGTGTTGGGATTACAGGTGAGAGCCACTATGGCTGGCTGGGTTCAATCATTGGAAACATTTTCTTTTTTCAAATAGTAAAACTATGCTGTGGTTCCTTTTTCACCTTGACTGTTGGGAGGTTCTTGAAGTGTTGGGTTCCTTATATTTTTTGGTATCCTCTAACAGCCCCACAGAGGACTTTTTACCTAATAGGTTCTATATTGGTTCTCTGTTGCTGCATAAGAATGTCACCACAGGCCAGGCGCGGTGGCTCACGCCTGTAATCCCAGCACTTTGGGAGGCCGAGGCGGGCAGATCACGAGGTCAGGAGATCGAGACCATCCTGGCTAACACGGTGAAAGCCCGTCTTAACTAAAAATATAAAAAATTAGCCGGGCGAGGTGGTGGGCGCCTGTAGTCCCAGCTACTCGGGAGGCTGAGGCAGGAGAATGGCGTGAACCCCGGGGGGCGGATCCCTCAGTGAGCCGAGATCACGCCATTGCACTCCAGCCTGGGCGACAGCGAGACTCTGTCTCAAAAAAAAAAAAAAGAACGTCACCGCAAAGGTAGAGGGTTAAAACAATACGCATTTAGCTCGGGGCACTTGCACACACCTATAGTCCCAGAGACTTAGGAGGTTGAAGCAGGAGGAACACTTGAGCCCAGGAATTCACAGCCAGACTGGGCAACATAGTAAGACCCCATCTCTACAAAAATGAAACAAACTAACAAAAACACGTATTTATTATCCCACAATTTTCTTTTCTCTTCCTTTTTTTTTTTTTTTTGAGATGGAGTCTCACTCTGTTGCCCAGGCTGGAGTGCAGTGGCACGATCTCGGCTCACTGCAAGCTCCGTCTCCCGGGTTCACGCCATTCTCCTGGCTCAGCCTCCCGAGTAGCTGAGACTACAGGCGCCCGCCACCACGCCTGGCTAATTTTTTGTATTTTTAGTAGAGACGGGGTTTCACTGTGTTAGCCAGGATGGTCTCGATCTCCTGACCTTGTGATCCACCTGCCTCGGCCTCCCAAAGTGCTGGGATTACAGGCGTGAGCCACCGCGCCTGGCCCTTTTTTGGAGACAGAGTCTTGCTCTGTCACCCAGGTTGGAGTGCTGTGGTGAGATCTTGGCTCACTGCAACCTCTGCCTTCCAGGTTCAAGCAATCCTCCTGCCTCAGCCTCCCGAGTAGGGATTATAGGCGTGTGCCACCACACCCGGCAAATTTTTGTATTTTTAGTAGAGACGGGGTTTCACCATGTTTGTCAGGCTCGTCTCGAACTCCTGACCTTGTGATCCACCTGCCTCAGCCTCCCCAAGTTTTTCTTTTCTTTTCTTTTCTTTTTTTTGAGATGGAGTCTCTCTGTCACCCAGGCTGGAGTGCAATGGTGCCATCTTGGCTCACTGCAACCTCCCCCTCCTGGGCTCAAGTGATTCTCCCACCTCAGCCTCCCAAGTAGGTGGGATTACAGGTACCTGCCATCATGCCCAGGTAATTTTTGTATTTTTGTAGAGATGAGGTTTCACCATGTTGGCCAGGCTGGTCTTGAACTCCTGACCTCAGGTGATCCGCCTGCCTTGGCCTCCCAAAGTGCTGGGATTATAGGCGTGAACCACCGCACCCTGCCTATCTCATAATTTTCTTACAGGAGTCTGAGCATGGCTCAACTGGGTCCTCTCCAAGCCTGTGATCAAGGTGCAGGCCAGGGCTAGGGTCTCATCTGTGGCTTCACTGGGGAAGGATCTTCTTACAAGCTCATGTACTTGTTTGCAGAATTCAGCTATGAGCAGGTTGTTGGACTGAGGGCATCAGTTTCTTGGTCGTAAGCCAACAAGGAAGGAGGCATCCTAGCAAAACTGTCATTACAACTTCATATAACATACACACACATAGTCACATCCATCCTGTCACTTTTGCCATATTCTGTTAGTTAGAAGCAAGTCATAGGCCCCACCCACACCCAAGTGGGGGGCGTCTCAGAAGGGCATGGAGACCAGAGGGCTCATGAGCCCACCTTCATGTCGGTCAGCCACGGGTCCTCATCAGATATTAGCTGCTGGTCAATTGAAATGCTCCCTTTGGCAACTGAGGGTATCACTGTTATATGGACGTACGTGTTGTCTCCCCAAGAAGATGGTGAAGTGAGCTCTCTTCCTGCTAAGAATGTTCCCCCTAGCCTCTGCTGCAGCACTGGGCACAAGCAAGTGGGTCAATAAATATGAAATGAAGAAATATTATACGGTGCACATTACTGCTGGAAGGACTTGGAGTTTTCTTCCATCGGGGTAATGATCTGACTGGCATACATTTCTCAGTTGACAGTTGTGATTTAAAAAACCCATAAAACAACTGTAACAGCCACAAAGTGGGAACTGCAGCAGACATCGCCGTTACGAATGTGGCTCTTCCCAAGAAAAAACGTCTCCTAAACCCCAGCACCTATTGTTTTCCTCCTACTCTACAGATGAGCTATGTATATTAACACCACTTCCTGAGTCTGCCTGTGCAAAATTTTACAAGCACAGTATAGGAGCACAGGCTCTGTGCCAGGCTGCTGCGGTCAACTCCGAGCTGAGCCTCTGCCTGTGTGACCTTGGACAGGTCGCTTCACCTCTTGTGCCTGTTTTCTCATCTATAAAATGGAAGTGATAATGGTGCCCACCTCCCAGAGTGGTTATGTGGGTTAAATGAATTAATATATGTGAACAGCCTGGCAAATAACAAATACTAACCATTTGCTATCACTATTGGAATTTTAATTCCATTTTTAGAATGCATCAAGATCAAAGCATTCCTCTTTGTTTCTGCTTTCCCGAACTCTGCCTTTAAAGGGAGGAGAAAACATTCTGACTAGAAGGAAAGTTCTGGAAAGTGTATGTTTGAGTAGGTGGGAGGTGATGAAGAGGAATAATGCTTCAGGCCAAGATTTAAGATTACACTTGTAATCCTAGCACTTTGGGAGGCCAAGGCTGGAAGATCATTTGAGCTCAGGAGTTTGAGACCAGCCTGGGCAACATAGCGAGACCCATCTCTACAAAAAATCCAAAAAGTTAGCTGGGTGTGGTGGCACGCACCTGTAGTTGCAGCTACTAGGGAGGCTGAGGCAGGAGGATGACTTGAGCCCAGGAAGTTGAGGCTGCAGGGAGCCGTGATTGCACCACTGCACTCCAGCCTGGACAACAGAGTGCAATCTTGTCTTCAAAACAAAAATAGAATATTCTCAGCCTGAGCAAGGACATGGAGATTGAAGGGTGAACAGTCGATATGACAGCTGAGGATGAAGGAACAGCAAATAGGATTTAGTGGTGCAATCACCTCATCTCTGAGTGACAGAACCTTTGATGTTTGCCCCCTTATGGGAGTCACACCTGGGATCAAGCACCTGCCAACGGGCTCTTTTTCTCTCCTGCTGCCCCAAGGCTGGCCCTGGCCAGGGAGGACAGGTAGAAACCATCTGACACCACTTGAATTGGCACCATCACTATTGGCACCACCGGAATTGGCTAGATCTTAAACATGACTTGCTCCCCTGTGCAAGTTGAAGGAAGAAGAAAAGAGATGCCAGAGTGCTATCATTTTGGGAACTGGATGGCATCCTGCTCACCCCAATATTTTTAGGTGAGTCTAAGGAGGCCCTGCTTGTCTGATCGGTCTAGTCAGTATCAGTCAGCATACTAGGTGAGGAGTTGTGCATCTTGACGGCCTCTGTCGCTATGGCGTTGGGGGGACTGATGGAGGAGGGAAGCAGGTATCTCGGTTAAAGTTCCCCTTATGGGAGGGCTGGGCCCCAGCCAGGGGCTGTGCCGCTGCTCCTGGAATCTCCCACCAATTCTACAAGGGCAAAGGACATCTGAGTTATCCTGTGAGCAGCAGGGAATCCAGGTGTGGGATCAAGGCTTTATTTATTTTTTTATTCCTTTAATTAATTAATTATTTATTTTTTTAGAGGGAGTTTCGCTCTTGTTGCCCGGGCTGGAGTGCAATGGGGCGATCTCGGCTCACTGCAACCTCTGCCTCCAGGGTTCAAGCGATTCTCCTGCCGAGTAGCTGGGATTACAGGCATGCGCCACCACACCCGGCTAATTTTGTATTTTTAGTAGAAACGGGGTTTCTCCATGTTGGTCAGGCTGGTCTCGAACTCCCAACCTCAGGTGATCTGCCCGCCTCAGCCTCCCAAAGTGCTGGCATTACAAGCGTGAGCCACGGCGCCTGGCCCTATTTATTTATTTATTTATTTATTTATTTATTTATTTATTTAGAGACGGAGTCTCGGACTGTTACCCAGGGTGGAGTGCAATGGCGCAATCTCGGCTCACTGTAACCTCTGCCTCCCGGGTTCACGCGATTCTCCTACCTCAGCCTCCCGAGTAGCTGGGATTACAGGCGCACACCACCACACCTGGCTAATTTTTTGTATTTTTGGTAAAGACGGGGTTTCACTATGTTGGCCAGACTGGTATCCAACTCCTGACCTCGTGATCCGCCCGCCTCGGCCTCCCAAAGTACTGGGATTACAGGCATGAGCCACCGCGCCCAGCCAGGACCAAGACCTTCTCATCCTGGGATGGTTGTGGATGGGGACTGGTGTGCTGCCTCTGACAGCAAAGAGGGTTGAGAGGGGAGGCGGCCGAGACACAGGGACACCTTAAAGAGCAGGCAAGGCTGATCAAGAGGACACCCGGAGGAAAGGCCCTTCCAGAGCAGCCTGCGGGTTCCCTCATGACTGGTTAGGCCAGGGAGCTGGAGCTCAAAGCTGCCGACGGGACGTTCCCTCCCACCTGGCACAGCAAGACAGCTCTGGGCCTCCGACCCTTTACGGATTCGGGTGTCCCTCCTGCTTCGTCCTCCTCCCACCCGCACCTCCAGATCGTTCCCCACCTGAAGGCATGGCTGCCTTCTGCCAGGCTGTAGGAAGGGTGCCACCTGGGATTCCAAAAACTCCACAGAGGCAGGCACCTTTCCCCAGCCTGAAGCACCCCATGCGAGTCTGGCTTCTGCTGCAGGATAAACAGCGTTTCTTACACTTTTCCCGCCAGCATAGCCACGCAATAGCTGGGAGGCCCCTAGACGCGCAAAGTCGCAGCGCGCGGAGACACAAACTGAACTCAACCCGGGGCGGGCAGGATCGGTGGTGGACGCGCAGTTCCCACGGGCACGGGGATTCTGAGAGGGTCCTGGGGCTCTGAGCTTGACCTCACTCTCTCAGATAATCCCCCCACAACTCCCTCACCCCGCCCTGCTCCTTTCTCCAAGGCCCCTCTTCGGTTTATCTCCACTTCCTTACTGACAGCGGGGAGGGGATTAGGGGAGCACATAGTCGTAGTCGTCCCCCAGCCGTGTCACTTTCCGCCCCCGGTTGAGCCCACTGGAGGTGGGAGGTGTTTCCGCCCGGGAGCTGCCGCGCGCGGTGACCACACGGAGGTCGCCCGGGCGCGCCGGGCCACGTGCGCGCGCGGGTTCCCCCTCCTTGGTGGACCAGGCCTCCCAGGGCCCCGACTGCACCACCTGCCCCTTGGTGAAAACGTGAGGCCTTCTGCAACTGCGAAGCAGAGGAGACCTCTGTCCTTTCCAACGTGCAGCCCCAGGGAGGGACTCAGGGCGCGGGCGGCGCCTTCGCGAGATGCCGAAGCGCGCGGGCCCGGTGACCGTCAACTTTGCGCACACATGTGGGGCTGGGAGGACGCAGTTCCTGGAGGCGGGGACAGGGGACAGAGCGGCGCGTCTGGAGAGGGCTAGGCTCCCCGAAACAGGACTCGGGGGCAGCCGGGCCGGGGGAGGCTGGAGGCGGGGAGGCGGCTCGCCAGTGCTCCAATTGAGCCCTGGAAAATCCCAGGCGCGCAGGGAGAGGCGGGCCGCCTCGCGGGCAGGCCGGGGACGGCGGGAACAAAGGCGGCCTGAGGCCGGATGCAGTCATGGAAAAACCCATCGGGGCGCCTGGGTGGGGGCGGCGCGCTCCCTGCAGACTCGCCGCCCTAGCAGGCCGTCCCGGGCGGGGCTGCTCTCGGCCCCCGCCCCGAAGCGCGCCTCGTGGAGCAGAAAAAAATCCCTGGCGGGGAGGGGGCGCTGGTCTCCGGGACTGGGAACCAGAAGCTCCCACGTTCCAGATTCCGCGCACCGCGTGCTGTCGGCCGCGAGGGGCGGGCGGCCCGGGCTGGTAACCGCGGAGCACACGCGGCGCTGCACACGGCCATCTGGCTGGCGAGGGGAGGCCGGCATCTCGGGGGCGCGCACAGAGCCAGGCGCGGACGCGGACGCGTGTGCCGAGTTGCGTCTGGCCGCCACGGGCTCCTGCACACACATGATCACTTGCACGCACGTGCGCCCACACACGCGAGCTGCCTACAGCTCTCAGGGCAGAGGGAAGGAAACGGTTGGACAGAGGGGGCCGAAATACATGTTCGTTAGGGCGGGTCCCCGGGGCCAGATACAGAACCTCAAGCTGGGGGCGGGGGGGCCTTTGAAGAAGCTACGGTTAGGCCCGCCCCCCCATTTTACAGGTGCAGGGACTGGGCCTCCCCGGCGGACGTGCCCAGGTCCCGCCCCAGGGTTAGAATTTCCCTCAGGTGAAGGACGGTGGCTGGCCCAGATCCTGGTGCTGTAAACCTGGCTGGAGTCGGGGAGGCAGCACGACGGGTTTTTTCTATAGAAAAGGAAAGTGTTGGCTCAGGTTGGACCCAGTGACTCGAGGCCTTTCCCAGTTCTGACTTTTTATGAAGAAGGAAGTGGGCCCAGAGGCCATAAAAGGAGTTGGTAGGAGCTGAGAGAAAACCTTGGTGCCTGTTTTGGCTTCAACCACAGGCTCTTCCTGGTTCAAATGTCCCATTGTTTATTCGTGCTGCTGCCTACCTTGGGGTGTCGAGGGGCAAAGCCTGACCCCGCAGGGTCCCTGGGGTGGGGAAGGAATGTCAAGCAGGACAGGGCTGCAGAGGGGGCTCCCGGCTCTGCTCAGATGGGGAGGGTGTGGGATGGGTGGCTGATGGGGGCCCCTGGAGAACAATGAAGCAGGTGCCCAGGCTTCCAGAAAGTTCAGGTTGGAGAAGGGGCAGCTGGAATGTTGCTGGAACACAGTGGGGGAATAGGTTGTGGTATTGGCCACGACTCAGAACATAGGATCAACGGGGGGCGGGGGGGACCCGCGAGGCGACAAGGCCAAATGAGCTAGCATTTGCTTGTGGTCCCATTGGGAACTGACCTTGGAAGCAAATGACCCAGCGCTGCCTGTCCCTAGCCTCTTGATCTTACCCAACATCTTTGGGCCTCAAATTCCTCATCTGTAAAATGGGAACAGGCGCTCCTCCACATGGCTGGTTTGGGAATTGAAAATGGGTATATGTAGGTTTCCGTCCCCCGTTCCCTTTTCCCTCCCAGTGGGGCAGGGACGAACTCCCACCTCCACTCAGCATCTCCCGCGTTTTTACCACTTTTCAAAATCTCTGGTGCCTGCTCCCCTGGACTCCTTCCAAGGCCTGGTTTCTCGCGAGCAGGTTGTTGGGGGGTGGTGGTGGGGGGGTAGGTTCAGTAAGAGGAAGGCTGGGGGAGCGGCGCCCCCTGGTGGCCATTGCAGGAGAGCCTGGACGGTCCCTGGGGACAATTCCAGGCTAACCTGGTTAGTGCCGGATGGCGTCTGGCACGTGAGAACCTCCCAGGAGCTGACCATGGGGCTCCACTCAGGGAGGCTTCCCTTCTGACTCATTTTCCCCGTTGAGTAAGCAGAGAGAATGCTGGTTCCCCACAGCAACGTTTCCTCTGCCTTCTCATGGCCCAGCGTCTTTGGCCTCAACAGGCTTCTCCTGCCCAGGAGGAATGAAGGAACCTGTTATTTATACTGTGCCTTGCAGTTTCCAAAGCCCTTCGACGCACATTATTTGTCCTGAGGTGCGCTGCAGCGCTAGAAGGAGAGAGGATCGTGGTTCAGAGCAGGGCTCCAGCCCCAGGGGTTGGTTGGGATTCTGCCTCCTCCGGCTGTGTAACCAGGGTGACCTTCAAAACATTGACTAACCAGTAGGACAGGCGTCGGCCAATCAGAACAGACCCTGCCACAAACACTAGGTTTAGCCAAATGCCCGTGTCCTGGCCGAAGAGTCTGGAATAACCCCCACCGCACCGGGCCTCGATTTCTCCATCTGCAGTATGGGATAGTGCCAGTACTAGCTCCACCTCATAGGGCTTTAGATAAGTTCATGCACGGAAGGGATTTGCAAACCAGGGACTGGCCCATAGATAACATCCCAGGAAGCACCAGCTTTGTTACTTGTCCTGCCTCCTCTCTGCCAGAGGTGAGTCACTTCTCAGACTCAGTGACTCAGGGTGGCTGCCACTTTTAAGGGAGACTCCCCAACTGAGTCCCCTGTGTGCACCTGAGCTCACCTCCTGCTCCCTCAGGACCTCCTTCTTGGGAGCAGCCTCACCTATCCTGAGGCATCCACAAACCCCTGTGGCTGAAGGTTTTCTCTCTGACTGTGGTCCTGATCCTCCCCATGCCTCAGACCTCCCCTCTCTGCTGTCCCCTGAAGCCCCCCTCTCCACCCCACCCCAGCCAGACACTTCCCACAGCACATCTCTCCCAGAGCCTGCCTGCCCTCGGCCCACCTCCTAGCCTAGAGGCCCAGAGCCATCCTGCCCCAGCCTCTCTCTGCCCCGGGGCAGCTGCTTCCCCCTCTCTGAGCTCCAAGGCACCTCTCAATGTCTTGCCCCCATTACACCAACCTCCCATCTGCCCACAGCCTCTGGGTACCCCCCTGTCCTTGTCCCTGGTGCACCCGCTGGATTTATCTCCCTAAAACACAGGCTGCAGTACTCCCTGTCTCAGAAGCCTTCAGTGCCCCCCCTGGCCTTCCCAATCCAGCCCGCACTTTAATCGTCATCACAGTTAACATTTACTGAGCGCTCCCCACCTTTCTCCTGTGCCAAGCGTTTTATATGTGTTATCTCATTTAATCTTGTGCTCCCCCCAACAGCTGGCACATCTATTATTATCCCCACTTTGTAGAGTCTCAGAGAGTTAAGTATGATAACTTGCCCAAGGTCACTCAGCTAGTGGGAGGCAGAGCCAGAATTCAGCCTCACGCCACCTAACTCCCCAGTCTTGTTTGGCCATCTGAGGGGCTGCTCTCTGAGAGAGCTTTCTCCTGTCTTTTTTTTTTTGAGACTGAGTCTTGCCCTATCTCTCAGGCTGGAGTGCAGTAGTGCAATCTCAGCTCACTGCAAGCTCCGCCTCCCAGGTTCAATCAATTCTTCTGCTTCAGCCTCCCCAGTAGCTGGGATTACAGGCACCTGCCACCATGCCCAGCTAACTTTTGTATTTTTAGTAGAGATGGGGTTTCACCATGTTGGCCAGGCTGGTTTCCAACTCCTGACCTCAGGTGATCCAACTGCTTCGGCCTCCCAAAGTGTTGGGATTACAGGCGTGAACCACTGCAGCTGGCCTCTCCTGCCTTTCTGGGAATTTCTACCTCCTCATTTTAATGGCCCCTGGGGCTGGCTGCTTCAGACCACTGGCCCTTCACCCTCACATTTGCCTCCTCCTTCCCAGCCTTGTCTTAGCCTGGAACGTACCTTCTCTTACCTCCAATCAAAATCTTCTTCCATCCCAGCTAGGCTTAAGGGCTGCCTCTCTTTTAACCCCTGCCCCCTTCCTGCTGTCTGTGACGGGTTTATCTGAGGCCCTTGAGTTATTCTGCCCTCTAGAAGTGCTTCTTAAACTTTACCATTCATTAGGATTTCTTGGGGATCTTGTTAAATGGCAGATTCCGATTTAGTAGGCCTGGGTGGGGCCTAGGATTCTCCATTTCCTACAAGCTCCCAGCTGGTGCGGATACTGGTCTGAGGACCACACTTTGAGAAGCAAAACCAGAAGATCGGGCCTAGCACAGTGGGTCACGCCTGTAATCTCAGCGCTTTGGGAGGCCGAGGCGGGCAGATCACTTGAGGTAAGGAGTTCCAGGCCAGCCTGGCCAACATGGTGAAGGCCTGTCTCTACTAAACATACAAAAAACTTAGCCCAGCATGGTGGCGGGCACCTGTAGCCCCAGCTACTTGGGAGGCTGAGGCAGGAGAATCACCTGAACCTGGGAGGAAAAGGTTGTAGTGAGCCGAGGTTGTGCCACTGCACTCAAGCCTGGGCAACATTCTATGTAAAAACAAAACAAAACAAAACAAACCCAGAAGATCATAGCTAAAACAGAAGCATCAACTCATCAAATGTTCATTGAACACCAGAGTAAGGCAGTTGGGGATCTAAACAAGTCCAAGTGCTGGACTCCAGCTCCTAAACAGCAGACAGGATATTGCACAAATGCAGGTTAAAGCTAATGTTCAGCCACGTGCAGTGGTGCGTGCCTGTAGTCCCAGCTACTCGGGAGGCTGAGGTGGGAGAATCATTTGAACCCGGGAGTTTGAGTCCAGCCTGGGCAACATGAGACCCTATCTCTAAAAACACCCCCAAAACCAAAAAAACTAATGGAAAAAAACAAAACCCAAAACCTTACAGCCATTCCATAGAACACTTCCAGAAATGCTCATGTGCCGAACAGCAGGTATTTCATGTGATGAATTCATTTTCTGTCTGACCGTCAGTGGTGGCTTGAAACAGGTAAAGATTCCAGGCTGGGCGCGGTGGCTCACACCTGTAATCCCAGCACTTTGGGAGGCCGAGGCAGGTGGATCACCTGAGGTTGCGAGTTTGAGACCAGCCTGACCAACATGGAGAAAACCCATCTCTACTAAAAATACAAAATTAGCCGGGCATGGTGGCGTATGCCTGTAATCCCAGCTACTCGGGAGGCTGAGGCAGGAGAATCACTTGAATTGGGAGGCAGAGGTTGCAGTGAGCGGAGATCGCGCCATTGCACTCCAGCCTGGGCAATAAGAAGGAAACTCCGTTTCAAAAAGAAAAAAAAAAAAGATTCCATGACTGCCCTGCTTAGAACCGTCTGATGCTCCCACCTCACAATAAAAGCTAGATTCTTCCTCAAGGCCCTGCATCCTCTGGTCCTGCTTTATTTATTTATTTTTTATTTTTTGGAGACAGAGTCTCACTGTGTCACCCAGGGGCATGATCTCGGACCACTCTAACTTCTGCCTCCCAGGTTCAAGTGATTCTCATGACTCAGCCTCCCAAGTAGCTGGGACTACAGGCACACACCACCATGCCTAGCTAAATTTTTTTGTATTTTTAGTAGAGATGAGGTTTCCCCATGTTGGCCAGGCTAGTCTCAAACTCCTGACCTCAAGTGATCTGCCCTCCTTGGCCTCCCAAACTGCTGGGATTACAAGCGTTGAGCCAACCCCCCAGCCCTCTGGTCCTACATGTCACCTCATCTCCCGTCATCAGCTTCACTCCAATTTACTTTTGTTCCCTTGAATCCAACACCTCAATTTCCTTCCCATCCAAGAGCCTTTGAACTTGCCTGGTTAATGTTCGCCTTTCAACTTATCGAGGAACTGGCCTCTGATTCAGACGTGGCTCCTTAGAGAGACCCTCCTTGACCCAGGGGAAGTTTGATCTAAAGCAGGTGCCCCCAGCCACGATCAGATTCTCTGTTGTATCATTCTGTGGTATGATGTTTAGTGTCATTGCATTACATTTTTGGTTGCTTTTTGCTTGCTCATCTGCAGGCCTGAGCTCCATGAGGTCAGGGGTGTCTGCTTCATTTTGTTTTACCGTCAGCACCCAGAACAGCATCTGGTGCATAGTAGGCCTTCAATAAGTATCTGCTGAATGGATGACTGTTGCAGGGCATTTGAAGAGGTGGGAGGTGCCCACAGGTGCCCCAGGTAGGGGAGACGCAGCTTCGTGGAGGCAGGTCAGCTTTCCTAGAAAGCCAACTCTGAGAGGGAGACTGCCAGGCAGGAGGTTCATCAGGGAGTGCTCCTGGGGTCAGCATCTCTGGGGGAAGGCACAGGAGGGGCAGAGGGAGAACTTGGAAGGCCCTGCAGACCCCAAGGGGAGCTCTGGAGCAGGGATGGTCTTGTATTATTATTTATTATTATTTTATTATTATTATTTTTATTATTTTTAAATTTGAGACAGAGTCTCACTCTGTCGCCCAGGCTGGAGTGCAGTGGCACAATCTCGGCTCACTACAACCTCTGCCTCCTAGTTTCAAGCGATTCTCCTGCCTTAGCCTCCCAAGTAGCTGGGATTACAGGCACACGCCACCACGCCCAGCTAATTTTTGTATTTTTAGTAGAGATGGAGTTTCACCATGTTGGCCAGGCTGGTCTCAAACTCCTGACCTCAGGTGACCCACCCGCCTTGGCCTCCCAAAGTGCTGGGATTAGAGGCGTGAGCCACTGCACCCGGTGGGTCTTGTATTATTGTCCTGAGCTGGGGCAAGAGGGCTGGATCTTTCCACCTGCCTCGTCACTCATCAGGACGCCACTGCTCACCAGTCATTGAGTGAACCCAAGAAAGGGAGATGTGGGCTTTTGAGAGGCATTTCTTCCGGTTGAGGCCATCTCTGGAGGGATCTGATAGTGGAGGGCCATATTGTCTGAGGCCAGCAGCCCTGCAGTTCTGTGGGGCATCGGGCAGCCCAGCAAGCTGCCCACCACGTGGCACTCAGACTGGAGGGCAGGATTCAGACAAGCTGGAAGAGAGCATAGGGTGCGCAGGGACCCCAGAAGAGACTGGAAGGGGAGTGGGCATGGCCTGACTCCAGGGTGGGGACAAACCCAGGTGGGCCAAGGCAGAAGTTCCTTCCCCTGGCTCTCCAAGGGCAGAGTGAGACAAATCATGGGCATGATGTGGACTCTAGGAGGCCACAAACATGCCCTTGACTTTTGTTCTTATATATTGTTTTAATGTTGATTAGTGTCAGATTCTCATCTGTCAGCTGGTACGTTTCACCTTAGGTAGACAGCCCTGCTACATTTTCTTCAAGAGCAAGTGTTCTTCAGCTGAAAATAGGCAGGCAGACTTCCAGTGCTGGCAGGATTGAGCATTTCTGGAAGCGTTTCCGGAAGTGTTCTGTGGTCTTGGTCTTTGATGGGAAAGTACTGGGCAGCGTCCCCTAATATCTAGTGGACCTCTCTGAAGACACCCTGGACGTCCAGCCTATGTGGAGTGGGCGGGTCAGAGAAATCCCAGGAACTGGCCAGCAGATGGGCCTTGAGCAAGGGAAGAGGTGCACGGTGCCCAGGAAAGAGGCTGGCTTGGTGTCCTGGACTTGCCATCCTGGCCAGCTTCATGAGCACATGACCTGTGCAGTCACATGGGTCCCATCCTTAGTTTGATGGTCTTCTGACATTGTCTTGAAATCCTTCATAATTTTTTTTTGAGGCGGAGTCTCGCTCTGTCGCCCAGGCTGGAGTGCAGTGGTGCGATCTCCGCTCACTGCAAGCTCCGCCTCCCGGGTTCACGCCATTCTCCTGCCTCAGCCTCTCCGAGTAGCTGGGACTACAGGCGCCCGCCACCACGCCCGGCTAATTTTTTTTGTATTTTTAGTAGAGACGGGGTTTCACCGTGGTCTCGATCTGACCTCGTGATCCGCCCGCCTCGGCCTCCCAAAGTGCTGGGATTACAAGCGTGAGCCACCGCGCCCGGCCTTAATTTTTTTTTTTTTTTTTTGAGACACAGTCTCACTCTGTCGCCCAGGCTGGAGTGCAGTAGCACGATGTCGGCTCACTGCAACCTCCGCCTCTAGGGTTAAAGCGATTCTCCTGCCTCAGCCTCCTAAGTAGCTGGTATTACAGGCATGCACCACCGCACTTGGCTAATTTTTGTATTTTTAGTAGAGACTGGATTTCACCATGTTGGCCAGGCTAGTCTCGAACTCCTGACCTCAGGTGATCCGCCCACCCCGGCCTCCCAAAGTGCTGGGATTTCAGGCATAAACCACCACGCCCAGCCTCTTCATAATTTTTTTTTCTTTTCTTTTCTTTTGACAGAGTCTCCTTCTGTTGCCCAAGCTGGAGTGCAGTGGCACAATCTCAACTCACTGCAACTTCTGCCTCCTGGGTTCAAGCAATTCTCCCTGCCTCCGCCTACCAAGTAGCTGGGATTACAGGCACCAGCCACCATGCCCAGCTAATTTTTGTATTTTTAGTAGAGACAGGGTTTCGACACATTGGCCAGGATGGTCTTGAACTCCAGGACTCAAGTGATCTGCCTGCCTCGGCCTCCCAAAGTGCTGGGACTACAGATGTGAGCCACCTTGCCAGCCTCTTCATAATTTCTTAACAAAGGGTCTCAAATTTTCAATTTGCACTGGGCTCCACAAATTATGTAGTTGGGCCTGCTCAGCAGCTCTGGTTGCTGGGCCCAGGACTGTTTTCTGAGGGATTGTCTGGGAGAGACTGGGGAACCTAGGTGGGACGTGGGCTCGGGTGCATCCTTGGACAAGTCCTGTAGTCCCTGAGCATCAATGTCCTTGAGCATGAAACAGGGATCACGGTGCCTGCTCCACCCAGAGAGGAGAGGACACAGATCTGAGACTTTTCCCACCTGCAGTAGGTGCCCTGGTGGTGGAGAGTCTGCAGATCGGGCAGTGGAGAGTCCCTGCCCTGGAAGCCGGGCTGGAGCTGCTCTTTCAGAGATGCCAGATGCCTCTCGCGCTCAGAGCCCCTGGTCAGGCTGTCAGAAGGCAGTCACTGACTGTTGAGGAGAGACGCTGCTGTTCACAGGGATGGGCAGATGCCTCCCTGGACCAGACGGACAAAGCATGCCCAGGCTCCTGGGCAGGCAGTTGGTTTGGATGTCAGTGCTTGGCCTGTTGGGCTGGGGGAGGTGGTGGCTCCCTGGAGACAGATCGTGAGGGGCCTGGATGTCACCCTGTAGTGACAGAGTGCCACTGGGGGAGGAGCCTGGGAGAAGCCTGGGTAGGTGGCATCACTGGGTCTGAGACCCAGTCACAGCGCCCCACATCTTGAGCCACTGCCACTAGCAGGCCTGGACCAGCTCGCAGGTCAAAATTTAGGTCCCTGCTTTATCTTAGCACACCTGATGGCCCTTCTGCTCCAGTCGCATCTTGTTTCTCTTACACCCCAGGTTGGAACCTTATCCTCTCTCCTCTACGGCTGATGCCGCCTGCCTCAGTTTACCCATGTATTGTCACTTTCACTAGTGCATTCACCCTCAGTCGACAGGGCTGGGGCCTGTTTCCCACACCGCCCCTCCATCGTTTTGGAACAAGTGGCCATGCATTTTATTCTAGCATTGCAGCCCAGAGGTTACGTAGCCCATCAGCTCACAGGGCTGCGGGAACAGGTGTCCAGGCGCTCGATGTCAGGGGTTCTGGGTGCTGGAGGCGGCTGGCAGCTCCCAAGGATCGGTGCTTGTCTTCAGTCCCATGAGAAGGCCGTGCTGAGCGCCTACTGTGTGCCGAGGGCGGCGCTGTGGGCCGGGCTGCCGCACACAGAGGCCCCTTTCTTCAGGGAGTTTACTCAGGAGCACATTTATAAATAGGACAAAGCCCGGCGGGCCAGGGGCCTCCCAGGCAGAAGTGGGGAGAAGGCCGGGCGTCCTCCTGCAGGGTGCCGCCCCGCCCCGCCCGGGCCCACGGCCTCCCGGGGCTGAAAGGGCCTCTGTGTCCCGGCCCCCGCCTGCCCCGGGCCAGGAGCGCATTTCCTCAGCTGCGCCAGACCCTGGAGGCTCCGCAGCCCCTCTGGGGACAGACACAAATAGTTCCCGGCCCAGCTGCCCGGCCAGTTGCCTTGGGAACCAAACTCAATTGTCTGACGTCACTGGGCCGTCGCGTAGCAACCGGCTCAGCCTCTCCCTCCCCGCCCAGGCGCTGAGGTCACGGTCGCCATGGAGACGGCGGGGCAGGGCCTGCTGGGCTGGGCCGGGCCGGGCTCGGCTGGGGGCTGGGGCTGGGGGTTGCTCGGCCGGTCTTGCAGGCCGCGCCGACCACCCGCGCCCTTGGTCCCGCCGCGGAGCCTCGGCCCCGGCTCCGGCCCCGGCACTGGAGCTGCTCTTCCCTCGCGGAAGCGGTGCCGCCTGGCCCGCGGCAGCGCAGACGCCCTGCCTTGCCCTCTCGCTGGCCGGGCCGCCTGTGGCCGGAGAAAGCCCCATTGTGGCCTGAGTGCGCCCCGCAGCCAGTCTGGATTTCTCTCGCAGAGAGAGGCCTTTGTTCGCCTCACCCCATCTGACTGCCCCGTGCTCTGTCCCAGCCTCATTTGCTCCCCAAGCCCCAACCTGGGTTCCTGCTCTGGCAACAAGGAGCAGGTGGCAGCAAGGGGCGTTTTCGCGCCCCTCCCGCTAATCACCCAAGAAATCTCTGAGCTTGGCCACCTGCCCTGGGGGAGGAGACGCGAGGCCTGCGCACTCCACTCTGCTTCATCCCTGGTTGCCCTCCCCACTCCTGTGGCCCCCCCCAGCGTTTGTGCTGTGTGACATCCCTTTCCTCCACCGCTGCCTGGGGTTGGGGGCAGTCAGGCCAGGCCAGGCCACCCCTGGGTGAGGAGGGCATTGGGGCCAGAGAGGTCTGCACTGACCACCTCCAAGTTTCTGGGCGGGCTCTGTTCTTAGGCTGTTCCCACCGAAGCAGAATATAAAGTGCTGAAGTCAGAACCCAGACTGGGACACAAGGCCCAGAACCTGCGCAGGGGCCACCGGCAATCGGCCACCATGTCCCTGCCCTGCTGTGCCTCGACTTACCCATCTGCTGCTGGGGTAATCCTAACCATCTCTTACTGAAGGACCCTGAGTGCCTTGTTCAAGTTCAGTGTGGTGAGCCCATTGGTGGGAGGTGTTTTTCCTCCCCAAAGACTGTATTTTGAAAAGTACTAATAAAATACAGGAGGTGAGTAGCCAAAGCAAAATTTTAGGTGAATTCTGTTTCCTCATTGGTTGACATTTAAAATTCAGAGATGCAAAGGAATATATTTTAATCCATGGGGTTGGGGGGATGAGTATTGAAAGATCTGAGTGCCTTGCTCTTTCCAAAGCATATGTTTAAAGGAAGGTTCTGGTTGTGTGCAGGGCATTCACAGGCAAGTTTGTGTGTTGTGGTGGGCGTACCCCGGGTCCCAGAACCTAGGTGTGGGCTCTGTGTGGCCTTAGGCAAACATCGGACCCCATCTGGAGTCCTGGCCTATTTTTGTGGGAAAGGCAACTTTTATCTGCTGGGGAACCTTCAGATATAGGAGGGATGGGGGTTAGGACAGGGCCCCTTGCAGTGGGGGACTTAGGGGAGCCACAAGGGACAGGCTGCTTTGGGTACCTCATTCCCCTTTCTGGGAGCAGCCTGCTCTGACAGGATCCAGGCTGGGCCAACTAGGGTCCTTTCCCCTAGGATTGATCAGATCCAACAGGGGAAACTGAGACTTTTCCTCTCTGGTTTATCAAGGACCAGCCTATGGGCCTGGAGCCTCCAGGAGCCACGGTCCCTGCAAGGAGCAGAAGCCTGGCGGAGAGAAAGAGCCTCCATGGGAGGTGGAGGACGCAAGTGATGGGGACAGAGTACTGGCAGCACTGAGTTCCTACTCAGCATCCTCACAGCCAGTTCCTCTTAGCCCTTCCTGACCTAGCCCATTAATCCAGTTTGTGCCTAAGCTACTACATGCTGGGTTTCTGTCACTTTCAATTAAGAGGCTCCTCACCAATACACAGATCATGTGGAAAATCCCAGTAAAGGAAAACTGACATTTGTCACATGCCCACTGTTAAATGCTGTTTTTGAAAAATATGCATTATTGCCGGGAATAGTGGCTCACGCCTGTAATCCCAACACTTTGGGAGGCCGAGGCAGGTGGATCATCTGAGGTCAGAAGTTCAAGACCAGCCTGGCCAACATGGTGAAACTCCATTTCTACAAAAACCCAAAAATTAGCTGGGCATGATGGCCAGTGCCTGTAATCCCAGCTACTCGGGAGGCTGAGGTGGGAGAATTGCTTGAACCTGGAGGGTGGAGGTTGCAGTGAGCTGAGATGGTACCATTGCACTCCAGACTAGGTGACAGAGTGAGACTCCGTCTCAAAAAAAAAAAAAAAAAGCATTATTGACCACAGCATCTCTGTGAGGCAAATGGAAGAACCACTTTGCAGATTAGGAAGCAGGTTTGGAGACACTAAGGGCCACAGTGTCCACTTGTGCAGGACTCCACAGGGTGGGCCAGCCTGCTTCTAGGCACAGGGTCAGTGGGCCTTGTCTGTCCTGAGACCCCTCAGCCAGACTTTACCCATGAAGACCTTTGCTCTGTGTCTGGGTCCTTCCTGGAGGACTCTGGGCCCTCTGTGGTCTGAGTCTTGGAGCACTGTTACATGGCTGTGCTGTTCAGCTCTGGCAGTCACTCCGGTTGGAGGGTCTGTGCCCCTCTCTCCTTGTGCCCTTTTTGCCCCTTTCTTTAAAAAATGTTTAAAAATTATTTTTTATTTTATTATTATTTTGAGACAGGGTCTCATTCTGTCGCCCAGGCTGGAGTACAGTTACATGATCATTGCTCACTATAGCCTCAACCTCCTGGGCTGAATTGATCCTCCCCCTCAGCCTCTTGAGTAGCCAGGATTACAGGCATGTGCTGCCACACCTGGCTATTTTTTTTTTTATTTTGTAGACATGGTGTCTCGCTATGTTGCGCAGGGTGGTCTCGAACTCCTGGGCTCAAGCGATCTTCCCACTTTGGCCTCAAAGTGCTGGGATTACAAGTTGAGCCACCGTGCCCTTGGGCCCCCCTAGTATGGGCCGGTGGTGCCTTCCCTCCAGCAGAGGGCGCAGTCCATGTCCTTAGGGACTCTGGAAGCTCAAGATCAAGTCGGTCTAGGAAATAGGGCTACCTCTTAGCCGTGGGAGGTCTTTCATTTAAACAGTCAAATATGTATTTAAGTACTTTGTTTACCTCTACACTTTATCACATCCTCCTTGGGGGACTGTCCTATGTGTGAACTTTGTTTTGGAGACACTCTTTTCCCTGATAGAAGCTATACCTCACCCCGCCAAACCTATAACCTGGACTACAGTCGCATAGGAATTTTAACCAATTAGCCACGGGCCCACAGACTAAGCAGAAATATTTTCCTACATTCCTGCCAGCAGAGGTGTGTTGACAAGATTTAAAAAAAAAAAAAAATCCTTACAAAGCAAGTACAAACACTGACAAAGATTTGGTTTCTTTACCATTCTCAAGGTTGCCTCAAATTTTTAACTTTAAAAAAAGAGAGACATTAAAAAAAAATCTTTGAAGTTTTTCTGTGTTTTGAAACTCCCCCACTGCAACACATCTCAGATGGGAGAAATTAGCAGCCTACGGTGATATCTTGGGTTCCCCAGAACGCAGGCTCTGAGTCAGGGTTTGGTGCACAGGATGTTTATTTGGGATCACGCCCTGTGAAGAGGAGCAGAATGAAGACAGAGTTGGAGAGGGAGAGGCCGAGCCTGTAGTGCGGGCTCAATGACAGCCCCAGCCAGCCCCGAGGGAGCTCTGGAGCTGCGGTTATCCCAAGCTGGGTCAGGATGGTCAGACCTCAGACCCCTGCACAGACCAGTGTGGGGATTAGGCCACCTGGGACCTCACCACCTTGGGTGAGGTGCTCTCTGCAGGAGCTGAGGCTGAAGCCTATCCAACGACAGTGCTCCCAGCGGCTGGAGGAGCAAGGCCTTCTTTGAGGGGGTCAGGACAGTCCAACCTTGGGGTGGAGGCTGGATAGGCTGGGGGTCCCTTCTGATGTCTGCTAGGACTTGTTGGTGCCCTCCCCTTAGCCCCTCCCCTGTTGGGCTCAGGTGTTAGGACACTGTGCCTGTCCTGCTGGCTCCTGGTCCAGCCTCCATGCCTATTGGCTGGTGCAGACCTCAGCTTACTTGGCCAATGTCTCTTGGCAGAACACACCAAAAAGACGGCTATTGATCCTAGAGAAATGCTGATTGTTGTCAAACGTTAACCCTAACATATAAACAAGAAGGCACTGAAAACCAGGTTCCCTGATCTGTTGAGTGAGGAAATGCCAGGCTTTGTAGGGCTGAATTTATAGCTTTGTCATATCATACCTCACTTCTCAACACCGACCCTACACACAGCCATCTTTTTTTTTTTTTTTTTGAGATGGAGTCTTGCTCTGTGGCCCAGGCTGGAGTGCTGTGGCACGATCTCGGCTCACTGCAAGCTCCGCCTCCCAGGTTCATGCCATTCTCCTGCCTCAGCCTCTAGAATAGCTGGGACTACAGGAACCCGCCACTACGCCCGGCTAATTTTTTGTATGTTTTAGTAGAGACAGGGTTTCACCATGTTAGCCAGGATGGTCTCGATCTCCTGACCTTGTGATCCACTTGCCTCGGCCTCCCAAAGTGCTGGGATTACAGGCGTGAGCCACCGCGCCTAGCACAGCCATCTTTTTATTCTATTGCTCATTCTTTATCCCCTCCTTCTGTCTCTATTAACTGCTTCTCCTCAACAGTTAATAGTGCTCCCCACTTATTCAGTTTTCATCCATTGAATGCAGTGGACCACATGGGGCCTTTGTAGGGGAGGAAAAAGTATTCCCTACCCTCTTAGGTTCAGTAGCTGGGCCTGCAAAATAATTGGACAAATGACAGATTAACAGGAGAAAAGGGCTGTGTGTGGTGGCTCATGCCTGGAATCCCAGCACTTTGGGAGGCCAAGGCAGGCCAATCACTTGAGGTCAGGAGTTCAAGACCAGCCTGCCGGACATGGTGAAACTCCGTCTCTACTAAAAATACAAAAATGAGCCAGGTATAGTGGTACATGCCTGTAATCCCAGCTACTTGGGAGGGTGAGGCAGGAGACTTGCTTGAACCTGGAAGATGGAGGTTGCAGTGAGCCAAGACTGTGCTATTGCACTCCAGCCTGGACAACAGAGTGAGACTCTGTCTCAAAACAACAAAAACAAAAACAAACAAAAACAGACAGATAAAAGACATACACGTTTTATTTGATGTTAAAAGTTTTGTTTTTTTTGTTTTTCAAATCGGGTGGACCCCAGAATAGGCTCAGCATGACTCCCTAATGTTAAAAGTGTTACCTGGCATGGGGGAGGTGGTGGTGCTTCATAGAAGAGAAATGCCACAAAGCAGACTTGGTGGCTTTATACCATACTAACAAAGGATGATAAATTTGTAGAGAAGTGACAAGGCAAAGGAAAGTGGCTTCTGGACTTTTTAGGGGTGGTAAGCTGTGGGAAGGTAAACATATGGGGGACACTATGGTAGATAGGGCTATTTGGTAAGGCTTGTCTGTGTAGATGCTTGTTAGTGCCATCTGTCTCTCCAGTGATAAGGCCGTTCTTCCCTTCCTGGTATGGACAAGGTGAGGGAGCTTCACAAGGAAATGTACACCCTGTTTTTCCGGCAGAAAGGGAAAGGGCAGAAAGCTCATCCTGTCTGCTTTTTCTCAATTGCCTTCAGCTCAAATCATCCTTATGCCAAAGTGGCATATTTTGGGGGTGGTCCCCTATGCCTTCAAGCCCAGGTCCCCATGATGGGCCGGATCACCCCCACTTGCCGCCTGCTCCTGTGTTTTGTTTTAGGAACTGCTTCCTCTTCTTCTCTTGCCTGTGGAATGGGACCTTTCCTCAAGCTCCTGTCTCTGGGCTTTCGCTTTCTCACTCTACAATGTCTTCCTCAGCTGTCCATCCTGAGCTGGAGCGCACCCTTTCTTTCTGTATTGGACACCCCGGCCCTGAGCATGCAGCCCTGACCGCCTCCCCAGGTATGATATAGTACTTGGATCCCTGGGGGTCCCCGTGTGTTGCCGGATGGGTTTGCCAACACAATTGTTTACCCCACAGCAAGGAGGGGAGGATCAAGAAGAGCTAGCAGGGAAGGTGCGTCCAGCAGACACTGGACTGAGTGGGTTTCAAGGCAGCACAGAGTGAGTTGGCCAGTGGTGGGGCCCTGGAGACTCAAAGCAATGTGGCGTGGCTGTCACAGCCCCCTGGGGGACTGGGAACTTGGCCCTGCAGAATGCAATGCAAGGCAGAGTTGTGTGGTTCCAGTGGGACTTCATAACTTTTCCCTGTTCTGGGCATGAGCTCTGTCCTTGTGGAGTAGCAGTGACCTCTAGGTGTTAATACGAGCCCCTCATAAACACTTTGATGGGAAAAAGTGTGCTAGCTTGCCACTTTTCTTTTTCTTTTGAGATGGAGTTTTGCTCTTGTTGTCCAGGCTGGAGTGCAATGGTGCAATCTTGGCTCACTGCAACTTCTGCCTCCTGGGTTCAAGCGATTCTCCTGCCTCAGCTTCCTGAGTGGCTGGGATTACAGGTTCCCACCACCACACCCGGCTAATTTTTTGTATTTTTAGTAGAGACAGGGTTTCACCATGTTGGCCAGGCTGGTCTCAAACTCCTGACCTCAGGTGATCCACCCACCTCGGCCTCCCAAAGTGCTGGGATTACAGCACCGTGCCTGGCTGAAACTCAATATTTCTAAAAGCAAACATGCCTGGGACAGTGGCTCATGCCTGTAACCCAGCACTTTGGGAGGCCAAGGCAGGAGGATTGCTTGAGTCCAGGAGTTTGATACCAGCCTGGGCAACATAGTGAGAAAAAACTATAAAAACAAAAACAAAAACAAAGCAAACAAACACCCAAAGCAAACAAAAATACAAACACATGATCCAGTCCTTTCCCACCAGCCTCCGCTAACCCTTTGCTCATGTCCCACCACCCGCCAGGGACACCTCAAGTCTCCTAACTGCCCAGGCCCAAACCACCCAGGAATCATGCTTTCCTGGCCCCTCAATCCAGCTGGTCACCTGCAATGTCTCCTTTCCCTTTGCTTTGCCACCCCTCCCTGCCAGCCTGAGTTCCACAGTTCTGGACCATCTCCTCATAGAGCAGCCCCCATCCCCATCACCCTCCTGCACGAAGGTGGCACCATCACCACACTGCCAGGCCTTTGCCCTTCTGTCTCCAACAGCAAAGACCCAGCTCAGGTAACTGCCAATGTGCAGCTGCTGCACCCCCATGTTCACTCCCCTTGTAATGAAGTCATGAATGCGCTGGCACACAGCTGCGCAGGCCCGTCTGCAGTAATCATCAGGACCACATAGCACTTGACTACATGCCAGGCACTGTTCTAGGCACTTGACACATTAACTCATTTAATCCTCACAACAGTCCTATGCAAAGGTACTATTATCACTTTGTAGATGAGAAAACAGCATGGAAAGATGAAGGTGACACAGTTTGTGGGAGGGAGAGTCAGGATTCAAGACAGCTGGACCCAAAGGACACGCTCACTACCACTCTGCTGGTGGTGGGCCCAGCATCCCTTCCCCTAGGAAGGCCCCAATTCTGGTCTGACCCTGGCCCCAGGCCAGGTGATGAGGGATTTCATTCCTGTGGCCTCAGTGATTGGTTCAGGGGAGGGCACAGGCACCAAGCCAGGCCTGGCAGCGTCCTCCCCCAACTCTCTTGCCAGAGCCAGTGGGAACAAGCTTCTCTTTTCTCGGAAGGTGACTGAGCCGCCTGAGCATGGAGGGGGCCAGCCCCGGGGAGCCGAGCCGGAACGGCAGAGCCCTGACGACCAGGGTGAGCCCTGGCCCTGGCCTGGCCCGGCCACACCTGGCTGTTGTGCTGGTTGACTCATCTCTTTGCTTCATCGGGTTTGAGTTAGGGTTTCTGTTCCTTCTGATGGCTGCTTCACCCTCGTGGTCTCAGTGTCTAGCAGTGCCGGGCACATAGTGGATGTTCAAAAAATATTTGTTGAGGCCAGGTGCGGTGGCTCACGCCTGTAATCCCCGCATTTTGGGAGACTGAGGAGGGCGGATTACCTGAGGTCAGAAGTTCGAGACCAGTGTGGCCAACATGGTGAAACCCCGACTGTACTAAAAATACAAAAATTAGCTGGGCGTGGTGGTGCGTGCCTGTAATCCCAGCAACTCAGGAGGCTGAGACAGGCGAATCACTTGAACCCAGGAGGCAGAGGTTGCAGTGAGACGAGATTGCGCCACTGCACTCCAGCCTGGGTGACAGAGCAAGACTCCATCTAAAAAAAAAAAAAAGAAAAAAGAAAAGAAAAAAAATTTATTGAAAGCATGAGTGAGGCCGGGTGCGGTGGTTCATGCCTGTAATCCCAGCTCTTTGGGAGTCTGAGGCAGGCAGATCACCTGAGGTCAGGGGTTTGAGACCAGCCTGGCCAACATGGCAAAACTCTGTCTCTCCTAAAAATACAAAAATTAGCCAGGCATGGTGGTGCATGCCTGTAATCCCAGCTACTCAGGAGGCTGAGGCAGAAGAATTGCTTGAACCTGGGAGATGTAGGTTGCAGTGAGCCAAGATGGCATCCCACTGCACTCCAGCCTGGGTAACAGAGCGAGACTCCATCCAAAAAAAGAAAAAAAGTGGCAGCTCCTGGAGGGAAGCAGGTATGCACACCAGGCTCATCTTTGCATCCACCTTGGGGCCTGGCATCACCGTTCCTCATGTGAGCCTTCTGCAGGGTGGGGCGGGGCTGGTGACATGGGTCACTGATGCAGGCCAGGTGGGCTGTGGTGGACAGTGAGCACATACACCCTAAAGCAGGCAGTTCTGCTGCCTGGGGTCCTGAAGAAATGAGGGCCCTAGATTTTCCCAGAGAAGCAGAAATCCAGATTTTAATGCAAAATCTTTTTTTATTAATTTTTTTTGCACACAAAACAATAAACATTTTCTAAAAATACATACAAACAAAAGGATGCATATCAAACATATTAGGAGGGTTGCACATGGGAAGACGGGGAATAGAAATGGGGAGTGGGAATTAAAGAAAATAAATGAGAGAGGGACTTTGTATGGATCAATGATAATAACTCAATCCTCTATTTGACAAAGAAGAAGGAGAAGGAAGAGGAAGAAAAAGAAAGTGGGATAAAGGATCAGAAAGGGAGGAAAATAGAAAAAATTAGAATATAACTCCAGGGTAGACCTGTTTTGTTGTCGCTGGGTTGGTTTGCTGGTTTGTCTGTTGTATTTTTCATATGTTTTGCCATGTTGGCCAGGCTGGTCTCGAACTCCTAGCCTCAAGTGATCAACCCGCTTCGGCCTCCCAGAGTGCTGGGACTATAGGCGTGAGCCACCACGTCCAGCCCCCACATTGCTTCTGGCCTCCGTGGTAGACCTCCCAGACGGGGCGGCCGGGCAGAGGCGCTCCTCACATCCCAGATGATGGGCGGCCAGGCAGAGACGCTCCCCACCTCCCAGACGGGGCGGCGGCCTGGCAGAGGCTGCAATCCCAGCACCCTGGGAGGCCAAGGCAGGCGGCTGGGAGGCGGAGGCTGCAGCGAGCCAGGACCAAGCCACCGCACTCCAGCCTGGCAATACCGAGCACCGAGTGAGCGAGACTCTGTCTGCAGTCCCAGCACCTCGGGAGGCCGAGGCAGGCAGAGCACTCGGGGTCAGGAGCTGGAGACCAGCCTGGCCAACATGGCGAAACCGCGCCTCCAGTCAAAGGAGAAAAAGCAGGCAGCGGTGGTGGCGCGCACCGGCAATCCCAGGGAGCCCGCAGGCCGGGGGCAGGGAGTCTGCAGGGAGCCGACTAGATTCCAGCCTGGGCCACAGAGGGAAGAAAAGAAAGAAAAAAGGAAGGAAGGAAGGAAGGGAGGGAGGCAGGGAGGGAGGGAGGGGAGGAAGGCTTTTTTTTTTTTTTGATATCTTGTCACCTAGGCTGTAGTGCAGTGGTGTGATCTTGGTTCACTCCAACCTCCGCCTCCCAGGTTCAAGCAATTCTCCTGCCTCAGCCTCCCGAGTAGTTGGGATTACAGGCGTCCACCACTATGTCCAGTTAATTTTTTTGTATTTTTAGTAGAGAGCAGGTTTCACCATGTTGGCCAGGCTGGTCTTGAACTCCTGAGCTCAGGTGATCCACCCACTTCAGCCTCCCAAAGTGTTGGGATTACAGATATGAGCCACCCTGCCCGGCCATAAAATCTATTTTTTAAATGCTAGCGATTAGTTTACAATTTGAGAAGCACTATGTAGGTCAAACAACCCATCAGTTGGCTGGCTGCGGCCCCAGGGCTCCCATTTGGAGACTGCTGGGAACCAGGAAGGACGAGTGAACCATCCGTGGCCAGGGCCGCACATGAAGGCATGCGAGTGAGAGCTGCTGAGGGCACTTGGCTAAGGGTGGAGCTGGAGCGGACATCCAGCCAGGGCATCATTCACCAGGTCACACCACCAGGTGCTCCACAGGGTCTAGCCAGAGGATGGGCTGACAGCTTCCAAAGCAGATGGCTGCCCCATCGCTGCACTCAAGGCCGGGCCTTGCTAATGCTTTCCCAGATGCATATCTTCACAGACAAGAGTAAATACCACGTAGAGACCTGGGTCTAAGGTGAGCAACTCATCCTAGTTTGCCTGGGGTTTTCCGGTTTTAAATATGAAAGTCCTACAACCCAGAAACCCCGTTAGTCTGAGGCAAACCAGGACAAGGTTAGACTCCTGCTCCCTCTGCACCCCCAGCTCACCGGAGGATAATGATAATGGCAGCCACCATGTGTGGGCTTATCAAGTGCCAGACACCATGCATTATGGCCTGCATCGCTTCCCCTTCTGTCTTATAACAGAGTCATGGTATGGATTTATTCTCTCCTTTCTACAGCTAAGTAGGCTGAGAGTGACGTGATTTGCCCAGGGCAAGTGCTGGCGCTGGGGTTTGAACCCACATGGTTTGACTCAGCACTGTCAGCTGCACTGCCTCTTCTGCCTCTCAGCCTGAGCTTGCCAGGCCAGCCTAGGCCCCAGGGAAGGCTCCTCGGGAGCTTACCTGGGTGGAGGTTCAGTAGGGATGGGTTTTTGCAGGTCTGAGACACCCCTCGCCACACTGCCTCCAGCTCTGCCCAGGCTCTTCTCTGTCTGCACATTTGCCCCCAGCCCCTGAATGGGACAACCTGAGAAACCCTCAGGGGACGTTGTTTCCACCACACCCCGAGTCCTCCTGTCCTGTCACCGTGTTGCTCACTGCACCGCAAGGGAGGAGGCTGGTGCTTAGAAGTAAATGCTCGCTGGTGATTTATTGCATAGGCTGGGGGAACCGTCCAGAGCAAGAATGGGCAAGGGAGCAGGGCGTGAGGGTCCCAGGGATCTCTGGAGGCCACTGAACCAGCCCTTCAGGGGTCCCTGTGCAGGGCTCTAATCATAGCTGGGGTCAGCCTGGGCCCGGCGTGGGGTGAGGTGGCTGGTCAGGAAGCGCATGGCCGAGCGGATGCCCTCCACAGTCCTCTGCTCCACTGTCTCCAGCACATGGGTGATGGTGCGCAGGGCTGAGCTGGTCCCTGACACCAGCCCGGAGGAGAAGGCCGAGCTGACGCTTCCCAGCAGGCTGGGGACTGAGCGCAAGCTGGGCCCTGAGCTGTGCAGCAAGTCTGCCACGGTGCTGTGGCCGGAATCCAAGAAGCCCGTGGCTATGGCCATGCCCATGGTGGTCTGGGACCACACCAGGATGTCTGCCAGGGAACTGATGGAGCCCTCGCCCCTGTCCAGCAGGCTGGTCATGGAGTGCATGTAGCCGTTCTCCTCACTGGCCATGTACAGGCTGGGGTCCAGGGGCCTCCTCCCCAGGGCCACCTCGTGGGGGCCGGGCGACAGGGACACACTGCCTGCTGGAGGTGGAGGGAAGAACCAAGCCTGCAGGTCTCCTAAGCTGTCCACCACATTTGCCCCCATTGCCACTGGGGACTCATCGGATGGCAAAGCTTCAGCTTCAGGGTGTGGGGCCTTTGGATGCTCAGCTTTCTCCTCAGCAGCCTTGGTGGTGCTGGCAGCCTGAGGGCCATGCTGGCCATTGGCACCTGCTGTGACGTGGTCAGCATCACTCTCGACGGGCTGAGCCTCCATGTGCTGGGTGGACTGTAGCTCAGCACTCGGGGCAGAGGGAGCTGACTCCGGCTCTCTCTCAGGAACACTCGCCATTTGTGACATCTTGTCCTTACCCAGGAGGTGACTTGGGAAAACCACTAGACTCTGACTTGTCCTTGCGTCTTGAACCTGCTTGTCCCACGTTGGATTCTGAAGGCTCATAGACATTTGCAGGGGACTTGGGTTTTGGCTGGGAAGCAGAGATGTGATTTTTCTAGGTGTCTTCTGGCCGTGTTCTGGAACAACTGCACCCTTGTCTTTGTCTCCAGATGTTGATATGGCCCCGGGGGTGGCCGTCTTGAAGGAGGCCTGATCTGTATCCTGCCAGTCGGTGGATGCGACAGAGCTGCTCACTGCCAAGACATCTGCTGTGAGTGGGACCTGACCTTGGGGCTCTCCTGCTGGGCTGTCCTTAGACCTGCTGTCAGCCACGTTGCCCAGGGGGTACCCCGAGAGTGCCATGTGTGGGGCTGCTGGTGGAGCCGGCCTCCCCTGAGGGCTCTCCTGTGGTCATCTATGCCCTTTGCTGCTTGTGGCTGTTGGAGGGAGTGGCTGCAACCCAGCTGGGCTGAGTTGTCCAAGTGGTGAGGTCACAAGGGACTGTGGCCACTGGTGATGTCACAGGTCCCCGTAGAGCAAGGGCCTTGAGCTTCTGGAGCAGACTTCCAAGTGGGCTAATTCTATGGGACAGTTTGTTGCCAACTTTGCAGGTACATAGGGAAAAAAACGACAAATGTTCTTGAAAGGGCTGGAGGCGTGTGTACAGGGGAAGTACAGCCACAGGGCCACAGGGGGAGTGAGAGCTGTGACTTTGACAAATGAGAAGGGACGCAGATGTTTATTTAGAACAGTGTTTATAAGGGACCCCTCCCAGCACCTCTCTGTCTACACTGGTGCCTCAAGGCCCCAATTTAGGCTGGGCATGGTGGCTCACTTCTGTAATCCCAGCACTCTGGGAGGCTGAGGCGGGGGGATCACTTGAGGTCAGGAGTTAAAGACCAGCCTGGCCAACATGGTGAAACCCCATCTCTACTAAAAATGCAAAAAGTAGCCGGGCGTGGCGGCGGGCACCTGTAATCCCAGCTACTGGGGAAGCTGAGGCAGAAGAATTGCTTGAACCCAGGGAGTAGAGGTTGCAGTGAGCCGAGATCACACCATTGCGCTCCAGCCTGGGCAAAAGCGTACTCCGTTTCAAAACAAATAAAACAACAACAACAACAAACAACAACAAAAAAACACCCCCAATTTAGTCAGTGTTCCTGCAGGGAATCAGTTTCCCAGCAGTGGTGAGTAGGTATAAGCAAAAGCCAAGGGCCTGGGCAGCTCCATTTGTGGCTGTGGGTTTAACCCTTTTGATGTAGGGCAAAAATCTCTATCTTCTCCTTGCTCATCAGGGCTAGAAGGGCAGAGAATAACAAAAGGTCTGCAGACCTCTGAGTGTTTCTTGGAGAAGGATAACCCCAGATACACCTACTTGTGCTTAGCTGGGCGCGGTGGCTCACGCCTGTAATCCCAGCACTTTGGGAGGCTGAGGCGGGCAGATCATCTGAGGTCAGGAGTTTGAGACCAGTCTGACCAACGTGGAGAAATCCCGTCTCTACTAAAAATACAAAATTAGCTGGGCGTGGTGGCGCATGCCTGTAATCCCAGCTACTCGGGAGGCTGAGGCAGGAGTATCACTTGAACCCCGGAGGCGGAGGTTGTGGTGAGCCAAGATTGCACCATTGCACTCCAGCCTGGGCAATAAGGGTGAAAATCCATCCCCCCCGCAAAAAAAAAGAAATCCTACATTAAGAAGATGGTTGGAGGGCCGGGCGCGGTGGCTCACGCTTGTAATCCCAGCACTTTGGGAGGCCGAGGCGGGCGGATCACAAGGTCAGGAGATCGAGACCACGGTGAAACCCCGTCTCTACTAAAAATACAAAAAAAATTAGCCGGGCGTGGTGGCGGGCGCCTGTAGTCCCAGCTACTCGGAGAGGCTGAGACAGGAGAATGGCGTGAACCCGGGAGGCGGAGCTTGCAGTGAGCCGAGACTGCGCCACTGCACTCCAGCCTGGGTGACAGAGCGAGACTCCGTCTCCAAAAAAAAAAAAAAAAAAAAAAAAAAAGAAGATGGTTGGAGAGGAAGGCTCAGTCTGTAGTGTCTGTGCTTCTCCAGGGGTTATCAGCTAACATTTAGTGACTGCTTATGGGCAGGAAAGGGCGTGTAGCATCCTTCTCATCACCCATCACCTCTGGGTAGGTACTGTTCTACTAGTATACTCAGTTTACACACAGGCATGCTGAGCCTCACAGAGAATAAGTGACTTACTCAAAGCCACACTATTAATAAGAGCTGAATCTGGGATTTGAACCCTGTCTGGCTTCAATACTAAGCTTTCCAGCACTCTCTCATACCCAGGAGGGATATTTAAAATGTTGAATGAGGGGCTGGGCATGGTGGCTCATGCCTGTAATCCCAGAACTTTAAAAGGCCAAGGTGGGAGGATCGCTTGAACCCAGGAGTTCAAGACCAGCCTGGGCAACGTAGTATGACCCTGTCTCTACAAAAAATAAAACAAAAATTAGGTGGGCATGGTGGTGCGCACCCATAGTCCCAGCTACTGGGGAGGCTGAGGCCCAGGAGGAGGGTTTCTTAAGCTCAGGGGTTCCAGGCTGCAGTGAGCTATGATCACATCATTGCATCCCAGCCCGGGTGACAAAGCGAGATCCTGTGCCTTAAAAAAGAAAAAAGATATATCTAATGACTGGCATGGTAATGATGCTGGCGGATGCAGACAGAGGCTTCCCGTTAGAACCGGTTCCACCACACCAGCAGGTGACAGCTGCTGCCAGCACTGGGCTGCACCATCAGCAGCATGGTCATGAGTGTATGGAAAATTCCCCTCCCTGAAACTCTCTGCCCTCGTCCTCTCTCCTGCTGCCTCTCCTGGCTGGCTCCCTCCCTCCTCCACCTCTCCCGGGATCAGGCCTTCCCTTCACACTCCTTTTACTGGCTCCGCCCAGCCAGCCTCCACCGTAACCCTCTGAGGCTGGCTGCACTACTGACACCAGGCTCCTTGCTCACTAAGTGTTTATTTTCCCCACAGATACCCTGCCGCCACCGCAGAGGTCACAGAGCAAACCCAGTCTTGTTGGAGTGTGAGGGGCCGATGAGTACAGCCTGTAGCTTGTGAAGGAGTCCTGGAGAGAATGGTGGCTGCCCATCCCAGATGACCTTCTTCCTTAGTGTCAGACAATTGCTAAATAGAAATTACAGGAGGCTACTGCTTCGGATGAGGCTCCTGCACCAGGCCACAACAGACTGGACTAAACGTCAAGATGGGGTCACTCACACTGAGGTTCCAAATCACTGGGAGACAGAGATGATTACCAGTTTCCCAAATGGGCCAGTTTCTTTTTTTTTTTTTTTTTTGAGATAGAGTCTTGCTCTGTTGCCTTGGTTGGAGTGCAGTGGCGTGATCTCAGCTCACTGCAACCTCTGCCTTCCAGGTTCAAGCGATTCTCATGCCTCAGCTCAGGCTGGTCTCGAACTCCTGGCCTCAGGTGATCCACCCATCTCAGCTTCCCAAAGTGCTGGGATTACAGATGTGGGCCCGGTATTTTTTTTTTTTTTTTGAGACATCATCTTGCTCTGTGGCCTTGGCTGGAGTTCAGTGTGTGATCACAACTCCGAGCTGAAGCAATTCTCTTACTTCAGCCTCCCAGGTAGCTGGGAATACAGGCACATTCTAGCACGCCTAGTTAATTTTGTTTTTACTTTTTGTAAAGATGGAATTTCACCATGTTGCCCAGGCTGGTCCCGAACTCCTGGGCTCAAGGAATCTGCCCACTTCAGCCTCCCAAAGTGCTGACATTACAGAAACAGGCCAGTTTCAATCTTCAAGTGGCATGATAATGAAGTTCCCTCCATTTTAATTTTTTTTTTTTTTTTTTTGAGACGGGAGTCTTGCTCTGTCGCCCAGGCTGGAGTGCAGTGGCGCAATCTCGGCTCACTGCAAGCTCCGCCTCCCGGGTTCACGCCATTCTCCTGCCTCAGCCTCTCCGAGTAGCTGGGACTACAGGCGCCCGCCACCACTCCCGGCTAATTTTTTTTTTGTATTTTTAGTAGAGACGGGGTTTCACCGTGGTCTCGATCTCCTGACCTCATGATCCGCCCACCTCGGCCTCCCAAAGTGCTGGGATTACAAGCGTGAGCCACCGCGCCCGGCCCCCTCCATTTTAATTTTTTTTTCTTCTGTCTTGAACTCCTGGGCTCAAGCACTCCTCCAGCCTCAGCCTCCTGAGTAGCTGGGACTACAGGTACACGCCAGCATATCCAGCTATTTTTAAAATTCTTCGTAGAGATGGGATTTCGCCATGTTGCTCAACTTGGTTTCTAACTCCTGGGCTCAAGCGAACCTCTCACCTCCCAAAGTGCTGGGATTATAGGTGTGAGGCACTGCATCTAGCCTGGTTTTTTTTTTGTTTGTTTGTTTTTTTGTTTTTTTTTTTTTGGAGACGGAGTCTTGCTCTGTCGCCCAGGCTGGAGTGCAGTGGCGCAATCTCAGCTCACTGCAAGCTCCGCCTCCCAGGTTCACGCCATTCTCCTGCCTCAGCCTCTCCGAGTAGCTGGGACTACAGGCGCCCGCCACCACGCCCGGCTAATATTTTGTATTTTTTAGTAGAGACGGGGTTTCACTGTGGTCTCGATCTCCTGACCTCGTGATCCGCCCGCCTCGGCCTCCCAAAGTGCTGGGATTACAAGCATGAGCCACCGCGCCCGGCCTAGGTTTTTGTTTTTAGTTTCTGCTTTTTTCCACCCTCTTCCTGTCTATAAAGCCAACTTTCACTGCTTGATTCATTGGAGCCCTTATTCTATTTTAGGAAATCAAGTGTTGCCTGATTCTAGAATCACAAAGCCAGTTGAGAGCTTTAAACTAAACTTGTAATTTTGTCTTTTGACACTTAGTGTCAGGACCCTGATTTTATTCAGGGCCGCTATGTCTTAGCTAAAAGAACACATTTCCCAGCCTCCTTTGCAGGTAGGTAAGAACATGTGACCATGTTCTGGCCATTGAGAAGTAAGCAGAAAGTATTGAGTGGAACTTCAGAAAGGATCCTTCAAAGAGTTTAACATCTTTTTGCTCTTCCCCCTATCAGGAATGTGAAGGCTGGAGCAACAGCAACCCTCTTGGTCCAGCAAGAGGACTGGTCTAGCAACCCTCTTGGTAATCTTGAGGGTGGAAGGCACACAGTAAGAGGGTGGACCAAACAAGGATGGAAGGACCCTGGGTCCCATGGCTGGAGCTGTCTGACAGCCACCAGACCAGACTATCGCCAACCTCTCAAATTCCTTTATGTGAGGGAAACTATATGTGCCCAAATGATTATTTTTGGTTTTCTATTACATGCAGCTAAACGTAATCCTAATCCAGTTCTAACAGTTATGAGGTTCCTGTCAAGTGGTTGGTCTATGTTTGCTTGAATATCTTCCAGTCCTAAACAATCAAGAGTAGCATACAGCACTGAGTGCCAGTAGGCCTGACGCTGGGCAGGGGTTATTTCCTCATTTTTCAGATGAGGAAACTGAGGCTTAGAGAAGCCAAGCACATAGCAAGGTCAGTGGCATCTGCCTGACTCCAAAGCCCCACACCCCACACTGCTCCCTGCTTTTAGTTAGAAAGTTCTTCCTGCTCCCTATCTTTACCCAGGAAATAAAAACCTATATATTTAAGGTATATGACTTAATTTTTTTTTTTTTTTTTTTGAGATGGAGTCTCACTCTGTCACCCAGGCTGGAGTGCAGTGGCACGATCTCAGCTCACTGCAACCTCCAGCCCCCGGGTTCAAGCGATTCTCCTGCCTCAGCCTCCCAAGTAGCCGGGATTACAGGCGCCTGTCACCGAGCCTGGCTAATTTTTGTATTTTTAGTAGAGACGAGGTTTCACCATCTTGGCCAGGCTGGTGTTGAACTCCTGACCTGTGATCCACCTGCCTCTGCCTCCCAAAGTGCTAGGATTACAGATGTGAGCCACTGTGCCCGGCTCACTTAATGTTTTGTTGTACGTTAGACTGCGAAATAATCACTACAATCAAGCTAATTAACATATCCCTCACCTCATATAGTTTCCATCTCCCTCCCTCCCTCCTTCCCCCACCTTCCTTCCTTCCTTCCTTCCTTCCTTCCTTCCTTCCTCCCTCCCTCTTTCTTTTCTTTTCTTTTTTCTTTCCCTTCCCTTCCCTTCCCTTCCCTTCCCTTCCCTTCCCTTCTCTTCCCTCCTCTTCTCTTCTCTTTTCTTTCTTTCTCTTTCTTTCCTCTTCCCCCTTCTCTCTTTTTTCTTGTTTTCTTTCAACAGGGTCTTACTCTGTTGCCCAGGCTGGAGTGCAGTGGTATAATCATAGCTCACTGCAGCCTTGACCTCCCAGGCTCAAGGGATCCTCCCACCTCAGCCTCCTGAGTAGTTGGGACTACAGGTGTGTGCGCACCATGGCTGGCTAATTTTTAAATATTTTGTAGAGATGGAGTCTCACTATGTTGCCCAGGCTTGTCTTCTGGGCTCAAGCAATCTGCCTGCCTTGGCCTCCCAAAATGCTGGGATTACAAGCATGAGCCACCACACCTGGCCATTTTCTTTCTTTCTTTCTTTGTGTGTGTGTTTGTGTGTGTGTGTTGAGAATAGGAAGTTTTTGATGTCCCCTCATGTGGCCCACTAAAACCATCATGCACTTTATAGGCACCGAGGACAAACTCTGTATTTGGAATTCAGCTTTTGATTCTACATGTTGCACTTTATGTTGACCCTTGTTACATTTCATATGCTTGGGCCGGGCATGGTGGCTCACGCCTGTAATCCTAGCACTTTGGGAGGCCGAGGCGGGTGGATCACCTGAGGTCGAGAGTTTGAGACCAGCCTGACCAACGTGGAGAAACCCCATCTTTACTAAAAATACAAAATTAGCCGGGCATGGTGGCGCACCTGTCATTCCAGCTACTTGGGAGACTGAGGCAGGAGAATCAGTTGAACCTGGAAGGCGGAGGTTGTGTTGAGCCGAGGTCGCACCATTGCACTCCAGCCTGGGCAACAAGAGCGAAACTTCATTTCAAAAAAAAAAAGTTTCATATGCTTGAAAATCGTGCCAAGGAAGGCTACAGTGGAATGAATAGGCACTGATGTCAAAGGCAGAGAGATTTATTAAAATTGGGGAACAAAAAATAAAGAATTATTTATTTGTAAATAAATATTAAATGAGATCAATATAGAACAAAATATATTTATTCCGTTATGCGGACAATATATATTTTAGATATGCTCTGTACATAAATAAAATACAAAATAAAATATATATGAAAGTTTTCTCCATCTTAGTTCAAAACTTTCCTACTTTTATTTTTATTTATTTTTTCTGGTGAAAAGATATATATATATATATATATTTAGAATTAGCCAGCCGGACTCAGTTTAGATGATCCCTTTTTCTTTTTTTTTTTTCACTCTTGTTGCCCAGACTGGAGTGCAATGGCGCGATCTTGGCTCACTGTAACCTCCTCCTCCCGAGTTCAAGTTATTCTTCTGCCTCAGCCTCCCGAGTAGGTGGGATTACAAGGCATGTGCCACCACATCCAGCTAATTTTGTATTTTTAGTAGAGATGGGGTTTCTCCATGTTGGTCAGGCTGTTCTCAAACTCTTGACCTCAGGTGATCCGCCTGCCTCAGCCTCCCAAAGTGCTGGGATTACAGGCGTGAGCCACCGTGCCTGGCTTTTTTGCTGTTGTTGTTGTTTTTTTTTTGAGACAGAGTCTCACTCTATGGCCCAGGCTGGAGTGCAGTGGTGCGATCTCTGCTCACTGAAACCTCTGCCTCCTGGGTTCAAGTGATTCTCCTGTTTTAGCCTCCCGAGTAGCTGGGACTACAGGAGCGCACCACCACACCTGGCTCATTTTTTGGTATTTTTAGTAGAGACAGGGTTTTGCCATGTCGGCCAGGCTGGTCTCAAATTCCTGACCTCAGGTGATCCACTCTCCTTGGCCTCCTGAAGTGCTGGGATTATAGGTGTGAGCCACCGCGCCCAACCACATGATCTCATTTTTGCTGGCAACATCCACAGCATCATAATCATGTGAACATATGCCTTCTTCTCTCCATCAGGCCTATTCAGGGTGTTGACCGCGGCCATCAATGTCATAGAGCTTCTTCACAGCCTGTTTGATCTAGTGCTTGTTGGCTTTAACATCCACAATGAACACAGTGTGTTGTTGTTGTCTGTCTTCTTCGTGGCCAACTCAGTGGTCAGCGGAAACTTGATGATAACACAGAGGTCAAGCTTGTTTCTCCCGGGGATGCTCTTCTGGGAATATCCGGGCTGCCTCCAGAGTCGCAGTGTCTTGGGCCGCTGGAAGGTGGGTGACGTGCAGATCTTTTTTTTGTGGCCATGGACACCTTTCAGCTCTGCCTTCCTGGCCTTCAAAGCCTTTGCTTTGGCTTCAGCTTTAGGAGGGGCAAGAGCTTCCTTCTTTGCCTTTGGCATCATCTTGTAAAAAGAGTTCTCTACCTTTATTAAGTAGTTCTCATAAGAGGAAATTTGTCTCAAATAATTTGCCTTTGCTTTCTTTTCAATTCCTTTCTCTCTCTCTCTCTTTTTTTTTTTTGAGACGGAGTTTCATTCTGTCACCCAGGCTGGAGTGCAGTGGCATGATCTCAGCTCACTGCAACCTCCGCCTCCCAGGTTCAAGCGATTCTCATGCCTCAGCCTCCCAAGTAGCTGGGACTACAGGCATTTGCCACCACATCTGGCTAATTTTTTTTTTTTTGTTTTGTTTTGAGATGAAGTCTTGCTCTTGTACCCCAGGCTGCGGGCTGGAGTGTGGTGGTGTGAGTGATCTTGGCTCACTGCAACCTCTGCCTTCTGGGTTCAAGCAATTCTCCTGCCTCAGCCTCCCGAGTAGCTGGGATTACAGGTACCTGCCACCACACCCAGCTAATTTTTGTATTTTTAGTTGACATGGGGTTTTGCCATGTTGGCAAGGCTGGTCTCGAACTCCTGACCTCAAGTGATCCGCCTGCCTCAGCCTCCCAAAGTGCTGGGATTTACAAGCATGAGCCACCGTGCCTGGCCCTCAACTCCTTTCTCTTGGGGAGAATGACTCACCAATTAAATAATTAAATACTCTTATTTTAGGGTAAACTCAGTTTATGGAATATTATGTAGCTGTATAAAGCCTCCACAGAAACATGGAAAAAGATTGTTATATAATATTACTTTAAAAAGCAGGAGGTTGGGCATGGTGGCTCACACTTGTAGTCCCAGCACTTTGGGAGGCCAAGGCAGGAGGATTATTTGAGTTCAGGTGTTCGAGGCTACAGTGAACTGTAATTGCACCACTGCACTCCAGCCTAGGCAACAGAGTGTGACCGCATCTCAAAAAATAAGGCTAGATATGGTGGTTCATGCCTGCAATCCCAGCATGTGGGAGGCCAAGGCGGGTGGAAGGAGACCAGCCTGGGTAACATGAAGAAACCCCATCTCTCCAACAACAACAAAATTAGCCGGACGTGGTGGTGTGCACCTGTGGTCCCAGCTACTCTGGAGGCTGAGGTGGGAGAGAGGATCACTTGAGCCTGGGAGGTAGAGGTTGCAGTGAACTGAGATCATGCTGCTGCACTCCAGCCTGGGTAACATTTATTATTGCATCAATCAATAAATAGATAAATAAATAAAATCAAAATACGAAAATAAAAAAATTAGGACCAGGTGTGGTGGCACTCACTCATAGTCCCAGCTACTCAGAAGGCTGAGGCAGGAGGATCACTTGACCTGGGAGGTTGAGGCTGCAGAGAGCTAGGATAGCACCAATGCACTCTAGCCTGGGAAACAGGGTGAGAACCTGTCTCAAAAAATAAAATATTTTAAAAAGCAGGATGCAATATTTTATGCACACTATGTGTATTTGCCCATACTCTTTCAGCTGGAAGCTATAGAAACCCAAATCAAATTGACTTCTGCAAAAATAACAAAAATCAAGAAATTTCTTGGCTCATAGGAACCTGTAAAGCCTGGAGGAAAGGGTCTACACAGCAGGTGCTCATGATGCTGTCAGGGATTTGGTTCTTTCTCTTCTCTTGGCTCCCTTTGTCATTGATGGCTAGATTTTCAGGGAGATTTCCTCCATGCGGAGGCTGCTAGCACTCCAGGCATCCTTGCTAACAGATCAGGCCAGTTCAAAGAGATGCTGGTCCCCTGCAGTTTCGGCAAATCTCGGGACAGGCTCGTGGGCTCCTGGCGTGTCTCATAAGCAATTTCTACAGCATCCTGATTGCTCAGGCCTGGGTCATGCAACCACTCCTGGTGTGGTTGCGGGGGGGCGGGGGTACGGCCCCACCCTAACATAAGGCCTGTGGAAGGTAGTGGAATCGCTCCCAGGAGGAAAACTGGGGTGCTGTTACCAAAAGAAGGTGAACTGTGAACTGGATGCTGGGCTGGAAACATAAATTCCACTAAATGATAATGACAGACATGTGCAAGAAAGGCTGTTTATTGGGGTGGGGGAAAGCCTGGCAGGAAATAGAGCAAAATGTCCAGAAGAGGTTCTGATTATTGTTAACAAAATCAGAAAACCGGGCTGGGCGCGGTAGCTCATGCCTGTAATCCCAGCACTTTGGGAGGCCGAGGTGGGTGGATCACTTGAGGTCAGGAGTTCAAGACCAGCCTGGCCAACCTGGCGAAACCCTGTCTCTACTAAAAATACAAAAATTGACCGGTGGGGTAGTAGAAACCCGTCTCTACTAAAAATACAAAAATTGGCGGGCGTCTGTAATCCCAGCAACTCGGGAGGCTGAGGCATGAGAACAGCTTGAACCTGGGAGGCAAAGGTTGCAGTTAGCTGAGATCGCACCACTGCACTCCAGCCTGGGCAACAGAGTGAGACTGTCTCAAAAAAAAAAAAAAAAAAAAATCGGAAGACACATAGAAGCAAAAATGACTACATATAAATAAAAATTTAAATCACCCTAAGAACTATGGTGGACTGAGTGAATGGGAAGCCTGCTATCTCACTGCACACACACATACCCCCCCCCCACACACACTCACTCTCTTCAAACACACAGAAATCCTGGATAAAATGTGGCCACAGTAGGTTAAATACCTAGCCGAGCTAGAAAGAATGGGAGACCCCCATGTTCCAGAAGGGTGGACTTAGACAGGGGTGTCCTTGTGAAGACAGAGCCGTGGCCTCAGGGTGCCATCCAGATTGCCGTGTGTGGAGCATTTAGCAAACAAGCGGGGCCCTGGGTGGGCTGGCTGAGAGGGGAGAGGCCACTTTGAGAATCCAGCGAGGTGCTGCCCACCAAACTGGCGAGGGGCAAGGCTGTCTCCTCAGTCCAGGCTCTGAGTGGGGCTGAAAGCCTAAGACAGTGGAAGGAAGCTTCTGCCTGTCGCGCAGACGCCAGTGGAAGCAGCTGCCCTCTCAGAACCACGGACCTACTGGGGACACCCAGCAAAGTCCCCAGCCCCACAGAGCTGTGCGTGGTGTGTGTTGCAGTCGGCTGGCAGCCGGTGATTGTGCACCTCTGTGCCCAACTTGGAGTTCATTGTTGTCAGCTTTGGTGGAATTATTGTCACCACTGAAAGTGGCTACAAATCAGGGCTGTTGTTCCCCGACAACGAATCGCGGTTTCCCCGCACAGCATTGAGTCTGATTATGCGCTTTCTCCCAATGGGGTGGCTGTTTGCCCTGCCCTCTGAAGGGGGCAACCCTCAGGGTTCCCTGTGGAGGAGGACCACACCCCATGACTCCCCAGAGTCCCACAGAGCAAGGCATTCTAGTTTTGTGGCTAACATGTGGCCTTTGGAGCTGGCTGTCTGGGTTCAAATCCTGTCTCTGCTATAGCTAGCTGTGTAATGTAAGGCAAGTTACTTGCCACCTCTGTGCCTCAGTTCCCCTAACTGTAAAATGGATATAATAATACTCCTTACCTGTGGTGGAATACAAAGTATATATTTGGTCTTTGTCCCAGGTTCCTGGCACAGAACTCCAAAAACCTTTGAAATTTCTCTTTTTATTTTTTGAGACAGAGTCTCACTTTGCTGCCCAGACTGCAGTGCAGTGGTGCAGTCTCAGCTCACTGCAGCCTCCGCCTCCCGGGCCCAGGCTGGTCGTGAACTCCAGGCTTCCAGTAATCTACCCATTTCGGCCTCCCAAAGTGCTGAGATTACAGGCTAACGCACCCGGCCTGACGTTTCTTTTTTTTTTAGATGACGTCTTGTTTTGTCGCCCAGGCTGGAGGGCATCTCGGCTCACTGCAACCTCCGCCTCCTGGGTTCAAGGGATTCTCCTGCCTCCGCCTCCTGAGTAGCTGGGACTACAGGCACCCTCCACTATGCTCAGCTAAGTTTTGTATTTTTAGTAGAGATGGGGTTTCACCATGTTGGTCAGGCTGGTCTCGAACTCCTGACCTCAGGTGATCTGCCCGCCTCGGCCTCCCAAAGTGCTGGGGTTACAGGTGTGAGAAACCACACCTGGCCCGGCCTAACATTTCTTGAGTGATAGATAGCATCTTTTTTTTTTTTTAAATAGAGATGAGTCTCCGATGTCACCTAGGATGGATTGCAGCGACGTTCACAGGTGTGATCATAGTGCACTGTGCCTTTGAACCCCTGGCCTTAAATGATCCTCCAGTAACCCCTGCAACGAGTTCACCTTGCCTGCTGCCTAGACAGAGCCAATTTCAAGACAGGGAAATTGCAATAGAGAAAGAGTAATTCACACACGGCCAGCTGTGCAGGAGACTGGAACTTTATTATTACTCAATTAGTCTCCGTGAGCATTCAGGGATCAGAGTTTTAAAGGATAATTTGGTGTGTGGGGAGTTAGTGAGTCAAGAGTGTTGATTGGTTGGGTAGGAGATGACATCATAGGGAGTCGAAGCTGTCCTCTTGCCCTGAGTCAGTTCCTGAGTGGTGGCCACAAGATCAGATGAGCCAGCTTATCGATCTGTGTGGTGCCAGCTGATCCATCAAGTGCAGGGTCTGCAAGATATCTCAAGCACTGATTTTAGGTTTTATAATAGTGATCTTATTCCCAGTAGCAATGTGGGGAGGGTCAGAATCTTGTAGCCTCCAGCTGCATGACTCCTAAACCATAATTTCTAATCTTTTGGCTAATTTGTTAGTCCTACAAAGGCAGTCTGGTCCCCAGGCAAGAAGGAGGTTCATTTTGGGAAAGGGCTGTTACTGTCTTTGTTTTAAACTGTAAACAAAGCTCCTCCTAAAGTTAGGAATGAACAAGGACAGCTTGGAGGTTAGAAGCAAGATGGAGTTGGTTAGGTCAGATCTCTTTCATTGTCTCGGTTGTAATTTTGCAATGGCAGTTTCACTCCCACCTCAACTGGGACTATAGGCACCTGCCACCGGGTTGGAGATAGGAGTGTCTTTTGTTATTCATAAGGAGCCTCTTTGACCATATCTTAGTTTATGCTAATGAGGTGGTTCTTGATAGGGCCTCCCCACCCCATAGCTTCAGGATGGGGCTGGTCACCAGAGGAACCAACCACATTGATGAGAAGAGGGTTGGCGCAACTTCAGCACCCCTGTGTCCCGCGTCCTCCCCCTTCCTCCAGGAGGCTGGAGAATGAGTTTTGTTACCAGTAGCCAATGATTTAATCAATCATGCTTCCCCAGTGAAAACTTCAGCAACGAGGTTTGGGGAGTTTCTGGGTTGCTGAATACATCCATGTGCGGGGAGTAAGGCCACCCCAGCTCCACAGGGACAGAGGCTCTCTTCTTCTTCTTCCTCTTCTTCCTCCTCCTCCTCCTTCTTCTCCTTCTCCTCCTTCTCCTCCTTCTCCTCCTCCTACTCCTCCTCCTCCTTCTTTTTCTTCTTTTGAGATGGAGTCTGGCTCTGTTTCCCAGGCTGGAGTACAGTGGCATGATCTCAGCTCACTGCAACCTCTACCTTCCAGGTTCAAGCGATTCTCCTGCCTCAGCCTCCTGAGTAGCTGGGATTACAGGCATGCACCACCACGCCTGACTAATTTTTGTATTTTTAGTAGAGATGGGGTCTCACCATGTTGGTCAGGCTGGTCTCAAACTCCTGACCTCAGGTGATCTGCCTGCCTTGGCCTCCCAAAGTGCTGGGATTATAGGCGTGAGCCACCACATCTGGCTATTTGTGTCTTTTATAATACACCATAGTCATAAGTATATGTTTCCGAGCTCTATGAGTCGTTCTAGCAAATTATTGAACCTGAACATGGCCGGGCAGAATTGCATATAGCCAGGGGACCCCATTTATGGCTGTCATCTGAAGCAGGACTAAGCCCCTTGGCCTCTGGGGTCTGTGCTAACTCTGAGTAGTTATTGAAGGAATTGAATGGAATTGCAGAACACCCAGTTAGTGTCAGAGAATTGAAGAATTGGTTGTTTGGAAAAAGCAAGCACTTCCCAAAAGCATTGTTGTGAGAATGCAAGGAGGTAATGGAGGTCACAGTGCCCTGGAGAGTGCTGGACAGCATGATGGTGATAGTGATGGTGATGGTGATGATGATGGTGACGGTGACTGTGATGGTGATGATGATGGTGATGGTGATGATAATGATGCTGATGGTGATGATGATGATGATGCTGATGGTGATGATAGTGATGATGATAATGATAGTGATGATAATTATGGTGATGACGATAGTGATGACGATAATGATGGTGATGGTGATGATGATGGTGATGGTGATGATAATGATGGTGATGGTGATGATGATGATGCTGATGGTGATGATAGTGATGATGATAATGATAGTGATGATAATTATGGTGATGACGATAGTGATGACGATAATGATGGTGATGGTGATGATAATGATGATGGTGATGGGGATGGTGATGATGATGGTTCATCTCTTGTGGGAGGCTGCCTACTGTCGAGAGCTCATGGATGATTTGTCCTTTGAAGGGTTTTCTCACCGGAAGCTCCGCCATTGCCTGGTGTGAGTGGTTCATCCACAGGTGGCGGCCAAGAGCCTCTTGGCAGTGGCATCAGGTAGGTGGTACCTATTGCACCCCAGAAGTCATCCCAGCTCCAGACGTGAACACGTTTTCTTCCACTAGTCAGCACAATGTTAAGCTCTGTAAATGCAAATCAATTAATTCTTCCAGCATCTTCATGAGGCAGGGCTTGCTGTTTTTCCAGATGTCTACAGATGAGGAAACCGAGGCCTGGAGAGGTTAAGGAGGCCTGTGCAGAGTCCTACAATAGCAGCAGACAGGGTCTCATATGTTGCCTAGGCTTGTCTCGAACTCCTGGCCTCAAGAGAGCTTCCCGCCTTGGCCTCACAAAGTGCTGGGATTATATGTCTTTAATAAAAAGCAGTTTTTACATTTAAAAAAAAATAAAAGGGGGTCACGCCTGTAATCCCAGCACTTTGGGAGGCCAAGGCGGGCGGATCACAAGGTCAGGAGATTGAGACCATCCTGGCTAACATGGTGAAACCCTGTCTCTACTAAAAAAAAATACAAAAAATTAGCTGGGCATGGTGGCGGGCGCCTATAGTCCCAGCTACTTGGGAGGCTGAGGCAGGAGAATGGCGCGAACCTGGGAGGCAGAGCTTGCGGTGAGCCGAGATCGCGCCACTGCACTCCAGCCTAGGAGACAGAGAAAGACTCCGTCTCAAAAAAAAAAAAAAAAAAGGCGAGGGGGGCGTTTTCTCATCAAGTGAGCCCAAGATTCTCTCGTAGTGAACGTCTGCCTGTGGTGATATCCATAGCTAGGAGGGGACTGACAGAGCTGACACCCTTGCCCCTGTCTTCAAACAAGGAATCGGAGACCCAGGGTGGGGGTGATCAGGGCAGGAGCAGAGCCCCATCTGTCCAGGCTCTTCACCCAAGGAAGCAGAAGGAGGTGCTCCCAGCCTCGGCCCACTTTCCCACAGCCTCGCCCCACCCCTCCCCATCAAAGGATCCTCCAAGCCAGACAGCGGCCTTCATGGGGGAGCGGGGGAGGAGGAGGGGCTGTGGATACTGCTATCTTCCTGTCTGTCCATGCCCTCCAGTGCTCACCCCAAGTGCCTCAGCCCCAACATCTGGGAAGTGAGGTCTCAGGGCCCCTCTCCCAGCAAACCACCATGGCCTGCACAGGAGCCCTTTCTTCCTGGGAACCTGCTCTTAGCTTGTGGCCCCTCATTTTGGGGCTGGCCCTGCTGGGGCTGTGCCAACGGGCTGCTGCTCCACCATCTTGCACGGTGACATGGGTGCCATGTACTAGCCATCCTCTTCCTCCCACAAAGAACACTGATTTTCAGATATTTCAGGGGTCTGGCCCCAGTCTAGCTCCAGGGTGGGTTCCCGTGGTCTCAGCCATTTCCCTGGGCAACACTGGCTCAGGCCCGTGCTCAGGGCCTTCATGCAATCCTGGCTGTGGAGTCATGAGAGCAAGGGGAGGCTCCCTGGAGCCCGTGGGGGGTTTCCTCACTCATTAGGAGGCCCAGGAAGTCATGGTCTTCCTCTCCTCCTATAAATGATCACATCCAGTCAGGCCTCTTGTGACCACGAGGGCATTGGGTCTGAGAAAAGCCCTACATAGAGAATGGCCGAACCAGGGAGATTGCAGAAAAGTAGGGCAAAGCCTTGATCAAACTGCGCCTGCAGCCACCCAGCCACCGGACTTCCTATGATGGGAGGTGATTTGTTTCCATGTTACTTCAGCCAGTTGAACCAGGGCTTTCTGTGACTAATCACCAAAGGGACCCTGAGAAATAGCAGCCCTAGCCTGAAAGTCACCCAGGGAACCTAAGTGGCAGGGCTCCACCACACTGCCTCTCTGGGAGCACCCTGGCTCCTCCGGCTGCCACGGCCGCAGCTCTCGGGTCACCTCCCTCCTACTCTGGGTGTTGGAACCCTCCATCCCTAGACCCTTGCCTACACTGGTCTATAAATCACTCCCACAGGCCCCTCCCACACCCATCTGCAGAGGCTTCCTTGGCACTACCCCTCACCTATGGCCAGATTCCTCATTAAATTCAGCATGGAAAGACTCACCACTCAAAAAAGCAAAAGCTGCCGTCCCCTACCCCCAGTCTACACTAGCGAACAGAGAATTGATGAACCGATTCAGTAAGTTGGCATCTGTAGTGGGATGAATTGAGGCCCCTAAAAGATAGATCCATATCCTAACTCCTAGAACCTGTGAATGTGACTTTATTTGGACAAAAAGGTCTTTGTAGATATAATTAAGTTGAGGATACCCCTGGGCATGGTGGCTAATGCCTGTAATCAAAGTACTTTGGGAGGCCAAGGCAGGCGGATCATGAGGTCTGGAGTTTGAGACCAGCCTGACCAACATGGTGAAACCCTGTCTCTACTAAAAATACAAAAATTAGCCAGGTGTGGTGGTGCGCACCTGTAATCCCAGCTACTTAGGAGGCTGAGGCAGGAGAATCGCTTGAACCCAGGAGGCAGAGGTTGCAGTGAGCCAAGATCGTGCCATTGCACTCCAGCCTAGGAAACAAGAGTGAAACTCCATCTCAGAAAAAAAAAAAAAAGAGGAGAAAGGAGAACACACAACACAGGGAGGGTGGGCCTGTGAGGACAGAGGTGGAGAGTGGAGTGAGAGCCAAGAGCTCCTGGAGCCACCAGAAGCTAGAAGAGTCAAGGGGGAGCGCAGCCCTGCCAACACCTTCACTGTGGACTTCTGGCCTCCAGAACTGCGGGATAATACATTTGTGTTGTTGTAAGGTGCCTGGTCTGTGGTCATTTGTTACAGCAGCCCAGGAAGCTAACAGAACCTCTAAGGATGTGACCCATTATTGAGTCTTGACCCTGGACACTGTCAGACGCAGCACTACTTAATCCTCCCAAGAGCCCTCGGTGGTAGGTACTGTTTTTCTGTTTGTTTTTTGTTTTTGTTTTTTTTTGAGACCACGTCTTGCTTTGTTGCCCAGGCTGGAGTGCAGTGGTGCAATCTCGGCTCATTGCAACCTCCACCTCCCAGACTCAAGTGATCCTCCTGCCTCAGCCTTCTGAGCAGATGGAACTACAGGTGTGCACCACCACGCCCGGATAATTTTTGTATTTTTTGTAGAGACAGGGTTTCACCACGTTAGACAGGCTGGCCTCAAACTCCTGACCTCAGGTGATCTACCTGCCTCGGCCTCCCAGAGTGCTGGGATTTCAGGTGTAAACCACTGTGCCCGGCTGGTAGGTACTGTTATCCCCATTTTACAGGTGAGGAAACCGTGGTTCAGCAAAGAGGACAGCAGGGCTTTGAGCTTCGTGCCTAGCCCACGTTCCTGACTACTGCAAGATTGTGCAGGCTGACATTGTGGAACCAGCGCGCCCTTTAGGGAAGCTCGGAACTTTGTTTATCACAGTTAGGCACACCCCTCCTCAGTCCTGTGTTTCTGCTACAGCCACTCTCTCTCTTCACCTGCTGTGAAAGGCATTGCTTACTGTGGTCGCTGCTCTAGCTGCTGCCACCTCCTGGTGGCCACGGGGATCTGGCCCCACTGGGCCTCCCATGGCTGCTTCTGGGTGTGTGGGCCTGGACATTTCCAGGGCTCTGCTCTCCCTGTCTGCATGCCCCCATGGCCACGCCCACCTTGAGGAGGGCAGTGCACATGGCCCCTGCCTGCCAATGAGGCCTCCTTGGGATGGCGGGGGTGGGGGACCTGGGAAGGTCCTTGGGAACCTGGGTCATCGGGCTGGCTGTCCCAAGGAGTGCTCTGTCCCAGCTCTCAGCTCTCAGGGGCAGCCCCTCTGATCACCAGCCCTCTAGGGGACCTCCAGATTCCACGTCTCCCCAGTACTCCCACTCCCCGAATGTGCAAGAAACCCAGGAGCTGGAGAAGCACTCGCAGC